>NW_019641617.1:134157-734157 GCF_000599845.2 Trichogramma pretiosum | reverse complement strand
TCGTGATACTTTTTTCTCAGTGCTTCGTGTACTATGTTAACATTAATTCGCGCTCAAAAAAATGCAATTAATCGTATCTTTTCAGCTGATGCCCGCGTATATATTTAACGTTTGGTGCTTTAATGCTCAAACAATGATGATGGATCTCGACTAAACGCAAAGCAAATGATGAATAAGATTTAGCCAGGGAGAGAGAGGAAAAAAAATTAATATATCGTCCTGCAGTATTAATAGTTTCGTGCACTCGCGCGCGAGAGCGAATTTCGTAGTGGCGCGTAACGCGCGAAATATAAATTTCACGTGAAATAAATCAGAGATTTTTTTTGAGTTTTTTTTTATCTAGTTACCGGAATAAATTATGCGTGCGCCGAGCAATTAAAATTTCTCACGCACAGGCTGTATACCTGGAGCTACATAGTGTTATATGCTTCGCTGTTATAACAGCAGCGCACACTTTGTTTATTATATAATATGTAAATAAGCCGCTAGGGGGCGAACTTGTAAAAACTCGTAACCGAAAAACGAACGGTGTCTGAAAATACTTATTAGGCTCTGAGTTCTTGTCGATTGAACTTAGATCTTCAGTAAAACTGATGTTCGACGGATCATATTCTGTTATGTTTGATGTTGAATTTAATCTCCCAGTTCTTCCCGTGGTTGCCATCCTGGATCTCCTTGGAAGTTTCCTATATGCTCCTATGGTACATAATGTGGTATACTGGCTGAATTCGGTTCTGCCCGTTGATGTTGTTCTTGTCCAAGAGCACATTCCTGACCGAATGATTCACTAAGCTCCAGGGCGAAATTTTCCCTACCGTGCCCATTATTTCTTATAGGCTCCATTGATGTTATGATCATCGTTTATTTCCGATTCTGGTGCCAGCACTGCAATTTTGGGAATCTCCCCCGCTGTACTTGGCCCCTCCTCTAACATATCGATAATATTATTTGGAGCAAAATCATGTTTTGCCACAAATGTTCTATAATTTTCGTACATGTTTTTCTTGACTCCTGGGTACGGTGATTCTAGGAACATTTTGATATTTACCATTAAGAAGTCATTAACACATGATAGTTCTGCAAGCTTCTTCTTCTCGGTTTCTTGTTCGTATAAATTTGTTAATATTTGAGAAGCATTATTAATATCACATGACGGAGATGCGGCCGATCTTCTCAATTTTGATATTTCGGTCGATGTTGATGCTATCTCATTCCTAAATTTGCCCAAATCATTCGCGATTTCTCCTGTATTATTTAATAATTTTCTTTGGTAATCAACGAGCCTTACTTCGTCGGGGCAATTTCACTGAAATAATGGTGGTTGCTTCAGGTTGTGGGAATATTAACTCTTTGATGTCGTGGGCGAAACTTAACGTATATTGGGTCGTCTTTTCTTCGTCTAGACTGATGCACGCTTGGACTATCATCGAGAGCAATTTTACAAAATAAGATGCCTGGCTCATAATAGTGTCGTAGTTTTTGTTTTGTTTTAAATTTGTAAAAAATTGTCGAAGTTGATACAATGTTTGTTTGATGAATGAACCTTCAGGTTTTCTATTTATTTCCAGTTGATCTGTGCCTGAGAGAACTTCTATCTTGTTGAGGCATAGCGCCCTAACAGGTTACAACGCGTGAACATAATTTTTAGGCTCTGTGCGCCATAATACAATAAAATTGGCCAACATACATTCGAAACAGCGTGGCACCGTAAAAGGTCTCTCAGTGTACAGAAGGTAGCGATCAAAAGCACTTCTACAGATAGAGTAAGATATCTCTCAGGCACGAACGAGATCACTCCTGCTGACTCCCGTTTGCTTCTAACAGTCACAACTTCACCGAGGCTAATCTCAGAAGTTACCGCTGCCACGTCGGACCCACGATTCTTCATCATCGTACCGACGCAGTCCACCGAATCACCGCAACTTAACGAGACTTTTCTCGTAATTGTTATCCGTCCGATAACAATAGGTATATACTCTTGGCAAGTTTGGCAATCAAAGGGATGGCTGCAGCAAGCTGCGTCTCAGTGACGCGCACAATCTAAGATGTGTATGAATCAACAATCTGGTACGTCGCGTCGCGCAGTTCGGGGTGCTTTGCTCTGCGCGGCGCGGCGTACGGCATTGCAACTCGTCACCTCGTTCATTTATGTCAGAAGCTCGAAACAGCTCGACGCGCCGCCGAAGAAGGAAAAGAGGCAGAAAGCCGTGCTTGATACTTTGTCACGACACAAAGCGCGCGCAGACACACACACACACACACACACTCTCACAGTGCCAGTGCAAAGCGCGATATAAATAACGGCTTGCTGCAGTAAGTTCGCGCGCGACGACGAGCTCTACACGACAACGTCGCCACCGCATGGCCAAGTCACGATTATGAAGTATTATCATATATCTGCTGTCGCTCCCTGTAGCCGTTATTTTTCTTCGCGCCGTGGCAGCTAGACCGGCACAATATGTGCACTGCCGCATACAGCGTAAGTCAGTCTGTGTGTGTGTATGTGAGTATGTATAGAGATACATCGTCGCGCGAGGCGAGAAAGGTAAATATCCCGTTCGTATAATACAGCGATATCCGAGGGACTGCGTGCAAGAGAGCGCGAAAAAAACCCAATTCGCAAGTTGGCGAACTCTCTCGAGGATGTCTTTGCGCGAATTTTTGCTTTATTTCTCGCACCCGATCTGCTTTATTTCATTGCATTATATTATATATACTGCAACACATTTAATAGACGCGCGCGGTAATGGTATATATGAAGGGGGTTGGCTGCAGTGTGTGCGCGAGATATCGCGACGGAAGCGGTAGACGATCGAGGTAATGAAGATCGGCACTACGCGATTACAAAGTGCGGCCTTTTTTTCGCTTAGAATGGAAAATTGCCTTTATTTATATACGCTTATACGTGTATATAGCGTACCTACCTGCCGCGCCACCGTTGCCGCTGCCCCGGATACATTGTGCGAAGTTAACTGTTGTGTCGTAATTTCTGTCGTCCGATTTTTATCTCCTTGCTACGCCCATCCTGGATAGATAGCCCAGCCCTTCCGAAAAAAAGTAATTTTATGAAAAAAAAACACGCTGTATGTTCGAATTGACAACGAAGCAACGAACCTCGTGTAGTCTCACTTATATTTACGTACGATATCTGCGATCACCTGAATGCCTTGTATACCTACAACAATATTCATTAAGAATTTCAGTAATTCGCTCAAAAAAACAAGGATCGATTCAGTGGACTTCCATTCAAAATACATTCGAATTTCGAATACTCAAGACTCGTTTCTCGCTTTGACACTTTGGTACATCATAAGATCCAGCCACTTACATCGAGGCCTTTTTGCGTCGTCTTCGGTCTGCTTACGCAACGAGAGCAACTGCGTAAATAAGCCTCCCATCTCTTCCGGGTTTGAACATATACAAAGTATGCCCGTCAGTTTCGCGTCGCATATGTATGTATTCGCACACATAAAGTTCTATTGGTCGTCGTATCGCAGTTGGAGAAACACACAGAGAACGTCTTGGTTGTTTTTTTTTTCAAGTGTATATATCATATCCACGTGTGCGAGCGGGCCACAAACGGAAATACGCGTGCGCGCGTGTGTGTGTAGTACGTACGGCGAGAGCGAGACATTGATTGCTTTTGTTCGGCGTTTGGACATGCAAGAGACATTTTTTATTCGATCGCAGGATATTGGACCACCATAGACAAAAGCGATGTATATAGACGCTGAGCCGGCGGTATGCGTAATACAAAGAGTTGTGATTTGTCGATGAAATTCGATTTTTCCGGCACCGCTTCGTCAAGCGATATTCTTACGGACGTAGAAAGAGAAGGGAGAGGGGGATGGAATTAATGGAATCGAGAGAACGAAGAACTGTTGTTTGTAATTTACAATGGAGAGCTCGAGCGAACTTATCGTTATGATTTTTTCAGCTTTAGTCCGGGGGCACAGTACAGCACGACAATAGGGCTCGAGAAAATGGATTTAATTGATTAATTTTTAGCATGCCGCTCTCATTCTCTCTCTCTCTCTCTCTCTCTGTCTTTGATTGAAAAAGTTCAAAGTTGATTTAGCCTTGTTTTTACCAAGATGAATTCATTTCCCTCCTCCATTCATGTACTTTTAACATTGTTACTAGGAAAGCAAACTAGCTCTCTCCACTCTTTGAAATGCCACACGTATTTATACAAATAAGCTCTCTCGTGTTGCGAGAGGGCGAAAATTCAAAAGTCTAGCTATGCTTACGTCGATTCGTGTGTTGAAATGTCGCGCGCGCGGGCGCTTGCGTTCCAGAAATCTACAGTCAAACAAGTTCATTTATAGCGCATTACGTTCATTTGTTCGTCGCTCGTCGCTGAAAAGGAAAACTCATAGACGAGTGAAAGAGAGCAAATTTCCGAAGGAAATAGACCTTGCTACTCCGTGCATAAGCAGGTTGGCTGGCTGGCTGGCACCCAGTGCATATATATATAGTATGTGTATTCAGAGCGTAAGTGTGTTTGCGCGAGAGGAAGCACGCGTTCGAATACATAATCATGAAAGGCAGGTGCATGGTTTGCTCATGCACAAGCGGCACACACAACGCGAGTCCCGAAAAGCCTTTCCCGGGCCTACTGAATTAAGTTTTGTGTGCCTGTATATGAATGCTCGCAGCGAGCTATGGTCTTTCCAAAGTGTTTGTAGCTAGATTACAATAATATGCGTGCCTGAGGAATGCTCCGGGAAAGCTTCCGTTTATGCCGTCGCCGGAACTGTGGCTGGTGAAGGAAACTTGCTTGTTTTAATAAGAGATGAGCTTGTGTGGCAGCGACTTTTGAAATTGCAAAGCATGACATGAGCTGTAGCATTGTGATTTTTGTTGCTCGTGCGAAAATTAGAAACATACGTGAGTCAAAATCTTGGACATTTTTTTGCTACTTGCAAATTTCGATCCTTTATCTGTTGATAGAATCAAAAAGCTCATAATCAAATATAGCAGGCCTGCAGCCTGCAGCCTGCCATATGGAGGAAAAAAAATATGATACCTTCGATTATGATACTTCTTGTTAAAATATAAAAAATGAATTCTGAAATATTCATTCATAAGTTTTCAACAAAAATATAATTCATTCTTAGAATCAATATGCAGCTGTGTGATAACAGAGTTAGGCTAATCTTGTGTAAACTATAATTGAGTAATCTAAGAGGTTCACCATAAGTTTTGTAAAACAAGGTATTCTCAATGTATAGAATCTTTTGACCTGAAATTCCGTGTGTTCTGTACACTGAAATTTCTAAACTATAATGACGTCGTGTGAAATTTCTTCCTCTCAATTAAATGTTTAAGATCTGTGCATTGTTTGACCTTGTGCTTTTTGGTAATTATTACAATTGCAGTCGTCACCAGGTTCATTCGATGCACCGTTTGCTCAGTTTTTTGAAAATCGAGCTGCCTTTTTTTCCATCGCGGTTTAGTCAAAACAGTTCCCTGGTTCAACGAAAAATCGAGACTAGGCCTGACACCTTGAGCTCTGTCAAGGTCTCAGTTTGTCGAGAGAGAAAAAGAGAATCTAGAGTTGAATTGATCAAAAGTTTGAATTTTTTCTGACTCATATCTCACGAGCGCATGTGATTCGAAGAAGTATTTGCCCGAAAACAAAAAATAAAAAACATTAAAAGGAGAGCGATCGATGATTGACACCTCTTTTTTTGCCGACTTTTGTCAATCAATCAGGATTACATACGTAAGTCTTTCTGCATAAAGGGAGTGAATATACATAAAAAAAACGTCAAATCGTGACGGTTTTCTTGAATATCGCAATTTTTTCAGTAAATATTGGGAGCATGCATACAGTTAGGTCAGAAACTCATTTAGCAGCGGTTTAAGGCACGCTTCGGAAAATCCGTACACATACACACACACACACACACAAATATGTTCAATAACGATCAACAAGCACAAGACCTCCCATTCAATTAATGGAAAGAAAGAGGAGAAAAAAAAGAAAATGAGAAAATCCAGAGCAACCTAAACACGCAAAACGTGCTCGGCATTGCCCAATTGACCTGCTTCTCTCGGAGCTTATAGGGTCGATGCATCCCTTAAAAATCAGCAAAGTACATCTCAATTTCTGAACACGCTCGCAGCTTTTTTCTCTCTCTCTCTCTCTCTTTCTCGTTTAGCTATACGTTTATATACATAATAACGGAACTCGCGAGGAGACATTTCGTGCATCGAGCAGTACATGCATGTCTCTCTTTAGCTATATCTAACCGCGTGTACCTTACGTGTACGAGCTCACTACCAGCATTATGAACGTTATCTTGCGGTAATGGGCCGTGTGCTGTTGTTGGTTTATTCCTTTGCCATGTGCATGTTCCAGCTCGCAGTGAGAATCCACGTTATTATTGCTAATTCATCATTTTGTTTCGCGCGCAAATCTGCTACGACCCATAGCCTGCAAATAAAGCAGCCATCAACTTCATCGATATACGTCGCTCACGAAACGACGATTTTTTTTCTTTCGCGCCGAGTTGCCATGAGTAAAGTATTGAAAGGATATATGTACATGCCACACATCGCTTTAATCCCACTCCTTTTCGTGAACGAATTTTATACATACGCTGCTTGAAAAATAACTTAAAGTATACTATGTACAAGCAGCCGAGATGCTATGTTCTCTCATTTTTCTTCTCGATCTGGCGGCGTCTTGACTCAAACTCGCATACACTCATGAAGAAATTGATCCTTTTTCTTCGTACTCCAAGTCGTCTGATTTAGTGTACGATACTCACCCTTGACATTGACGCGCAAACGGGTAAAGAAAGGAGCGTCGTGTCAGGTGTATATACGCACGCGAGCTACCTCGACATAGCATCGAAGCTATAACGAGCTCGAAAAACGCTCTTCTCGCTCGCTTTTATGCTCCCGCGAGAGCGAGCCCCGAGTTTCTTGATAAACACGCACCTCGGCTTTTCTATCTTTCCTACCTCTGGGACATTATCGAGTGTGGCCAGAAAGAAAGGACAGTAACTATACACACTAAAAAAGAGATAAAAGTATATTATCGTCCGATACGTCCATAGAGGCGGTATAATGGAGAGAAAAGCTTTTTTCACTCGACGACTGCGTCGCAAGCACGAAGCTTTAGTCCCAACGACGACGATCATTGTTGAGCTTTTTCTTTTTTTTTACTTGCGCGTAGCTCGCACACACACACAAATACACACATACACACTCGCAAGCACTAGAGCTTTATCGACTGCAAAGTTCCACAACTGCGCGCGCGAGTGCGTAGAGTTTTTGTTGCTTCGACCTTCGTTTTAGGCTCTGTTTGTTGTAGATATATAGGCGCACTACACGCGTACCTCTGGGAGAAACAAATCGCTAAATATATATATATATATATATATATATATATATACGAGATTGCAACTGTATGTGCTTTGCCCGCAGTTAGAACTTTTCTGACGGCTGCTAATATTGAATGATATATTTATTTGCGTATACTTCTCGCGCACAAGCGCCTTTCGTATAAAGCTGCTATGTTTTTTGAGAGTTTAAGTGCTACACTGTGTCAAGTGTCCATCGTGATTTTTCCTCTTTGCTAAGTCAGAGGTGTGGCCTTGATGTGTTTGCTTGTAAAAAGTCACCTACACTTTTTTTTCTGTAATACTTTTGAATATATTTGAACGACGTCGAGAACGATAAAAATACGGCGATCGACTTTTGGCTTTTCAGTTTCATTTGTATTATCAATGTCACGTAGTCATATTCACATACATACGAAGAGTGCATATACGAAGCTGCGCAATAAAATACGAATATGCATAGGAGATTATTTAACCTCATAAAAATGAATTATGAAACGCGCGATTTCAAAAGGGCGCGCCACAGGCCCTTTCTTTATGCATGTTGGTACACATATGAAATGCGCATTATCTCGATCCTCACTCCCTCTCGAGTGCTGCAACGCACACAACACGGCAGCAGCAACTCGTGATTAATTTTAGGCGCATACTAATTATCATTTGAAACTACGCGTGCAACAGCGGCGGCAGTGCTTGCATATAGCGCGCGACAGCTCACAATTGCATACACCAAGAGAGAGGGAGAGAGCAAAAGAGAGAGAGAGAGAGAAGGAGAGACAAAATTTTCAGTGCTTCTGGTAAAGGGCTGTGCACGTACTGTACGTGGAATATATTAATTGTTTTCTCAGGATGATAAACTGCATCGTGCACGGGTATACGTATAGGCGAGAGGATAATTACTCGAGCGAAATAATTGTGAGTTCTGCATGGAGGGCATACGATTTTTCGTTGCGACCAAACTAACCGAAACCGCAAACGCTAGCGTGCAAAGGAAGAAAAAAGTACACGCAAAATTTCAATCAACTCTTGCATATTTCATTTGATGAATTAAATGCGGGACGTAATGCTCGACCATAGAGAGTTTGCGATGAAGAAAAGTAACATCAGATCAGAGCTTAATATTACTCTTTTTTCGTGTGTCGGCTGTTTAAAACAACGTTAGATGAAACCTTTCGAAATTAAATGCAGCAAAGCTAAATTAAAGCTCGCAAGCGTACGATACCCGAAGCCTTTGAAATCCTCCTGGTAAAGAACGAAGAAAAAACAAACAGCCAAAAGGATGAGAAATCCAGATTAGTCACATATTTCTTTCTCCAAGGAGATTTCAGAACGATTTTCTTGACAACAAAAGCAGCCAATCCCGTGGCGGCGAGTCACACAATCTCTCGTTCTCTTTCTTTTCCTCTCACTCCCACAAGAGCCAAAAATCTCATCAGCTTCCAGAAAGCTTCTCTCGCCGTGTATACAACTCGGCGTACATGTATAGTCGGAACGAAATATGAAAAACCCGCAAATATTGTTGAGAACGAGAGGAGAAAAAATGAAACTAAAATAAAAAAAAGATCCACAGAGAAAAAGTATCTAGTTAGAAAAGGGATAAAAAAAATGAAGCGAAACCTTGTCCGCGAGTATATAACGAAACCTCAATCTTAAAGCTGCGGTAGGCTTCGGTTCAAATGAGAATTGACGCGTGGTCCACCACACATATAAGAAAGAGAGCCCCACGCGCGTATATAACTTTTCGAGAGATCCTTCCAATTGCAAAGAGAAAGAAAGAGCGAGAGACGATTTATTTTTTTCCTTATGAGCCTTGCTCGCGCGCGCGCACACATACGCCAAAACAACTTGGGCGGAGAGGCAGCGGCGGCGGCGGCGTACATATCTGCGCGTCGACTTTTTATTTCTGCGCTCACTTTTTCATTCCTCTTTCTCATGTGTGCTGCGAGCTCGCTCTTTAAAAAAAAGCACTGAATCGCGGTCGAAGGGTTGCGCTGAACGGAACAGAGAGGAGAGAATGAGTTTTTTTGTTCTCCTATACGCGTTCCGCTCGCTGAAAGAAAGAGTCGAAAGAGAGAAGAGCCAGCTCGACTCGCACTCCGGGCACAAAACTATTCATAGTGCGAAATCGACTTTTACGGAATAGGACGCCGCTGCACACGTCTACTTCATTTGGCCTCGTGCATTTGTGCGTAAGCGAGTCTAGAACGAGCTGCGAAAGAGACGGAACCGTATGTATAAGCAGCAGCCACAGAGAGCGGAACGCGCGGTAGTAAAAGCAGGCAGGAGAATTTCGAAAGATGGTCGTTAAACGAATTTCTTGGAAATACTTTTTGCAATCAGTATAATGTACATAATAAACAGCTCGCTACAACTGGTTCGAAAGCGAGAGGGATGTATACGAAAAAATTTGCATGCAGCGCGCGAGCTGCGGACTTCAATTTTTGGACCAGACGAGAATAGGCCACAAAACTTTTGAGATATAATAGCTGCGTCGTTTTACGGCATTACGGAGCAGCCGACCAAATGTACACCCTGTACATGTATACGCAGGTCGGGGGGAGTTATTACATTATACTTTATTAATCGTCCTGTGCACAAGACTGCACGTCTGCGGAGTGCGTAATAAGGAGCAAAAGAGAGGGACAAAGTCGTGTCGCGCGCGCGCTGCGTACACGCTGCCATGAAAATTAGAAAGAAAAGCTTTGAGAGAGAAATAACGCACGCGCCTGCGAGTATATATAGGCCTTTTGCGGTGGCTGCTGTTGAATTCTTGTCCCAAACAAGAGACTCACTTAAAAGAGGCTTAAACTATTTGACATAAATTATTGTTCCTTCTTGTTCGTTGTTCTCGCGTATAATAAGCTTGCGAGACCATAGCTGCGCGGGGGAGGGAGGGATGAGAGAGAGAGAGAAAGAAAGAGAAAAAGGCCTGTGTGTCTGGTGACTCAAGCTCTACCTCCCCGCCCCCTCGGGCGCAGTTTCTACCCGATGCCGAGGCAGGAAAAGAGCCAAAGTATTAGAAAAGAAAAAGACTGCGCACCTGCGATAGCGTAATACGCAGCCTAGACAGCTATATAAAGTGCTATTATACCCCCGAGCTGCGTGCTGACTTTTTTCCTCTCTACTTCTTCTTTTTTTTTTACAAGCTTACGATGATAAACATGTTTTTAATTAGCTTAAGAATGGCTCGATTAACTCGCCAGTAAAGATGCATTCGAGTACGAAGCACTAATTAATAATCGCAGAGGAGAAATTATTCTCTCTTTCTCTCGCTCTTTCTGTCTCGCGCTCCCATTATTGACCGACTTATATTTTTTTATCGCAGCGAGCCTCGCGCTCAACGGATATTGGAAAACTAATTTCGATGCAACCTCGATTATTATATGATGTGCAAAAGAGGGGGGAAGGGGGCAAAAAAATTTTAGGCCCAATTTTTCGAGGTGCATTCGAAGGTAGCGCAGTAGAATATCCAATAACCTGTAGAAGAATCATCATCATCAGCCGTTTCTTCATTAACTTTCGAGCGCATAAACACACTCTCGACGCACTGGGCACACTGTATCAAGATTGAATGGCTCAGTTAAACCCCTTTTCGGCTGCGTAGTGCAAGCACACATCACTTTCTCGCAAAAAAAAACGTAACAAAGAGTACATCATGTATGTATATACCTGTACACGCGCGCACGCAGGAAGACGGTAAAGCGAGAGAGAGAGAGAGAAAAAAAAAAGCATCCGAGAATACGGACAAAGTTTATAGGGTGGCCGCTGCCGAAATGATCTTCTTATTTTCTCTTTCTCTCTAGCTCCCTACTCGTCTGCCTCCGTATGCATGTATATAGGTATACACTGCTCGCATAGCTGGGCAGGCAGCTTCAAAACGGAATAGAAAGAGCGATGGGGTTCATTAAACGATCTATATAATTACAGACTTTGGCCAAACGAGAAAGATGCACGTGAGACGCTCGGGGATTAACATTTATATACGGACTAAACCGGAGAACCGATCGCAAAAATCTGTCCAATGTCACGGCAGCAGGAGATACATTTTCTTGAGAGAAAACAGGAGCAGCTCGTCTGTGCGGGATTTTCGTTTTATGTATTGAGCTCGAGCGCGCGGCACGTATATAGAGTCTGAGAGAGAGAGAGAGAGAGAAATAAAAAAGCTCAGCGTCGGATGAAGTTTTTGAGAGACAAGTTAATGATAGCTTCGGGCGAATACGGAGGCAGTAACTTTTTTTCGGTAGACGCGCCGGGCGCACGTGTCCGTACGTATAGGAGTTGCGATACGAGATGGCCACGCATAGCAGCGCAATCTTTTGCATTAGGAAAACGGTAATTATATCTTTGATAATCGCTGCTACTTCTTATTATGTATTTAGTTTGGTAAAAAGGCAAATATTCAAAACAAACTCGATTTTTGCGTGCCTGCGACCACGTGTTCTCATGGCCTTGGTTAGTTATAAATGTATAAATGCGCAACAGCCGAGACATTGTAAGCCATTAAGCAGTAAGCCCGAGAGTGAATTATTCGCAAAACAATCTTATACTTTGATGCCGCAGCATATTAAAGTTTGCAAGAAACCTCAGAGACGCATACGGATGATCCACGCGGCAAAGCTTCAGCGACATACTTTCCCACACGATAAGTTGGCAATTTTCATCGGCCAGTGGTATATTAAAAGATGCAGCATTGAATCTCTCGGAGATGTATGAACGACAAAACGAAACGTTTGTCCGTCGAGAGCGAGAAGTAGTGAATACGCAGTAGCAGTAGCAACAGCTGCTGAAGCGCAAGACTCGCCTGGGCGCTTTTCCATTTACTTTTTTCTAATACGGTAGCATAGGACACAGCCCCAGCTGTAGGTGTACAGGCGAGTAGTAGTTCATCCTTTTCTTCTAGAGCTCGTTTTTTCCCTTCCGCACCCGTGTTGTACTTTCATCCTCGATTGACTTTCTTGCGGCTCGCTCATACTTGGCCGGGCTCTCCAGCGTGGGCTGCACGCCTCGTGTATATACACGCCTGAGCGAGCGAAAGGACACACGAGAGCGAGAGAGTGCATACACACAGCTAAGCGAGCTAGTAGTGCTCCGCTAGTGGTAGTTGCTAAAATTACAATGTGCCTCGCACGCCGACGAGAGATAAAGGGCAACGGAGCAGCAGCAGCAACGCAGAGCCAAGGCAGTCTCGCTGTAATTTATGCCAGTGGCGGAAAAAGCAATCGCGTAATTCCCTACGTGCGCGTGCTCGAGTGCATCTCGTGGCGCACGATATAGTACGGCTTATATACCACGGGCTTGACTCGCAGTACTGCACGTATTCTCGGTGTATACGCTTATGGTATACGTAGAACACATCGGGAGGGAGGACGCGATGAGAGGGAGTGCGAAAGGCAAATTTGTGGATGCACGCGTGTTTAATTTCGACTCGAGCTTCCGAGGCTGTGCGCACGACGCACGCACAGATGCTTTTTTCTGCTTTTACGGCTATCCTTATTCGACCTTCCGGTGCTCTCTTTCTCGACTGCCTTTAAATATGCGCGTGCGAGCTGCTAGTCCAATGGAGCGTAGGAGTTGGCGTCTAATTTGCCTCTTGCAGTTAACTTACGACGATCCATTTGCACGAAATTCTCCCAAGAAGAGAACACAGATTATTTACAAATTTTCGATTATTTTCCCCTGCATGTACATAACTTTTACAATTCTTGCAAATCCAATCTTAAATAATCAAACTTTTAAATATTCCAATCGCTGAGCGCCTCTTCGAAATATTTTTAGTTTTGATACCAAAACCGTAATGAGTTAAAACAGTGAAATTGAAATTTCACACTATAAGACACAATATAAGATTCCACTTATCAGTGGATCGAAAATTAGGATCAAAATGCACTGTTTCATCATTAAGTAAACTCGAATGCGCATATCTACTTCGTCATTAATTCACTCACAAGCCATTAAGCCGTGACTAAATCTTCAAACAAGATACATTATACAGCAAGCTCGCTCGGAAAAAAGCTTTCGTCTGCCTGTGCTTAGCTCTAGCTCTCGCTCACAGCCTTCGCTGCTCACCGAGCTCATCGGTGATTATAAATTTTTTCTCGAAGCTCAGCCGTGCGTGAGTCTAGAGCTCTTATACTTGACTCTATACATACAAACTGTGGGATGCGTACATAAGTAGTACTTACGAATGAAATACAGAGGTCCGGTTGGATTTTCTAAGAGCAATTTGGTTGACGAGCTGACGATGCTTCCATGTCAAGAGGAGACCAGTTTACTGGTGGATCGATAAAATCGCCGAGTGTCGCCGAAATTGTCTATGGGCGCGAAAATTCGCCCAGCTAGCGTGTTAAAAGTCATCCATCGAGACGAGATCGTCGATGTTCGGAAACGTAAACATAAGGCGATCGAGAAGAGCAAGCATTTTTGCTGGAGAAAATTAGAGGTTAATATCACGTGACCTAGTGGGCTAGCTAAATTATTAAATGGTTTGCAGTCAACATTGAGTTCACACACAAAAAATCGAGTAAATAAAAATAAAATTCAGTATTATAGTTACTTCAACTTTTATGTCTGATTTTCTATTAAATCTGTTCGTCGAAAACCAATCACAATTCATAGCCAGCGAAAGACACTGTCAATGAGGAGTATACGAATAACGCGCTCAGTCGCTTGCTCGTTTTATTTAAGTTTAGTCCTCTATCTAACGCGCGTAGAGAAGTTTCTCTTAAAAAAAAGACGCGTTACATATCTTAGGATACTCTGCATGTACTACGTGCATTACAAGTAGGAGTAGTAAGCTCACACCGATGTATCCAAGCACAAACACAAGCACTGCTGCGCAAGCTACTATATAGTAGCGGACCAAATTGGATATCATGCGCCCGAGCAACCAAGAATGCGCTCCGTTGGCGTGCACATAGAATCGCAGATACGCATACCCACATACATACACACCTACACTCCTGCAAAAGAGAAACGAGTGAGTCTGCAGCGTGAGAGAGAAAGGAAGGGAAGTCGAAATGAGATAACGCAATTTGTCGGTAGCCTCGCGAAGCAATTTCGGGGTCGCGAGCATAAGTATGCATGATGTTCGCGTTTATTGTATACGTACACTTATATGAATGTACGCACATCGCGATAGAAGTCGTATGATAGTAGTTGTTGTTGTAGTAGTAGCAGCTGCGCTAGTGTATCGTGCGTTCGTCATTTTCTGCGAATTAATCAAAAATGAGAAATTATGAACTGCAAGAGGATGAAGGACTTTGTGGTTTTTTCGCGGGGAACAGCTTAAACATTTTTATGCAACATTTTTCCCATGGAATTCCGCAGACTTTGTGTCGCGTACATAGTTGCATACCATCGTTATGATGCCGAGGCGCAAGCTCAATTCGTAGTTCCTTTGATTTCTTATTTTTTTTTGCGAGATATGCCAGTTAAATAGCCTCACTCCATATTGATGTGCAAGCTTTAACCAATTGTTACTGATACAGAGCTTTTTGAGCATCTGTAAGGGTAGATAAAACATAAAATTATTGTATTACCGCCCTGTTGACTCAATCACTTTTCGACGCGTGTATAAACATGCAAATTCGGATAAGTCGCGAGCTTTATCGAAAGTATGTGGGAGCTAGTTGTATTTCGTGCGTATATTATGCGCTCACTCGCTCGTGAATCGACGAAATTAATCACTCGTATTATCGCGCAATCGCCAAATTGCTCGCGCCAACGCATATTTATATTTCAAATATACGATTCTCGCCTAGAGCTCGAAAGCGAAAATCTCTATTATCATGCAAATTGTGCAGTTTATACGTTTTTAAACCTATTTCATCGTAGAAAAATAACAGATGCTAGGATAATCCCCTCGAATAGTCTCAAATAACAGATTTGTATAATGATATTTTTCTGATCTTAGGAGCGTGTCTGCGTTTTGAAAATTTAAAGATCTTCGGTGCATAAATGCGAGTCTCGTCATTAAAATAGATAGCTACTTATGCGCGCGGTGTAATTCAGAATACCCTACTACCTCGTGAGTTAACAGTTTCGAGCGCGCAAAACACCGGGGACGCAAGTAATTTACATGCGTGCTGCAGCACATCTCGCGCTCTAGCAATCGTCGGTTTTCGGAACGATTTTCGACGAAGCAAACGCATAATATAAGTAAAGATCCAGATTGCCAGAGTCCGGCCCCGAAAAGCGACGCATATGCAGACGCAATAATTGCGAGCCGAATATTCGTGTCAAATTAAACGGCCATTGTCGGACGAGCTAATGCTGCCCTTTGAGCAGCAGAAAACGCTTTGTTTTTAGCAGTGTGTCTGGGTCGAGGAGCTCAGCTTTAGTCTTTACGGTCTGCCAAAGACGATAAATTCGCATTAGCTAATGCATAGTTTGAACAATAAATGGCACTCACACACTCACACACGTACACCCAAACACATGTGTACATGAAAGATCGTGTGTACGTACTACCTGCTCGTCAAAGAGAAGAAAAAGCCAAGAGGGAGTTTCAATCTTGCTTATTTGTGTATATTTCCAGAACGTACGCATTATATGAAGGCTTTATATGTGTGACGAAGACTGGTCATTTCCCACAGTACAGGACGGAGAGGTGGAGCTAACAATTCTCGTACATATATACTTAGACAGAGCGTAAAAATGCAAATACAACAGAGAGGAAGAGAAAGAGTGAGAGGGAGAGAGAAATTCGTTGAACCGCGAGCTTTGGCACGCGGGGTATACGCGACTCTCATAAATGCATTACGACGCACAGTAAAATACTGCAGAAACCGCAATTGTTGCTCGCTGCATATACACGAGCACGTGTGTGTGCATTGCTACCTTGATCATTGTTATTACCAAGGCCAAACAGGGAATGAGTGTCATTTTATGAAATTGAAGCATTACGGGAGGAAGAATCGTCAGCTACTCGCGGAGTGAAAGTCGCTGAATCGAAACATTGAACTCCATATGCCCGTGCAAATGTTTGAGCTACAGCCAGCCATGGTCCGCTTTGTGGGTTTAACAATTCGAAAAATTTTGGTGATAGATGTGCTTGGAATTTTTCTCTCCATGATCCGCGTATAGTCGCGCAACAGTTATACGGTAGAGTGAGCTCTTAAGTCGGTCATTATTCCTATTGCCTCACTAATATAATAGATACGAATATGATTCAATGTCTCGATGAACGATTTTTCAGAGAAAATAAGCTTGGAAATAGTAAAAAATGATTTACAGAAATTTGGCGAACTATTTCGCTTCTCTTAGTCTGAGCCATTAATACACCGTTACGAACAATTTTTTATGGTCCGAATAAAATTGTTTAGTCCTTTTGGGTGAGTAGCTTTGCAAAACGATATGATTTGCATCTCTTTATTAAAAATATGTATAACTTGCGAATGATGGATGCCTATTTTATTACGCACTCGTAAACATCTATGAGCGTATTATTTTATGGCCAATATCACTGACAACGCGACAACGCGGAGGGTATACATTTATTTTTTTACAACTTTTGCTGAAAAAAAGTTATATTCGTGTCGTCATCGTCATCGGGCAATAAACGAATTTCCAAATACTTTTTTTACACGCGTTTGCAAGACAATAAAGCAATAATTTACGATTACCCCGGGTGGGTACTCTCTTCCAAAAAAATGAATAAAAATTTTTAACAGCGTCCGGCTCGATGAAAATGGCCAAAATTCTTCCCAAGCTGTTTAGAGCTGGCTCGCGCAATACTCGCGAACTCTCGTAAAAAAGCCGAGAGTCTATTAAAGATGCATCGCTGTTATTATGATCGTTGCGGGGCTCGCTCGCAGACCCGAGAAACAGTCAATCGAAATCCTATCGATCAAATTCGACTCAGACTTTCGAACAGAGGGGGCCGCTTTGCTTGCGTAAATTAGCCCGCGAGCGTCAAACCTATACACAGCTACGGGTTATATCTCTGTATACAGGTTCCCCGAGTGATACAAGAATCGAATCGTGTACGTATCGATCGGAATGCGGTCGACATTGTCACGCTGTGGGCGTGGAAGTCTGTATATGCACACACATACATACGCACACACAGGAGGGCAACTGCAGTCAGTCGATACATATGATGTATGTTTTGCAAGGTGGCGTGTCAGTTTTTGCCGTGCAAGCGATGTAGAAAGAAAGACAGACAGATATTCGCACGAACTGCGCGCAGACACACACACACACACACACAAGCACAGACGGACATCGAGAGAGCCTTTGTACGTTATGACTTATTATTATGACTTGATAATACACTTGTTCGAGTTTGCATTTTTCGAAACTTTGCCTCTGTGTAGGTATATCGTTCGATGTATTCATGTGCGTGTGTGTGTGTGTGTGTGTGTGTGTGTGTGTGCTGAGCTCGCGGACTTTTTTACCTCGTTTGTTTTCGCCCAGCGCAAAAGAAACATATCGAGGACTTTGACGGCTGTTGGAAAGAGATCCGAGAGCTTCGATCGCTACCTTTCCTTTAATGTCTTTGACTTTTCATATACGAATACGAATGCATTGAGATGTATCGAATGTTTCCTCGTGATTTATCCGCTGACACTGCAGCACGGATAATGTTAACCGACACCTGTACATCGCATCCGTATACCGTAATGATTGCTTTTTTCCATCGAAAATTCGTTCTTCTTTTTTTCCCAGCCTTCTTGGAGGTTCGATCGAAATGAAGAGAATATCAATCAATTCACACGTACTTAACAGATCGGGTCTCTAGGTTTTTCTCATTTAACCTTGAATTAGAAAGCTATGAACAACTATTGCTCTTATAAACGAGCTGTTAATTCTTTTCACGCCTAATATATAAATAACTTACATAATAAATATACACATGGGCTTTTGTACAGATCGATAAGACTTTTCTGGTATGCAAAGCAGCCCAGTGCCTAGTAAGACTTGCAATAGCGCACTGGCCTAGAGCACGCACGCATCCACACACGCTCGCACACACACAAGCGGGAGTAATCTCTCGTTTGCACACTCGGTCGTACTCGAACTGCAGTAGCTCACTAATTACCATCTTCGTCTTAATACATAATACATGTGCTATAGTATAGTTGCACATGCTGCAGTGCCAAGGGAGGAAGGAGGTACGAGGGAGGGTTAAGGGAAGGTGGCGGCGCTACTGCCTGTAGGCGTCCTTATACCCCCGCGCGCGGCAATTAGCGCGTTTCGCCGAGGCGTACGTACGCGTGCGGAGCCGCTGTGTCCAGTATTATGCTAATACGATAATGCATATCACAAGGGCTTGAAACTGCTTAATCAGAGTCAGGTCAAAGTCCTAGACAGTAAATCCGTGGATTAGGCCGTCCGACCAATGACCATTTAGAGACGCGCGCGAGCGACGCTTGCCTCGCTGCGCTTAGTAAGCACAGCTCGTGCCCAGCCTATATACACCGAATATATGAGCGCGTCCAGCATAAGTCGGCCACCCCGCGCGATTACGGCATTTTTGGCCGAAAGTGTCGTATGTTTAGCTCGCTCGGAAACGTTTACCAAGGGTCAGAAAAAAAATCCAAACCCATGGATCGATAGATTTTTTCCTCCTCTTTCTAGTGGTGTAACTCAAAAAATTCTTAAAAATTAATTTTGAGGTTAAAACTCGACTTGAATGTTTAAGTCGATTTATCCAAAAAATGTATCCTCCGATTTCAAAATAAAGTGCACCAATGGAAAGAGGAGGCAAAAATCTATCGAAAACCATGTTTTCCAGGATGGAGAAATGATAAGAAGTATTAAAGATATCGAGATGAATAGCGCGGGACGGCGCGCGCGGACCTGTTTTCCTGCCTATGTCTTTTCGACTCGCTAAAAAAATGCTGAAAAAATAATGTAAACACATAAATCGATAGATTTTTTCCTTTTCTTTCGATTAGTGATGTTAATTTTGAGGTCAAAATTGAAATACTAGAAGAAATATTGACTCAAATATTCAAGTCAAGTTTTGACTATGAAAAAAATTTTTGGGAATTTTTTTAACAACGCTATCAGAAAGAAGAGGAAAAAATCTATCGATTTACATGTTAACATCATTTTTCCAGCCCTTTTTAAGCGATTACGAGCGAGTCGAAAAGACAAAGACACGGCGCCGCGCGTGTGCCACCGCTGACGCACGGAAAACAGGTCCGCGCGCGCCGTCCCGCGCTATTCATCTCGATATCTCTAATACTTCTTATCATTTCTCCATCCTGGAAAACATGGTTTTCGATAGATTTTTGCCTCCTCTTTCGATTGGTACAACTTAAATTGAAATCGGAGGATACATTTTTTGGATAAAGGGACTTAAACATTCAAGTCGAGTTTCAACCTCAAAATCAATTTTTAAGAATTTTTTGAGTTACACCACTAGAAAGAGAAAGAAAAAATCTATCGATCCATGGGTTTGGATTTTTTTCTGACTCTTAGTAAACGTTTCCGAGCGAGCTAAACATACGACACTTTCGGCCAAAAATGCCGTAATCGCGTGGGGTGGCCGACTTATGCTGGACGCGCTCATATACACCTATACACACTTGCACACAATTGCAGTATTATTAATACGCGTTATGTGTGTGTGTCTCTCTCTCTCTCTCTCTCTCGTGCACGTTACACGAAGCTATATGTATATGTGCCCGCTAATGCGTTAGAGAGGGTGGCGATATTATGGATAGAGCGTGGTTTAATAAATCATCTGGAAAGTGTGCGAGGAAAAGCAGCCGCCATCCCTATACACGTACATACACGGAGTCGCGCGTGTGCAGCGCGCTCGCTGTGGTTAAAAGGGCTATATTCGCGCGCGCAAGCTCCTGTACGCCACGCGTGATATAGTGCAAAAGATTTGATATGTTATATTACGCGCGCGCGCGAGAGAGAGAGTCCAGCCAGCGCGAAGCTATTGGAAAATTTATTTTACCCGGACGCGAGCGCAAGTATCGATTTGTTTCTTCCCTAACCATGTGGCGCGTATACCTGCCGTATAGCCCAGCATTCCCTCTAATGCGGATAATGTGGCCGAGGTAGTATAAGCTCGCGGAAAATTCGACGAAAATTAATGCCAATCGAGAGAAAAGACTAGTTTTTAAGTCGGTCAGCATCCACTGAGTTATCGAGATACATTTTGCTATTTTGTGCTTGGCGATCGACACTGGTATATCGCGCACATAATTCTTTAAGGTTTGTTAAAAAATGCATACAGTATCACACGAATGAGAATGATAATCATTATAGAGTAGTGAAAAAAGCTACTGCTGAAATATTTCAATCATTACCTTGAGTTTGAGCACTGCTGGACACACTTGCTTTAAAAAATGTCTAAAGATCGAGATTAAAATGAATAAACCTCGATCACCTGTCACTCTAGTTATAAACTATCAATCTATCTTGCGATTATACCTTTGCGATTCGTACATTGAATGAAAATGTATTTCTTTCACACCTTCTTGTGCGTACAATCGATCAAAACAAACTATTTCCTAAATGGCTATTTTCAAGTACAAGTCAAAGTACGCTTACAATCTTTCTAAAAGTTTTGCTCGTTTCATCAAGATCTGTATACGCAGAGGTATTTACTATTTGTTTTGTTTTGATCGACAAAAAGTATTCATAATCGTAGGTCAATCATGTTTCTTTTTTTTCTTTTGGTTTCTAATAATCTTGCGACACACACTGTATTAGCGATCGTGACGACATCTTTGGACTCCCATCAATCAAAACGTTTGCGGTGAATTAATAGCTTGTATTAAATGTATGCCTCGTAACTTGCACCGCACAGCAATGATAAAAAAGCGATGAAAGCGTCACAAAACTTGTTCATTATATATCTACAATGAGCCGAAGCTTTCACATCTAAATCAAGCTGACATTAATGCGATAATAATGTTTAAAAGGGATGAGAGAGAAAGAGAGAAAGAGAACGAACGAGAGAGAAAGATACGTCCTCGCTTATATGTGTGTGTGTGTGTGCGTGCGTATGCATGTGTGGTTTCGAAATTACGTAATGAGTTGCTGTGGTTCCGAGCATATTTATGGCGCATAATTATTATATACATCACTAGTACTCGCATCGAAGGTGTAAAAATATGTACCTACATGCAATGATGCAACGAAATTATTCGCGCTTGGCCTTTTATCGCGACGAATGCACGAGTGTGGCCTTAACTCACGGTGATTTACGCTCGAGTCGCTCCGATTGCGATGGAAATTATCTTGGATGCATGCGCGCGATAAAAATGAGCCGAAAATCGAGCAAATCGTTGCGATAGATCACGCTAACTAACTCGATCGCGCGAACAGAGTGAACACACATGCACGCGAGATCATCGAAAAATAATAAATCGTATGTGTACACGGTACGTATAGCTGGCTGCGATTCTAGTTAGCAGGCCGAGTACTCGAGCCTCGAGTCTGGTCACAGCACACTCCACCATCGCAATTGGCTGGCAAGCAGGATGCAGATAAGTCCGTCCGATTCGACGTGCGAGATAAGATTTATAAGCTTTGCGTAAAGGAGAAAAAGGCGCCGAGTCATTCTCTCGCATATTTGGAGCTGAAAAGCCTGGCCAGCTCCAACTTAATACACATACACACACAATGTATTCATGGCGACTATACAGCGCGCCCAAGATTAGATCGATTTGAATGTATAAGTTTATGCATGCATGGGCCGCATTATCGAGTGAGAAGAATCTGCCTCAAATGAGAAGCGAAACGTGTATATTGCGAGAGAGTTCATCAACATATATACATTATAATGCACGTGCGCGACCGATATATCTCAAGTACGAGTGCGGGCGATTGACAAACACGCGCGCAGAAGCAGCGGCAGGGGCTTTCGATAATCCTACGGGGATTTGAATAAATCGACAGCGAGTATAAGCGCAGCCGAACTAATCGCGAAGAGAGCCTAGCTTGTCCAGTTATGAGATACAGGCAGCGACGGCTCGTCGCATATAAGCGGCTTCAAGGAGTATACGAGAGAGCCGAGAGCTGAGAGCTGCGCGCAGAGAGCCAAGAGAGACGTTCGCCCAGCTCCGCAGAGAGTTTAATTGACAGCGCGCGTTGCAGCGCTGCTGGTGCAGGGCCCGGCCGACACCGACAGCGCAAAATTGTCGGATTATCCTTGCGGAGGCGTGTGCGCGCATGCATATATAGCAGCGCGCAGTACACCCTGCGGACGAGATTCCAAGGGCACGCGACCAAGAAAAAGTCATAATTGGATCGTTGTTGCTGCGAGAGCAACGATTTGTTAATGCCGCACTGATTGCTGCGTTTTATGATTTTGTGCCTTTCCTCGTCCTTCTCCTGCTCTCTTCGCGCGGCCTTGGCTTGGATAAGCTTGCTCGCGATTTCGACGACACTTTGGAAATGGCGCGGCTTTCCAACTGCAAAGAATTTTAATCAACTTTATGAATTTATTTAAATTGCCGCGTGTCTTTTTATTATGTAGAGGTCTCTCGGTGACTCGGTCGTGTATGCCATTGCTCGACGCGCATCGTGTTCCCATCGAGTTCAAGGTCGATGATCAATTTTCGTTGAGTCGAGACTGCCAAGAACATCGCTCGAAAATGAAAATGATTTTTCATCAAGTGGCTATATAGCAACGAAAGACTCGAGCTGGGTATGTACACTGGAAACCATGTTGAGTTGGCAGAGCTCAATCTCGGGTTATACGAGCTCGATTCGATGTTTAGCTCTGCCAACGCAATTTTTTGAGTTGATACAGCTCAATTCATATTTTTCCATGTCAACAAACGTGAACTGAGCCACGTCACGTCAATATCACGCGTTTGTAAGTGAACATAACCAGAATGTTCATTAAAATGAACATAGCAACATCTGACAGTTCAACGATCAGCAACGATATAACATTTAGTTTCGAGGGCTATGTTTTTGGGCTCATACAGCTCAATACAATTAACTAAATTTGGTTGAGCTGCTGTTCCTCAAGAGGGTTTCCAGTGTATCGCCGAGTTCTTGCCACACTCTGCTGGCTCGCGTCGCTGCAGCAGTAGCAGACGGTTTTGCGCGCGCGCTCATAGCTTGAGGCGCGCAGTTTGGTATATAGCTGCTGCACATAACGCGGCGCATATAACTGCAGATCGCTAATAAATTAATCGTGCCTCGAGGAGAAACTAATCCTTGTTAGCTTCCGAATCGGGCTCACCTAAGCTTAATCTACTTTCCAGCGCCAGCTCGATTCCGCTATTATATACAACGCATGCGACTATATAGTAGCCTGCAGTTTGCAGTAGCTGCACACACACACACACACACACACACACACACACACACACATACAGAGAATAGTCGAGAGCTGATGGCTGCGAGCCGCAGGCGTGCAGTGATTTTCGGGAGATCGATTGCCGATCTCGCGATCCGTGAAGCCCATATCTCTTGGGACCAAAACCCATCCGTCTCTTGGTTTGTTATACTAGAGTCTGGCGCGCTCACTGCCTCGCATCCAACACATAGTCTGCGACACGCGTGGCGAAACTTATTACCTATATATACCTATATATGTACTTGCATCTCCGACAGCAGCAGCAAGAGCAGTAGTAGTAGTGCGCCGAATTTATATCGACGTTGTTGGTACGCATCTCGGCAAATTTACCCGATTGCAGAACGTGTGGCGCTGCACTGCGTTGTCCTGGCCCCCCACGCCACGCATTATTGTAACGCACCGCTAATGATGATAAGTTTGACGGGTGGGTGATTTGCGATGTTCCAAGCCTCTGCGCGAGCCCGAAACGGATTATTATACAAGCTTTTAGCCGCTGCGCCGCTGAATTATGATGGGCCATTTAAGAGCTCACGAGCGATCCACAGAGTCCGGGGCGATTTTCTGCCACCTTACGTAAGTTTCATCGGTTTATATCGACGAAAAAAGAGAGAATTAAAAAAAAATCGGGCATTCCCGAGCTCGTAATTACGAAAATAGATTTCGCAACCGTGTGACGTGACACCTATCGCAGTACGGACTAGTGGCATACATATATTGTGGCGCATGTTGCACGTGTGCACTTGCTCATATTTAAATCAAGAGTCGCTTGTTGACGCGTTAACAAAGTACCAGCGCGCCTTTCTGACGATGATGAATTAACGGCCGTCCGTACGTGTGCCATTCTGCGCGTTATACCTATATAGCGCGCGTTGCTAATTCGATTCGGGTTTCAAGCGCACCACGGCAACGAACTTAATTTTTTTTCCATCACGGCCGGTTTTATTTGACGATGCAGTGATGAAATCTGCACGAGTACTCGACCTATCGTGTGAATATTACAGAGATTAAATTTGGAAAATATGGATATAAGAATCTAATGCACTTGTGACGTAGCGCGATCCTTTTTATTGAAAATTTTAGTTAATTGGCGCTGTGTTAATTTGAGTGCACCATTCATTAACGTTGTCGAAGGATAGTCACATCTAATTATCGGCATCTTTTCCAATACAATGTACGTAGATGTAGAAAGCATAGCGGAATAAAGCTCTGGGTCTCAAGCGGGGCTCTGGCTTAGCATTATCGTTTACGCTGCCGTGTAGCTGTGCCTCCTCCAAGGGTAAGCGAACCATAGCTCTTGTTATAAATTTTCTTTATGAATGTTTACCTTTGAGACTAGCAGGGCTAGAGCGAAAATTTACAACCATCGTCACACGTTGCAGCTATATGTATACGAGTGAGCGCGAACGAAGATGTAAGTGCGCGATGTACATAGTACGGATCAAGAGCTTATTTAGAGTATAACTTTTTGCTTTGCGCTGCGTAGCGTTCGATGTTGGTGTGAGTGCGTGTGTGGGCTGCTGCGCTGTGTGCGAGAGGCCGCATAAATACTGAGCGACATAGCGCTTGTTTTTGTTTTGACTAGTAGCTAAAAATGAGCGAATGCAGTGCGCAGATTAATGCTTTTGAAAATTCTGCAACTCGATAACACGGGGACCCAAAAGTAGACTAATTTGTCGGCGCAGAAAAGGCGTACGCGGGAAATACATCAACCGTACTGAAGGGTCTTTCGAGGCGAACGGGCAAAAATCGTAACGAGCATGTATTTACATGCATACTTTTATATTCGCGTACGTATGAATATATATATATAATGAAAGTTAATTAAAGCGTGCGATATTACGAGCGAAACAGGGACTCGAGGACTAAGCTTCTGGGTTCAAAAGTAGCTTTGCAAAAATAATCCTTTCGCTCTTTCTCTCTCTTTCTCTTTTCATCACATCTCATAACCCTTTTTCTTTCACTGTATAACTGTCAGTCAACGAGCTTAGCTATCTCTTTGGCTGTATACCGATGTGCGTATGCGTGTTAGGGCTTCCCTCACTTGGTACATTTTATAATGCAAGAGTAGAGGAGAGGCGAGCTTCATTAGACGTGAATGAAAACATATTTCGATTTCCACTGTTAACAAACGCGCATACATGCATAAATCCACTTCTGCAGCTTTATGCCACTGCTGCTGCTGCTGTTGTCCCTTTTATCTCTCATTCGCCTGTCTGTCTGCCTGTCTGACCCAAAGCACTGCGCGCAACTCTTTCTTTTTGTCTTCCTGTATTTCACTGTCAACCGATATGTACATATTCTCGAGCATGCAACTTTCTATTTCTCTCGCGGATCGATGCGCATTTTAGTATATTCTCTAAAACACGATTTATGAATGTGAGTTCTTAACAGCTATTATTATACAATTATTTTTACTTTGCCACGAGCAGATTTACGAATAAAGCTACTCGACATCTAGCGGTCAAGGTTGGTTTTAATAATGATTGAATTTTCATACGTTTTTTGTACAAAATTAAAGCAAATATTAAATCAACATGTTTCAAAAATAATTTTCCTTCAAAATGTTTCTATTTAAATAGAATTGAATTCTTTTTCGTTCATTTTTGCTTTGAAAATAATATTTTCGATTGCATTTCATGAACTTTTTGTTCAGCAAAATAAAAAAAAATAAAAAAATTTTAATTAAAAAACAGTACTGAATATTAATTTTGTAACGTAGATTTCATGTAAAACTACCTTGCATAAAATTCAATATTTCATTTTAATGTCTAATTTTATATCAAATCATTAAATGCATTGAATTTGAGTTTTTTACTAACAGGATGAAAAAGTAAAAGTTAGCATGTGTTTGCACATCAGGTAATTCACAACAAAAAGTAACAAGAAAATCTCAATTCACCATGACTATCTTTCACATTATTCGAGGGTCAAATAATAAGCTTATCTGGAGTAAGCGAGAGCGTGTATTATTATAAAACAAGTGTACGGCGCGGATGAAAATCGCAGTTTGCATTGTCTCCTTCTCTCGCTTAGAAGCTCCGTCTCACTCGGAGCCCAGGCAACTTGAAGCTCGCGACTCGCTCGTATTATATATCCCAACACATAATGAAGGCGCTTGTTAAAAGACAAACGGCCTCTCCTCAGAATCGGATGTTTACGACTGCATAAACAAGGCGAAAGGAACACCCGCAAAATCCGACGTGATAACGATGTTATATTAGGGGGTTTCTCTCGTCTGCAGCTCCTATATACACCTACATATATATGCGCCATCGCCACCGTCTCTCACTCTCGCATATACCGCGCACGTATTATATATGTATATACACACAAGCCCCGAGTCAACAGATTAATTCAGCGGATAGCGAGTCTTTTGCCGCCGTTACTTTTTAGACGCGGCTATTTTAGCTTGTAACAGAATTCCCATCTTGATATACGAAGAAAAAGGGCGCACACATACATTTTTACCCGAATTACGCGCACTACCTAGAGCAATATATAAAATATGTTTTTATTGCAGGCGCACAATGCTACGATTTGTCCGCTTTACTATCTCAAATTAGTTTTGTGTAACCGATATACAGTTGCAACGGGACGAGAATCACAGCCAGTCAGGAAGAGTTGAAAAAAAACCTATTTACGTTTCCGTTTTCAATTATTACTTTATTTTTTGCACAAATATTTGATTCGCGTTTATCGAAGCTGTCGATGGATATTCGTGCTTTATTGACCGGAAAAACGGGATTTTCGACCGAGATAGCGATCGGCATTACAACTATAAGCCCTAGTAATATTCGTTTCGTACAAATCGTGCTTCTCTAAGATTAAGCCCTACAACGTTTGAGCATTTTTGGCTTATATTTATTTCCTTTTTTACAATTCATTTCTCATCTTGTATATGCTGCAATTTTAATATTATAATTTTTAAAGGAATATTAATCAAGATAATTTGATTTCACTTTCTTTCGATTTGGTTCAAATTTATTAGCTATGGAAACTGAAAATAATACAAAATATCAAATATCATAGAAACAGACTAGAAGTCTTACCACATTTATTACTTATTCTCTTTTTGTTAATCAAAAGATGCAGAGCAGACAATGCAAGCCTTCGCATGTATACATTTTTTCATTCTCCCGGCACTCGCTGGGATGGGAGGTAGCTGCTATATACGAGGCAAGGACGAGAAGATATAGCAGTACGAAAAAATGCAAAGATCCCTCTTCTAAATAGTCTAGACGATGAGTTCCCCGCCCACCATGTGCGGCTCATTCTCTGCTATGCGTATATTCATACCTATATATATTATACGCGGATCTTCACGCGCCTTATATTGTCTGATTCTATCTCCAGAATAAAGAAAATCATATGAATGTTTTACTTTTTAATCCGTGAGATGTTTAACACAAATATTTTTTTGTTTCTTCTTTTTTTGTGTGTTTGAATTTCTCTTATTTTTAGATTGAATTTTTTTTTCTAAAGTGATAGACTGACGTTTGACTTCATTCTCGATACGCTGTATGAATATTTTCTTTCGTAAATGTATTTTTGATACCGAGAAAAAATCAGTCGAAATTATTTCGTATCTTTAACTAAACTGACATGAGAATACGGAGAGTAAAACTCGATCAAAAACTAATCAGCTTATGGCGCGCTTACGCGTCAGTGAGGAAAAAATACAAAGTGAAAGATGAGGTCAGGCTGATTTTAATAAAAGATTTTTTATTAAAGCTGAGAGAAGCGTTTCATCTAGACTCGAGCGGCAGGAGCTATTACATCATCTTGTCTAATAATTATTCATAACCGGCCCGTAACCGCAGGACATCGTGTTATTCAAATAAAAATTACCAGACTTTGTGGTTATTTTTATGCTTTATCGCGAGGCAAAACTCATCCTTTCTAGGTTGAAAAACTCGAACTGGTGTTACTTTTAAAGCAGTATAAACATTTAGCTGAAAATTTTCGACGTTTATCGCGACTCGAACGGTAATTTCTGGCGCAGATAAACTAAACCTTTCGATTTCGGTATTTTCATAGCCCATCTTCAGCCCTCTCTAAAACGTTGAGTGCACCACTCGCCGTAGAATTAAATGGCCATCTAAATGCATGCGTGCGCGATGATGACTGGGTTGGCCGAGAGTGGCAGCACTTAATAAAAGTGTTTAAATAAATAAAGAAGCGCTGCCGTTGTATATAAACGCTTCAAAATTAACCCGAGCAAATTTTTAAGCGGACAATGTTGTGTCCGTATATATACCTGCTGCAGGGCTCCGCAATGAAAACAGAGCTTAATGACAGGCTTTTGCGCTCTTGGAGGGACAAAAAACGCGCGTGTACCGAAACGATTTTTGCCCTTCCTAAAATGAGCGCTCCCGAGTATGCTTTTATTTTTTTCGTATACTACAAAAAAATCTTGACATTCCGTAGGAATTGAAGGTTTCTTTACCGCATAATACGATTCCCGAGCGTTCGTGTAAATTCCCTGAATGTGTTTACGCTGATTGGCCCTTCAATATTGAGTAATAATTTGAGCCGTATCAAAACTTTGTCGAAGGGACTTCGTGGAAAGTTTCAAGTACGTAATTACGAAGCGAGGCAAACCGATGCGTGAAACATTTTTAGATTTTACATTGGAAACAATCATGCTAATTATAAAGATTTGAATTTAAAGTGAGATTTGAAATTTCATAACGTTAGACTATAATATTTGCTGAAACGAGAAAACCTTGCCAATGCTAGATTTTATAATTGGAAGCTTTTTTCAGAATAACGAAAATTTAATATGAAAAAATCTTTTTAATAAAAAATTTAAAGACGTATCTCAGTATAAAATTTTTTCCGTGACTCTTTGCATGTGTACTTTCCTATGTTAGTTCACTTTGAAGCTCATAGTTAGACGATCTCCTTGGTGAAGAAGACGTTAAATTGTCCTTCACTCAGATTCATCTTGAATTTTGTAGAGGATAATATTTTTTAATAAACGTAGAAAATATTCAGATACATTTACCGTTCCGTATTTTCTACAACTTCAACTATACTAGTAAAAGTATGCGCGTAAAATGATTTCATGGGAGGTCAATGCAGTGCACAAACTATTGCATCTTTTTGCCTCGCGTCTGTCTTCCTCTCTCGGGAAATAAAGTGGTCTCGACGATTTTTCAATTCAAGGGTTTCGTCGATGCTTGTTACTGCTCCCTCTCTGCTTTTGCAGCCACTGTATATTATACGTACACGGAGAAGCGAATTATTCCACGACGGTGGAGAGAGAGAGAGAGAGAACTACGACTGTGCGCGTAGAGTACTTGATGCATTTTTGATGTGACTGCAATGTTGACGCCAAGACGTGCTTGAGAGTCCATATAATACGCCGCGAGCAGTCTACCGCGGAAATGCTACGCACATACGCGCGCGATGCGGAGGTGCTGGCAGACGCAGCGCGCGCACACACGCACACACACATGCACACGGCAACGTTATGCGGAATTCCAAGGACTTATATGCAGTTGTAAACATTAATCTTGTTTTTGAGCGATATTCTCGTCGGAGGAGGTTTTTTTCTCCTCATTGCATGGGTACCAAGTAGCGAGGATTATAAGACTTTGCATGCGCCCTGACAGTGACATGCAATTTCACAATAGAATCATGCCGCGAAGGTGTTTGAATTTTGCGAGAAATTTGTAGAGTTTTGATGTATGAGTATCGTCGAGCTACTGCATACTGAGTGAATATGATATATCAAGCGCGCGAAAACCATGCAACATATTTGATGCCATAACAGTAGGTAAAAACTATTGCGACTCTGCATGAGGGTACACTGGGTAATCCACCACGCAGACGTGTACCGCCTAATGCGTCTCATCTGAGCGGGTTAACATTGGCAGTGCTAATAAAATGTTATTTGCTTCCGTACGCAGCCACCAGTAGGCGTATGAACTGCCATTTCTGAAAATTAAAAGTCCATGCATCGAAATGACCCGGTAAATGGCGCCGACTTGAATATGCTCGCGGCGACTGAAAATAACGGCAGCGCGCTTAAAAGCAGAGAATAAACTGGCAGGCATAATAGATTGTTCGACGTAATGTCATGGATTGGAATATAATTGTCTCGAGGGCAATAATGCTTATGAGAAACGATCGAAGGGAAAGATCGAAGGCGCCAATTTTCCCCACCGTAGCTCCGGTGCAAAAGAAGAGACAATCGAAGAGATCGCTCAATTATCCTAGCTTATTAGTCAAAATTATACTTTCGATTTCTACGTGGTTATTCCGAATAATCTGTATTTTTTAACGGAATTATAATTCACTTATTTTCTTATCGGTACAATAAGAAAGATAGTTAACATTTAATGTTGACGCAATTCTTTATCTCAAAAAATAATATAAGAATAATAATTTATTTTAGTTTAAAATACGATGCTCTTCGGCAAAAAAGTAACTAAAATATATCTTTTCTAATTTCCTAGTTAGTAATAAAATTCAATAAAGTGTGCGTACACGATTTTTTTTTAAATATAGCTTGCTACAGCTTAAGGACTGGAGAAAATATTTTAATTTTTTTATCTCGTCCTCAAGAAGATAATTGATGTCAAGTAACATTTGGTGCTGATTATACGTTTATTTCTACTTCATTTTTCAACTTGACTGGCTTGTCATGTCTAAATTACAGCAATCATCAAGTACGCTCAAAAGACGCCATTAAATATAAAGAAAATGAAAATCACAGTAATAGAAAATTTTTAATGCGTTTTATTTTTTCCAATTTTTTTTCAATTGCAATTATTGAAATCAAAAATACAAGAAATTTAATTTATTTTATTTGATATTCTTATAATTATCCAATAAACTTAAAAATATTTTTAAATATTATGTTTTAAACTATCAAGAAAAGTTCAAATTAATTCCAGCTCTAACTCCTATCGACGGTGGCCCGACTAATTTTGTTAATAATGATCTTTCAGGTTTTTGAGATGATGGAGCTGCTACTTGAACGTGTACTTCTTGCACGGGGTGTGGCTGCTGTGGCTGCTGAGGTTGAGCTGATAATTTTGGTTGTTGGGGTGATTTAACTTGCGGTTGCTTATGTTGATGTAGTTGGGCGTGTGTTGAAGCTTGTTGATGATGACTAGTAGAAACAGGTGAAATTTTTTCTACGATTTCTTTTACATTTGTCACCAAATGGTTATTCTGTGGTTCACGATATTGTGCTTGTGCTTGTCCAACGGACACTTTTTCTACATGTTTAACAGGTGAAATGTTTTCTACCACCTTTTTTACATTTGTTACCTGCTGATTAATTTGAGGTTCTGCAAATTGTGCTTGTCCAACGGAGATTTTTTCTAAATGTTTAACAGGGGAAATGTTTTCTACGACCTTTTTTACATTTGTTACCAACTGGTTATTTTGTGGTTCATGATATTGTGTTTGTCCAACGGAAATTTTTTTTTCATAATTAACAGGTAGAACGTTTTCTACCACCTTATTTACATTTGCTACCTGATTACTTTGGGGTTCTGCAAATTGTGCTTGTCCAACAGAGACTTTTTCTTCATAATTATTAATCGGTGAATTTTGCTTTATAACCTGATTGTTCACTACATGAGTTTGTTCTTGAGGCACTTCTTGTTTTGTTTCGTAAGAGACACTCTGTTGATCTGGTTTTACAGGTTGATTTCCAGTTAATAAAGAACCCAATTTCAATTGAGCTGATCGACTACCCAATATTGGTGTACCTCCAACTGACAATCCGTAATTTTGCACTTGTTGCGTAGTGTTAGGTGCAAATGAGTTGCTGGATACAGATGCTTGCAACGTAGGAAGAACTATAGCTGGACGGGAATAATTTACAGAAAATCCATTTGCTTGTTCAGGTTGATCAGATGGAACTGGTTGAGATTGAGAAAACTTCACCACACCAATGATCAGCAAAGATTTAACCTAAAGTAAAAGTGATACATAGAAAAAATAGAAAGAGCGTATTATAAATATAATCATAAACATTACTGTGTCAACTTACAGCCGTAGTAATTTTCATAGCTGAATTCTGTACGTTAACAGCAGTTTTTAACCTTTACTTCTGTACTGCTAAGAGCTTTATGCATTGTGATATTTATTTGTTTAAAAGCTTATGTCTGACGCACAATTTCTATGCATACGTAAATTCATATCATGTAAGAAAAAAATGTATTTTTATGCGTCACGATTTTAACACGTCACAGATAGACACTTTTTTCAAGTGTCGTTTTCTTCTTCCATAGACTAATACATTTTTCTCAAAAGATAAAACAAGAATTTCAAAAATAACATAACTAAAATGAATTTAAATGATATTTACTTTTATAATAAGTCAAATACAATTTCACAAAGAACGCAATATAAATTATGACGCAGATTGCATTGTTTGAAAATAATCATATTTTATTTATTATCGATATTTTTTCGTTGATAATTATAACGTGAATTGTTGTTGATCGGCGTTTTGATTATGTCTCTTAAAAGGGGCTTGAATCCTCACATCTGACCTACCTACGGTATCTCTGAGCGGGCGCTGTAGGTGCATCTTTTCTCTCACCTCTGGAGGCGTCAAAAGCAACACCGTGGCGCCGTAACGTGTATCTGTATGTTCGTATATAAAAGTTGAGAGGGTCGAAATTATATGCGCTTGGCCGCTCGCCCAACACATAATGTATATCAATTGTGCTGTGAGTGCCTGACCATTGTTACATTACACACACTTACAAGCTCTACGCAAAGCGAGTTTGTAAAAAATTAATATTGAAATTTGCGTCCGAGGCACACACGATTTCTCGGCTCTGTTCACAGCACGCGCCGTAAGTCTGGCTACGTGAAATTATATATTGATTTTATCCGCTGTTTATAACTGTATCGAAAATTGAAGCTTACACGCGCAAGTCGGAGATCGGGCAGTGCGTTTTACACGTGTATGTGTGTATATATAGACGCACGTATAATATCGTGGACTTTTTTAATTTTCGCTGCGAAAAGTATCGGAGAGCAGCAGACGCGCGCCGTGTGCGTTTGAGTTATATCATTCAAGTATGAACTTCGTGTGAAATGATTGCCGTTCGTCTGGATCACTGCACCCAGAGAGACTCGAGCTGAGGATCGAATTCCACGACGATCTGATTATCCAGTCTGCGTACGTCTACAAGAGTATTGCTTTAATTTTTCCTTTTTTGTTTTTATTTTCACAAGGAGAGCTGATATTCGCCTCTCGAGAAGTGATCGTGGCATTGGTACTGCCAATTTTCTCCGTAATTTTAAAGATTGCGCTAACAGATAGTTCGCCCCTTTAATTCGCATACGTATACTGCATTGGATTCGACCAGTTACCGCTAAGTAATTTGTGTTCTAGTTTGTATTAATCGCATGTTATTCATCATCATTAAAGAATAGTATATTTTGTAACAAGTGCGCGAAGCATTTGACTCAAAGACTCCTGGGTGAGTCAACTTCCTCGTGGACTAGTTGCAAACGATATTTTTTAACACTGCGTGCGCGAAACACGGGTTTTCTAACCTTAAAGCGTCAGAAAACCCTAGTTTCTCGCAAGCAGAGTTAAAAAATATCGTTTGCAACTAGTCCGCGAGGAAGTTGACTCACCCAGGAGTCTTTGCACCCTCGCTACGCTCGGGTGAAAACTACTCTTGGATGATGATCTTGGAAATCTTTTTATTTTATATTTTTCAGTTCATCGATCGTCTTGTTTTTTATTTTTAAAATTTAGATCTTTGTTTAGTTACTCCTTAGAGAATTAAATCTACTAGAGAATGATTCGACAAAAAGAAGTTAATCAAGGAGTCGGTTGATCACTACGTAACTGATTATTGCGTAAAATAATCATGTAAATACATTTTCATCACAGCTCACGTTTCAATCAAATCTCTCGTCGAAAGCCAGAGGGCCAGTAACATTATAAAACTTTCACTATCAAATAAACGAAAATTTGCTTCCCGGGTAAATGTGAAAAAAGAGCATCTTAGCGATAATACGGACACACGACTGAAGTGTACTCGAGTTATGAAAGAAAAATGCTCAAAGAGTTAACATAAAGCAGCAGCAGCCATACACGTTGACGCGCACGGCAATTACGATCGGACTTGACGATAAGAGAGCAAAGAACATTGAAACAGCAATACGCAGACACACGCACACACATACTTGCCACACATGCTTGCAAAAAAACCAGCAATGAAGTCCTTAGGGTAATTTTCTTATCGGATCGCAAAAATATTCAGTATTACGAGACAATGTATTATCTCTGCGAGGTTTTCTGGAGCTCTCTCGCTCTCGAGCTGCGAAAATAAATAAAACATTCACTGCTGCTGAGGCCGCATGTGCGAGCTCACTCGCGCACTACTCGCACGTACGACGTATACTCACTCCGGGCCTCTCGTTCTCTCTCAAGTGCATTATAAACGTTTTTCTTCACGCTCGCGCCCATCGGTATTTAATTAAACGCTCCTTTACAAGACCGAGATACCAGACTCTATATATATACGTATGTATGTATTTCACACGCGCTGCGCGAACCAGTTTAACATGTTGTCCGTTTGCATCGGGCTATATACGTATACGTACACAGACATACACTAACACGTGAGCTGATGCCAACCTTTTAGCTTCGCAGACGAACCAAGATCTCGAACCTTGCCGCTTTTAATGCACTTACCTGCGCACTGTGCACACAATATTCTTATGGTATCAAAAGAGAGAGTCTTGTCACATTCGATCACGTGGCATATGACGAGGAATGGAACTTATGTATATTGCGAGAATAGGAGAGAGAGAGAGAGAGAGAGAGAAAAACAACAACGCAACCAGTAGTGCTGCGAGAAGTCATCTTATCTGTTCGTTAACGAGACCATTCAAGGGGTGTCGGAAAAATAGAGAGAGAGAGAGAGGAGAGAGCAAAACGTGCACTCCCGAGCCAATCAGATAAATATACTAACAGTGCCTCCTTCGATACAAGTATCGCTTTTGCCTATCGACGACGCGGCGCAAAGAGCGAGAAAGAGAGGGAGAGAGAAAGATGCTTCGAACCACCTGCTTACCTCTTTCTTTCTCTTTCAACCGTAAATGTAAAAGAGATAAGTATCGTTTTCTGCAACTTCAAAAAGCCTGCAGGGGAGTAGACGAGGCAGAGAGGAAGAAGAAAGATCACTAGAGTGAATATTTATCGACGAACAGCGGATAAATCAGCAGTTCATACGGCCGAGTCGAATACGCGTCACGCTGCTTATCAGGCAACGACAGATTTTTTGTTGTTGCTGTTTTTCCTCCATGCATACAAAGACAAGACACGCAAGATATTATACGACTTTTTGTTACGCTTGACGATGCTCACGCTTTTGCTCAAATAGCAATAAACAGAAAGTTGTAAACATAAACGCAGGCATTTTAGTGGCTGATTCATTGAGTTGGACCGTAGTAGCTCTTAAGCAATAATAATGTTGAAAGTTTTTTAAATTAAATAAGTACACGTATAATATCTTACTTAGCTAGATGATAGCCACGAGTCACTGCTAAAACAAACTCTACACACTTCTGACTACTGTTAGTCGTCTATTAATAAGTTGCATTGCAAGTGCGAAAGCGAATGACCATTTGGCTGTGTTCGTGAGTGATGATGGAGATAGCTTTTATGGTATCCAGCTAGACAGCTGTCTTTGTTTGCGCTCTTTTAGGTATCTTGAAAAGCCTTGTAGAAATTCTCAACATTTTATAGCTATTTTTTGGACATCTAAAAAATTTCTTGGATATAAACGGACCATTAGAGTTGAATATACACGAAAAAAAGTAGCTTTGTTTCATAGATGCATAATGCTCCATGTTTCTTAGCTACTTACCGACCATGTTTTGACTATATGAAATTTATGAAAATTACCAGAAAGGGAACATTACAAGTAGGGACACTGCCAATTCGTTCGGATTTGTACAAATATTTAGACTTGGCCAATTGTAGATTTACCGATATAGGTATGTCGCCATCTAGTGGTGGAGACTTAAAGAGGTTGAAAACTGGTCTAAAATTTTTGAAACAGTTCGACTATCAGTTTCAGGTCATGTAAAATAATCTTGATATTTGTAACATAATTCTTACAGAAAAATGGCTGAAAACAAACACATTAATAGTTATATAGTAAAAGGTTTTTCTTTACCATGTTTTAGTCATTAAACCATGTTAAGAATTTGTAACACGTTAAATACGACCTTTAATCTTTTTTCCCGATTTCTCACAAAATGACGATAAAAATTTTGATTTAACAAAATTATGACACATCTGCATTTTTCTCATGTATTCAGAAATTATGAGATGCAAAGAGAATGTTCGGTTGATTGAAAAGTGTCCCACATTTCAAATGATTGAATCATCGGAAAAACTAGAGAAAAATACGAGCGCGAGTCGCATTTTTCTTGCTCACTCGTCATGCTCCGGCTCGTGTATATGCACGCCGAGCAATATATGTCAAATATTCGTCCCAAAAAACATGGCCTGCGCGTGCATGCGCACACATATTCTCTGAATGAAACGGGCCACACGAGCTTTTGCACTCGTGAACGTAACGTAAAAAAAGGCATCGCTGAACCGAACGGAAAACCTTTTTCTCTGCTGCCGCTGCTGCTTCTGCTATTATAGAAGAACAATAGCCTCAAAGGAATCGCGAATAAATCGAATTCTCGGCGGGCAACGAAATAGTATGCTAGAGTTCGCACACTTTTACAGTCAAAGTCTTTGGAAAAGTCAGAGCAATTCGAAAAAAATACCTCTCTTAAACGCTGCGTACACGTATTTTTTTTCGCTTATCGCTGCATTGTTATTATTTATAAATCACTCCTTTGATTGTGTAAAAAACCGATGTAAATAGTTGCCGAACTCGAGTTTTCGAAGTTAAAACAATTTTTTACAGCAACGGTTTTGTACTTATTCGTTTTCTCCGTAGCTAAGATTACACGGATTTTTTCCCAAACGATAGAATAGCCGTAACGATTATTACATTTCGTGAGAAAAAACGACGAAAATATATCACCCCTTGTATATTATTACACTGTCAAGTAAGCGAAAGGCGTGATCGATATGCGATGCAGAGCGCGTTCACATGCATAGGGCGAGATGTTCATCTGCCGGACAAGGAGGAAAAAAGGCGAAGAAGGAAACGCTTTAAAGCAGTCAGATAGGCTACACATGTGTAGTTGCATACACACGCGGTGCAAAAACATCGGCAGCTCTTCGTAACATCGGAGAGAATAGATTTCACGTATGGATATAAGCATGCAGTCGTAGTAGCAGCCACAGCAGCTATTGGAGAGAGCATGAAAGCAAGGAAATTCGAGGGTAAGATACGAGTGCATTGATGCCGCCGGTAGGAGTGGTATGGGCAAATGCGAGAGCCACCGAAGACGGACACAGAGCCGAGAGTGTATTTTTTGAGATGGACGATTGTCGGTTGTTTCGTGCGGCTCTCAAATACAATAATTGGAAAAAGCGAGCGCACTGCAGAGTTGTTTGCGTGAAGAGATGTCAGTATCTCGAAAAAGTGAATGCAAAGTAGGGCGGATTAATTTTGACGCGAATGTGATAGATGTAATGCCGGTGATTTTTCGTGCGAGCCTCGCGCTGTACCTGAGTATGACTTTATAAGTACAAGGCGCGAGCGAGCATACATGAGTGCAGTATATGTAGGCGATTCAAGAGAGCGAATAAGAGAGAGAGAGAGACGGAATGAGTTAAATATCACGCCAAGTCGCTTGTGGAGAATAGCCGCGTGTGCATCGTAAACCTCAATTAGAAGCTTCATAAATATCTCTCAGTGCGATCGCCCAATGATCCGAGGTCCGAGAAGAGCCGCCGCTGCGTGGCAGTAAAGCAGCCGCAGCACTGGACGCGCGTGTATGCACGAGAGCAGCAGCAGCAGCAGCTCATTACGCTTACTCACGCGGACGCGACTCCGGACATGAAAGAGTCTCATTTTTTATGCATTTATCCGAGCAGCTCAAGCTTGCGAATATTTGGAAATTTGAATTATTTAATGCGCGGATTTATAGTAGACGTGTGCTGCAGCTCGGCTGCCTTTAGGCTAGTAAAACCCCTATAAAAAGAAACTGCGATGCTATTTTCCCCTCAATGTCTCGACACGCACATCAGAGAGCTCTTGCTATGCTTACCTGCTACATTGAAAAGTACCTCGGAGTACTGCAAACTGCGCACGGCACTCTGCCTCGCGTATGTACGAGCGTATGTGTGTGTGGATGTGTGTGGATGTGGATGTGGATGTACGGCGGCCAGGAAGACGTGTACTAGCTCTCGCGCGTAGCTCCCGACCATATAATGCGCGCACATACATAAGTTATACCAGGCAAAGGTTCGATGCACCTATATATCTGGCTAGCTATGGTCAGCTCTCCTTTCGAGAAGGAGGAATATAAACGCGATCGCGCCGAGCTTAGAGACATTTCCAGAGGCAGGAAGCTGCTCCGCGTTATATATAGCGCGTCTGAGTCTGAACTCAAACATGAAGCGCACTCGCACACACACGTACACACTTACCCACACGATCCAGCTTGATGGGATAATGTATATTGTGTCCGAGAGATTTTCCTCTCCAGATATATATCTGCATATACTTGGCCAGTGGCGCTGCAGATATAGGCGCGAGATCGAGTGAAATTATCACGTGTGTATATGTTATATAATATTATAGATCAGCCAGGAGGAGTTTTTGATCTCGTTTTCTAGCAACAAGGGAGAGAGATATTATTTTCAAATTATTTCTCGAAGATTTGCAGATATCGCGCGAAATCAATTTAACGCATGCAGGGGGGAAACAAATGTGCTGTATATAATACAAAGAATTCGATAATAGCTCGCGAAACATTATGTTCCCCTAGATTATGCGTTAAACAATGTTCAACGCGGCGAGTTTATAAGCCAAGATCATATTATGCGCGTACACGCGTTTGCGAAGCTTAACTATTTCAGGGTACACGTAATTTGCCCTCAAAAGGGTTTGCACAGTGCCTATAATGCAAGCGTATGCGTAGCCTATACCTAGTAATAGGGCTAATATGATGATAATTATGCCGTTAATTAGTGCTTCGTTGTTTGAGAAAATGTAACGCAGAGTCGAGCTGCAGCAGCAACAGCGTTCGATTTAATAATAATGGCCACTGATTGATTAACCGATGACCATAATCGATGTGAGTGACTATGAAATTATTTTGAGTCGACGAAAATGGGCTCAGTAATTTTTTGATTCGTTGCAAAAGAGACAGATTTTTTTCCGATTTGATTTTTGATCTTGGATCCATAGAAATTATTATTGAATCATAAAGACGATCGATTCACATATCGGCTGACGATCGATAGCCATCGTTCTTGTTTCATAAATGCCCTTGCTCCTTTGAAAATCGATCGACACAAATTCGTCTTTCTCAGTCTCGGCTCTGGCTCGCCGACATTATCAATTTGTCGCCGCGTCAAATTATCCCCGCTCTCGAGCGCGAGGCTGTTTATTTCCAGCTGCAAAACGTAAGTACTGCGCATAAGCGTGTATGCGCGCGTGGCCCGAGTCGTCTGATATGCGGCTCAATCCTCACGAAGCTATATAATGGGAAAATTGCACCAGCTTCGCTTGAATGTGCATGTATATATATAAATTCGCGTAGACTGCAGTCACGCTTGGTGTATACGTACACAGTCCTTGGATGGTACGAGCTGCCTCTAAGGTGGAAGGGATAATTTCCAAGATGAAATTTTTCGTCTGTACGCGATCTCACGTGCTCGAGGGGTACTAAAGATTTCAGTCGTCCGTATGGTACAAGGAGATCTCGTTGTCTTTCTCGTTGGCGAGATAATGAAGCAGCATCGGTACCGATTCTCCTCGCGCTGACTCTTTGCTCGCGTATCGGGCGATAAAAAATCTGCTTTATAATTCTGGGTGTGCGCTGGTGTTGGACGCCTTGCCGATATCACGCAGCTACGGTGCGTAAAGATATATACGCTTTGTCCTCTCCATTAGAACCGGTTGAGCGACCTTGCTCGGTACCGGGCTTGGTGCACTCGAGAGTATACTGCACACATACGCGTCTAATGAAATAGAACTGCACACAGAGCAGCGAGCGCCGAGAAGGTAACGGTTCGACCACTACGTTAGATGAATTCGCAACGCGCTGCCGTTTGTCGACGAGATTCGCGCGCGTTTCACTGCTGGATAGCTGCCACTGTTGCTTATTTCTTCGTTATAAAATATTATGTGAAGGCTATAATTCACTGCAACTGCTGCTGGTGCTGCTGCTACTACACAGCCACCGTATGCGAACGGGTATATGTGTACATTTATTGGACAGAATAGATAAGCGTCTAAAAAAAGACTTCGTATATAATTTTTCCGATAAATTTTATTCCTCGAGGTGGTAAAGCTGCATTATGGTGCCATAACGATGGAAATAGAAACACGGCGAAATAGCGAACCGGTATTTGTATCGCGCCAGATCGCTAACCTCTGCAAAATTTGTTTATATATAATACATTTCAAAACCTTCCAGTCGTCGATTGCAAAATAAAAAATTATCAAACAATCGATGTCGCGCTCGAAGCTTGCGGTCCATATTATTTACATTGTACAGTGACACGTACATTTTATCATTGCGCACGTACACATAGCTGTACACGTTGCACCGTCTCAATCGCATCTACATGCGATGCACTTCGAATTTAGCGAACAATAAAAATGATAATCGCTTCTCATGTGTGTATGTGTGTATGAGTGTGTAGAGAAGTGGCGCAACCTACATCATTGCGGGCTTTGTGCATGCGCACACCGAGTCTATAGACGCAGTACGCCGTATACAACTCATTACTCGCAATAGAATAATCATCGGCGGAATATATAAACTAGTTCACGCACTACATTTGCACAAAGACATTAATTCTATGCATACTACAAATGTTTATGCATCCATGAATGTCCACTTGGTACGTAATGTTGGCTACGTGCGGCGTTCGAGCGACCGTAATCATAAGACTTCCATCGAACATGACATAAATTTACGAACGCACGGCACATAATGCGTGTCTAAAGACGACAGGTGTCAAAGAGGGTAATCGTCACATAAACGCGCGACCTATAGCTAACCTTTGTTCTTGCACACTTCTATTATTTTATGCGCTCGAGTTTTTTTCATTTCTCATTACAATGGAAAAAGATTCTCCGCGAGTCACCAAGAAATTCTAATGCGAGTCACTGCGTGTATATCTTAGCGCTCCAGTGACAATTAATGGTGACACAGCGTTAGTCACGGGCGGGAACAGAGGAACTAATAGCCACGGTTCTATAGTTTTTAAGGACTTTAAAATCAATGTACTTTGACAAATTCTAAGGCATTTTTAGGTATGAGAATCACAATTAAAACGTTTTTTGATTCCAGCATTTAAGTTAAAATCAATAAATTATATATACTATTGGTATAATATAAAAAGGGATTACTTATGCTATAGCAGTTCATGATGCTTATAATTGTTTTGAGTTGGCTCTGCAAAATGGAACTCAGGGAAAGGGGGGTTGGAGCAGGACCTCGATTCAATCGAAAATACAACCATTTGTGTTTAACCAATGAAGTATCAATTTATCAAAAAACCCATTAACAGTATAGGTATTTGAGATTTTTTACAGGAAACAGTTTTGAATCATTTATATCCACGCGATAAAAGAGATTGTATACAGTTAAACTGATCCTACTTGAATTTTACGAGTGAGTAATCATGATTTGAGCGTGTATTTTTCTTTGGAAGAATTAGAATTAGAATTAGAATTTATTTACAAAGACTGATCGAATAAATGATCACTATTTTAGAAGATTCAACTGTGATTCGATTTATGTTTTGTTAATAAAAAAAAAACATTTTTGCAAAGCTTAATTTTCGAGTTTTGAACTTTACACTTGGCGCGGAAAGACTAGATCATATTTCGGACAGGTTCTTGCTCAAGCCTGCGTACATGCACTCGACGCGTTGGCGCACGTCTCGCCATTATCGTGCATTTAAAGAGCTACGTGCCGCTGTTTAAAAAATTTATGCCTTTTCCTTGCCCCTCGCGTAACCCGCGTCGGAACATCCCCATGCTGCTCCCATAGAACCTCGGGTAAAAGCGCAATATTGCCGGCAAATGTATAATGTATACGTGTGCGAAGAGTAAGGAGATACTCTACTTTCATGCTGATACACTCAATCTCTTGACGCAAGGGTAATATTAGAATCTTGACTCTTTTCATAGATATATGTTTACTAAAGTAAAGTTGATACGTAGTTATAAGAAATTGTTTATTTTTTTCGAAAAATTACTACGTAAATGTATCCTTGCTTTTGATAAAATTTTGGATTTTATCGTGAATTGAGAGTGATCGTACATAACAGTTTTTTGTTTCTTTTTGAAAGCTGCAGTGCAACTTATACTTGATTTTGATTAACAAATATTTTCAAATTGGTAATTCGTTTTTTTACAACAATCGTAAAATGAAATGACCTTGCTGATACACGTTTGATTTCCCCCAAATAAGATACTTGCCAACAAATGTCTCTGCTCCAATCGATTTTTTCCAGATATCAAGAGCAATAGTAGATTTTTATAGAGAAATTCAAAAGAAAATCCTTCTATATGAATCGTTCTATGAAATGCACCAATTTATTTTCGATTCATGTTACGTGCAGCCGAGTTTCCTCGCACAACTATCTATAGAGACAGCTTTGAAAATAAATAAGTGATTTCCGCCGTGAGCTGGGATTTAATTGCGCGCAATAACCTCCTTTTTCTCTCTTTTTCTTTCTTCTGCCTCCGTCTTTCGTCGATATTGATGGTTGTCACGAGGAAGAATGGAAAAAATGTGCAACGCAACTTAGCCATTATTGCGAGAAAAGCCCACTCGGTGGTGGTAATGGTGGTGGTGGTGGCGTGGCTGCTTGAACTTCCTCGATAATAAAGTGCAGCGAAAGAGCTAGCCGAGCTCGTGAATAAACGTGTGCAGTATATGTAATGACACTGCAAGTTAATGATGCCACCATCCGACACACCGAAATGAGAGTACGAAAATTTTATCGCTCGAAAAGCTGCTGCTGCTGCTGCTACTTCTCGATTGCTGCTGTTTATTATTCACCATGTATGCGGATGCGCGTCGCATTTGTGTCGATAAATGTTTCCGATGAATTGTCCATTTCGATCCAGTAGTTTTCAAATTGATTTTCGTAACTATTATCGCAGAAACCACTTCGATACACGAATGTTCGTAAATGTTCATAAATAAAAGTATATATCCGTCCATTTCATGCTTCGCGCTTTTAGAAAAAAGAGCAACGAAAATCATTTCGTACGTTCAAATCCGCAGGTTTAGACATATGCATAACAAATTCAGAGTAAAGAACATACCCTGAATTCAACCCAATGCGTATATGTATTTATAATTTAACCGAAATCTTTTTGAATAACTCATAGAACTTTTCTATGAATATCTTTTCAAGGAAACTAACTCTTGACCACGAATTACAGAAATATTTTAACAGTGCCTATTATGAATGATACTTCTCTTGTCGATTCGAGAGTCGGAAAACGTGTTACGGTATTATAAAAAAATATAAAGTCTATTTACTAATGATACACTATGACAACCATAACGGAACAATAAAAATATTAGCTCTCTACCACGGCAGACGAGACCGACGACGACAACGACGATCCGGAGAAAGACAAAAAGCTTTCGCCAGCGTAACCGCGAGTGCAAACTGAAAAAAAATTGAAATAAAAAAAAAGCTGCGCAAGGAGAGAAAAGTATAAGCTTGAGAGCATATCCAGTAAATGAAAGTGTCAGTCATAAATAAAACAAAATTTCACGCACGAGACAATCTCGCGATTGCTGGGGCATCAAGCTTTTTTCCATCAAGATGCCAGTGCGAGCGAAAGAGAGAGAGAGAGGAAGAGAGATATGCTCGAGGCTTTGCCATTCGTATATATATAAACAGAAGCCAAGACAAGAAGCAGCAGTGGTGCGCGTTTCCTCTCCTAATCTCTGCGAATTCCACGAGGAAAACGAGACTTACACACTCACACACATACACACACACACGCACGCGTACACAGAGTCCTAGACCATAGAGTCGAAATGGACCTGCCTGCGCGACGTACTTACACATATATAAAGAAAGAGCTTTATATATTCATTAAAAAGCCGGAAAGTCTGCTCTTTCCCCCAATTTTGCATTCCCTTAAACGAGTGCGCCTTATACGCACTGAAGGAAAAATTCACCCCTTATTGAACTTTGCGCTCTCTTTCTCCCAGTCCCTCTTTCTCTCTCTTTCTCTCTTTCTCCATAGAAACTTTTACCTTGTGAATATGCGGATACGATTTATTTTCTTCCGTCTTTCTTATTCTTTAGCGGTGGCTACGCTGCAAAGGCAGCGTCATATTACGTTTGCGGTTTATTTTATATTCTAAAGCGCCGCGAGTCACGGCCATACGCGCAGAAGGAAAATCGCTCGCAGCTTTTATTCTTTAACTCTTTGAATGTGCGAGCTTCGGCGCAATTAGCAAGGGCTGTGCGAGAGTCGTCTCGGCTCTGGCGTGACTGTTGATTTCTCCCGAGTTTTCACTTTTTTACATGCAATTTGAGTTTAACGCATTGTGTAATAATCAAGTGAAATTATACGATTTATAGTTGGACCCTGTCATTTCGCTGTTATAATTTACATTCATCGCCATCCAAAATCTTCAAATCAAACGAGCTGACGAATTTGATCAAAATGAATTAACTCATATTTCATATTTTTAAACACTTGTTAAAAGTAAAAACTAAGTGAGGGCGCGCAATAATCTTAGGAGCATAGACAATCGTCAAGGAAAAATGGATGCTGAAAATATGTTTCGGTAAGGGCTTAGGTTTTTCTTCCTTTCGCAACTTATTACTAGACTCCTCAAATTCAGAGATTTTAGACATTCATTCTTTTTTTTGTAATGTTCTTGAAGTTTCCCTCCTAACAACTATACTTAAACCACTACTCGTTGAGCTTATGAGCTTTTTGTGTCTATCAACAGATGGAGCATTGTAAACTCGTAAGTGGAAAAACTAATTTCCGAATAGTACAAATACTGATATTGATCGGTATGTTTGAACATCAAATCCAGTTAGGAGTCTGACTTCATTGTTATTTAAAAAACTTATGACTAAGTAATAATGAATATAACATATTATGATGGCCATAAATGGATTAAAGTAAATTTCGCTGCAGTAATTACATGGTTAATGAGCCAATATCCTTGATAGCATATCGAATGATCGAAAAGTCGAACAATTATTATAATTGATTGTTAAAGAGTAGAAAGTACGTGCGCAAACAATAATGGAATAATTAACGAGTTTTCGCGAGTCATCCGAAGAAGAGACTCTTTTTTAATAAGCACGCGAGCGCGAACGTGTGTGCATACGCAAAAGCTCGATGAACAACTTGTTGCCTTGTCGCAGTCCGCTATATAATCAATTTTCATACGCGTACGCGTGCAGTCGTGTGTTATTATAAACTGCTCGTTTTCCCTCTTCACGCTTTTCATCGCGAAGATTGAAATTTTCCGTAAAAACAGTCGGGCTGCATTCCCAGCAGCAGCGTAGCATCGTTAAGTACACAATTACTTTGTTTTAAATGAAACCGCAAATCGTCGAAGGCAAACTTGAATATGCATAGAAAGTACACAGTGCACTCGACTCTCTCTCTCTCTCTCTCTCTCTCTCTCTCTCTCTCTCTCTCTGCGTACGTGCAGTTTAATAACAACGAGACGCTCGACGCTGCAGCGATTCATGAATGAATATGGCATCTTTTAATTATTTACAGTTAGGTCGATTATTTATTATGCTGCAGTCGCTTTCGCTGCAGCAGAGCATGCCACCGCTGTTTATAAGGCATAAACATTATGAAAATTTTATCTCTCGTCGAGTATGGCCGCGTGTAAGTATGCATTACGGACAACAAAACAGAAGCGCGTGGCTCACTCACTCGTATTTAATCTCCATAATGGATTATCTCATTGTATACGCGTGTTTTCTCTCTCTCTCTCTCTCTATCTCTCTCTATGCAATGCGTACATACTGCACTGCTAACGTACACATGCACAAGCGTGAATTAAATCGTCTTCTACGGGAGTGCGTCTGCACATTGCGTTCGCACTTGTGTACGTTGTACCCCTCTTGTTTCATATTTCTACATGTGTAAACTCTCTTGAGTTTGTTAGATGATACCTGCAATGAGAGCGCGTGTGTGTACGCGTAATTCAGCGCTGGATGCGTTACATCATGACAAGCCGTTAAAATTCAATGATTCAAGGGTTCAAGGTACCTTAAAATCGAAAAAAATTTATTCAATTTTCAGAAAGGTTTTTCCGATTTATTGGGTTTTTTAAAAGTTCAAAATTTTGATGTATCATAGAGATATTATAGCCGCATCCGAAGGCCTGTTTGGTATTTTTTGCACTTGGAAATTGTTTTTTTAGCCTTAAAGCTTCAATTCAGGTGACCTGCAAGCTTTATAAAATATACTTAATTTACAAACAAATATGAAAACATATGGTTTATTTTTATTTTATTTTCCAGTGACTAGATAATTTTCAAATTGCAAATGCATGGTTCAAGAAATACCTTGAATAATGATCGAATGATTGGCAATCGATACACGGTAAGAAAGTTATTGTATTTTGATTTTTTAAACATTCATTACTTTTGAATTTGAAAAGTACATTTTACATGCGAAAGTTTACATGCTCATGACAATGGAGTAGTGAAAACTTTTGGCTAATATTATTGCATGACAAAAGTATCTTCGGTATACCAAAAATCAGTGAGTGCACAATCGTTTGACTGAGGCCTCGACAAGATCTCCTCTCGGAAATATTATGACTTGAAAGATACTCGCGTGCGCGTGAGGGAGTCGAGCTGCTCTCGGCTGCTCACGAATTATTATCGGGTCGCAATTTCGTACGAAGTGCAAGATCGCGTCTTTGTCGACAACGGCCTGGGCTACATATATATATAAGTATATGAGGCCCCGTTATATATATCCTATGGCAAATATGTACTTATACATACATCCACATCGACAAAAGAGACTGCACGGATTACACGAATCACGCAACAATAGAGAGCAAGAGAGAGAGAGAGAGAGAGAGAGAGAGATTATAGTCACACAGCACCGCCACCGAAGCCGAACGAGATTAGCGAGCAATTTCGTGATGCTGTAACGGTTCTTTTCCTATATCGCTCTACTGTATTATAATGTGTACATAGAATCTTTTATTTCACGGAATGCAGCACGCTGAGTGCAGAGCTCTTATTCGTATACGGGAACAGATTGACCGAGTTTCTTAACGGAGATATGAGTTTCTTTTCCATCCTTTTTTTTTCATCTCCTCTTTTTATTTTATTTTATATCGAGAGCAGAAATGATAGTGCACTGTAAACGGTCGATTGTCTCTTCTCCCTCGAAGAACAAACTGTGCGACGCGTATTGTAATCTCGTACTGTGCGCTGCACATATAGAGAGCGAGAGCCTCGATGATAGCGCGACGCTACAGCTTCCAGGTCGTTTCTTTTTCTCCTCTACTGCCTCGACGATCTTCGAGATTAATTTTGTGACACTGGATACATGTAGGTCAGTAGTGTGCGGCCTGCTGGCGGTGGCGGCAAAGCTAGATGACAATGTGATGATGTTGCCCCGCAGAGCTCCATCGTAAACGATAAGTGCCATGTTTATATGCGCGGCGCAGCGAGAAAACTTTTACAATAATATGCCCAGAGAGAGATCGTAATGATGCTCCATGCGCCACGATATACTTTTGCGGTGCGCAAGATTAGACCAAGCAGATAAGAGGCATAAGAAAGTCAAGGGAAGAGGGAGGGGATTGTTTTTCTCTCAATTTAATGCTCACATTGTTATGATGATTGTTTTGGGATTCGGACACACTTTTTATAAAGTTCGACGTAGTACTGAACTCATGAAAATAGGAACAATTTGCATTTTTGTGTGATCAGGATTGGTAAAAATTGCGATGATTGAAGGAGCTTTTAAAGCTGCATTTGAAATTTCAATTAAGTCAATAAACTATGTTTTTGTACTTGGAACGCTAACACGAAGGAATCTACGAATACGACGATTAAATTCTTCATTTTTTTTCTTCGCACTCGTTACGAAATCCCGTTAATCACTCGCGCTGGCTATCGTACTCGCGAGCTTTTATCCCAAAGATAAGCGCCAACAATGGTTTTTGGAGTGCGAGCGAGAGAGACTGAAAAGTGAAAATCGGCTAATTCGAGGACATACCGCTGCACACGCGGAGTACGCGCGGTACGCGGACTATCTAATTCTCACAACTACTAGTGCTGTTCACACAGATTAAGGGACACAGGCCATAGTAGGATTTGTCGCCCGTTGAAGGTACACGGTTAAAATTTGCATACAGCAGAGAGCTAGAGCTCATGGCCCCACGAGCGTACGGAGCAGCGGTGCGTTTGAGATTCCATTAATTGCACGGATTATGAAGAATCCACCAACATCGATGTTTATTATGCTCTTCCATTGGAGCTCTAGCCGTTGAAAAGACTGTCTTTGCACTTATTTTTTCCCTTTCGTTGTCTCTCTCTCTCTCTCTTTCTCGTTTTGCGCGCGCTGTTCATTCGACTATAGCAAGATAAGCCTTTTTCGCTGCCACTATTTTTTCTCTATGCGATGCGTAGCTTTGTAATTACAGAGTAAAGAGTCGTCGTAAAAAAAACGACACAAAGCTTTTTTCCTCTCACTCTCTTTCTCTCTCTTACTCTAGCTGGAAAAGCTCACCGGTGAATATAACTCTTTGTGCTGCAGTGTGTAGCGACCAGTGCAGCTCGTATAAGTACACGTGCAACGAAAAGAATGTCACCGAGCGAGTGCGCCATTGTCATCGTTGTTGGTTTCTCTCTTTATTTCCTTCTTTTTTTTCTCCAACTCTTTTGCACAACAGCAGTAGCAGCTGATTACAGACTATATAGAAGATTTTATTGCGCAACGAATGACGATGATGCTGGCCCACGCGCGTATACATACATAACAAATGTACGGAGCGCGTACACGCCCGAGCTTTACGGTATTTTGACACAAATAGGCGTTTTACGATGACATTAAGCTTCGCAGTGAGATATCGTACGTACATATAATAATAACGCGATCTTTCATATAGTTATAATTACACGTTTGCCCAGCTCGAGCGCGACGCGATAATGAGATCTAGGTTGCGGCGCGAACTTCAGTTTTTTTTTCATTCTCCTCGTATTAGGATCGTTATTATATTGGAGTGCGCGAGCGAAACCACAACAACAAAGCTGGTGCATTATATCGACGTTGCTGTTGCTGCTGCTGCTAGTGCAGCTCTCTGCTGTGTCCGACTTTGTTTCACAGCTCCACGGGCTCACGATATTATTTCAGGAAATTCAGCCGCACGTGTGTACACACAAGGACGTTATGAAAAATGCACGACTCACTCGTGAAAGTGGAAAATAATCTTTCGAAACACGCGCGCAATTCTTGATTATTAAATTTATATTACTCGTGCACCGACGCTATTTCCTTTTCGAGGTACTGGTGGCGGCGTTGCCTCTCCCTCTCACGATTACAAAGTTCAGAGAACACATGCGCTTGTGTAGTTATTAAGAAAATATTTGCGCGGCGTTTACGTATAGACGCGCGCGCATAAGAAGGCAGTAGTTGGCGCGGTGCGAGTACATAATACGGTTTACTTGCATCGCGCTTCAAGGACCGCACATCTTTTGTCGATGCAAGTTTTCGGCAGCTCGAACTTCGTCGCCGCCGAGGCAGCTCGCGACTCGTGAGGCTGTTTGACAACTTATATATTATTATCAAGCGAGAGAGCCCGAAAGCTTTAATGGAAAATTACGGCCGCGCACATACGTACACGGCTGGTGCGGGTTACGCTCGGTACGAAAACTTTGTAATGTTTTCGCGGCACCCTATACATAATAAACGATACGATCGACGAATAGGCAGGCGCGCGCCGCGCGTACAGCGTATCAAGTAAAACGTCGCACTACTTACAGATGCAAACTCGAATACATAGAGGTGGCTGGTGTAGTTTCGAAAATTACACTTTTTGCAGTTCGTCGAACGCGATATTATCGACACACGCGCGCGTTTACAGCTTTTAATTGATAAATTTTGGCCGTGCGCAGCAGTTCGCGTGCGTTTGGCTGCAACTAAAAACGTTAAAACAGACATTTCTTGTGCGATATCAGTTTTTACATCGAACTAGTTCATTAGAGCTCGTTAAAAGCCGATAACTGGCGATGTATTTTCCAAGACACGGATAACCGCGCGTTAGGGATTATATATCGATTGTGTGTCGAGGAAAAATAATAAAAGGCGCTGTCCGACTCGAGAGGGAAACTAGACCGAGGCGAGAAAATATCTCGTAATAATCAAACGGCGCGAGTACGTTTTCTCTCTCCCTCTCTCAACAACGCTTTACATGCCAAAAAGTGTGAGAAGTAATTTTTATTCCTGTAAACTGGTATATCAGAAAACAAGCGTGGCACGCAATAATGACACGCCATTATATATATATGTGGGCTGTACACGTACACGCGCGATCTCGCGGCTGCAACCGTATGTGCAGTTTGTTGCAAAGCCCCCATAGCTCGGAGCCGCTGCAATTCGGAAAATTCCAAAAATGTTTTTTATTATATAGCATCGGGGCCATAACTCAGGCTGCAGCCGGCTGACGTCGCGCTACGCTGCATGTGTGTGTGTGTGTGTGTAAAGTTGCCGCGTACGTGTGTGCATGCGTGCGCGACTCTGTGTCTATTATACGTATTACAGACTGCAAACCGCGCGAGCGATTTAATCGTCGTCCGCGTGAAAAAGTATCAACAATAAAATATCTCTCTTTCTCTACCTGCCTTGAGCGCTATTCAATTAGATCATGTAAACGCTGGTTTGAAAATAAGTTACATAGTTTTCGTTCGTGTGCCAACGATATACGTATACAACGCTTTTTAAACAATGAAAAATTCAACGATCAACTGTACACGTGTGTGTATATATATTTCAGTGTATATGTGCATTCTCACCATTAAAATAGGCCGTTGTCACCTACATATATCGCGAATACCAGAAATACTCGTCATCCGATGCAATTTACGCATCGCAACCTGCTGAATATGTATGTATAGCCGTACATATAATAAACGTATAAGAGCTCGTATCAGCTGCGTGCGAAAAGTCACAAAGATGGACACATAATGGGGTGCGATCGCGCGCGCGAGAGAGCCGAGAGAAAGAAAAAAAGAAGAAAATGTATTCACTTCCTGAATGGCTTTTTAAAAGTATAATGTGCCTATAATACGCGAGCGCAATTAGATCAAAAAAATATATACGAACTTTCGGCATCGAAACTCGCTCGCTGGTGCGCGCGAAAGCAGCTGATCTCTGCAGTCGAGCTGCTGCCTCGCGATCGTGAAACGTTAATGCGCATAACGAGCCGGCGTGTGTGTGTGGATGGCTTTTAAACATTGATACGCACCGTGAGTATCTAACTGTAAAGTGGATTCGCGTTATCGCGCGCAGAAGCAGCTATAGCACACGCCCGAGAAATAATAAAGGCGTATGCGCGCCGCGTGAGATGTCTGATACATATTATATAGGAAATGAGCCAGGCTGAAGGATCATGCTCGCGAGCATATACGCTGGCTTTTTTTCATTATTTATAGTAATATACGGAAAACGTTAGCTCGTTATAAGCCATGATTTTCCCGCGTTATACATACAATGAGGTAAAATACTGCTGGCGGTCCGTAAGCGAGGCATTGGGATCGAGCCACTTTTACTATATATAGCTGCTGTTTTTTTCGCGAGAAGAAATGATTTCAACTCTGTGAAGCAACTCTACTTTCCACGAATTAAGAGATCCACTTTATCGATTTTAAAAGATCTATTTTTCAGAAGTTTTATCAGATAATTGTAGATGGATACATTTATAATATACACACTTTGAAAAATAACTTTTAGAGTTATCGCATCTTTATAGAAGATGAATTTATGCTTTCAAATGAAAATTAAAAAAAAATTTAGTTATACTCGTTGGATCGATATGAAATTTTAGCACGATACTCTTGAAATACAATACTATTGAAATTTACGATAAAAAAAGCAGTTTTTTTGAAGTTGATACAGTAGACACAGCCCCTTCATAAACTACTATAGAGTAAAATAAGAAAATGAAAATGGAAATCTGACAATCTGACTTAATTGTCAAATTTAAGCAGAAATAATATTGATAAAGTGTCTAGATGACTACTTTTTAAAAAATTACATTAATACAGAGAACTGTTAAATGAATACTTTTTTCTAATTTAGAGCATTTTCTCAAGTTTTTTCTTTTATTATTTACTCTTAATATGATCAAAAAATCACTCGTTAATTATAAAAAGTTGTTTGCTTTTACGACGATTATATTAAAATATGTCCATCAATTACCGGCTAAATTGAATCGATGAAAGTTGATAATTAGGTCAGTTCATCGATCTTTATCGTAGACGTATATATATGTGACAAGTGGATTATTAATTTTTGAAATTTGACTGTTTCCGTTCTCGTAAGTCATATAGACGTATCCGTTCGATCGCAAGCAAACATTGAACTTGTTCAAAATAAGTAATAAGATTACACGAATAAATTATCAATTTTTCTTGTAAAACATATACATTTTGTGTCAAAATATTATTGTCCTATATGACCGAGGCCGAATACATTTTTCAGACTGATGGCAGCACGATCGGTAATTTTTGTTCTTTACGCTTATCTCACTGTCCGTAATCGATTATGTATAAATCATTTCATGATTTTTTGTCCATGCACGTACATGCACATACTTCGTTTGCAATAAAAAATTAAGAGAGCAAGGTGCGGGCAAGTAATGTGCCTTTTTTACAGCGACCATTTTTTTTTCGCCGTGTGATCTTCTCCGCGGCGTGTGCGAGCGCGAGAAAAAGAGAGAGAGAGAGAGAGAGGGTGAGAGTGAGAGTGAGAGGAAAGGCAAACGGGTAATGGGTAGAAAAAGCGAAGAGGCGAGCTTTTTTTACGTACAGTCACAGTAGACACTGTAGGTAACGGTAGCGAAGATACATTAAGTCTCGTGAATGCTCAGACGCATGCGAGGCGGAGTTTTTTGACACTGCAGCAGCAGTGCTCGTAGAGCACATAACAAGAAGGTGGCGGCAGAGCTGGATATATATTGTGTAAAAGAGAGAAAGTGTTGAGGCGCGTGGAATCTCGCACTTTATACACCGGATCGTCTTTTTTCCTTCGTAAAATACAATGCTCGGCAATCTAATTGCAGTGCTTCAAGATGACATTTTAAAGCGTGTCTGTCTCTCTTTTTCTCATGCAAGCAAAAAAAGGTATAATTTATCGTCGAATCACTCAACGAAAGTGTACATTTTTCCTAAAATGTCATTAATTTGTTGCCTCCAAAGCGTACGTGTATACCTAGATAGATCATAATATACAGCCTGACAAACAAATCAATGTCGAAATTAATTTGCAGTTCGCTGGTAAATTTGATACGACGTACACATAAAGAGAGAGAGAGAGAGAGAAAGAGGCAGAGAGGATTCCAACGCGCAAAGGCTATTATCGGTGCACATATACAATGCGCTCGCAGTCGTATCATCGAACTTGTCGATGATTTACGCTTATATAGCAAGACGATATTATGCATCTTATATTCTTGCGCGCGTGGCAGCGGCCGGGTAATACCGACCCTCTCTCTCGATCTGCGCGCATGATTCACGAGTCTGCGTTCATCATCGAGACGTGCTCAAGCCAAGCTAATATGTATACTTCGTGTCGCGCCTTTGCACCAAGCGCAAGACAATAGATACTTTCAAGCTGAAAAAGTACAGGAACTCGAAGCCAATAGCTCATTATGCAGTTATCGCCCTCCAGCTAATTCTTTTACTTCCCTTTCCTTCTTTCGGTCGTTGATCGGTATATTTCACAAATTTGTCAACAAATCAAATTATGCTAATTTTCTTGTTCAATTAACAAATGATAAAACAACAAATATGCTTCAAACCACATTAAGGACCGAAAATGTTTTACAATATTCCATTTGTTGATGGAATAAATCTCAACTAATCAAACTAAACCAATACTCAACTTGCTTAAAGGTGTTTGACTTGAAAAAAAATCAACAAGCACCAGCTGCAAAGCTTGGCCACACTCGCATGATCAATTTTAAAATCCCGATAAAAATATGAGTAAAGCAAAATATACCGGCATTATATGTGTGTGTGATGTACATGAGCTTGCGAAAAGTAGGTAAAGCGCAAAAACGCGTTCTCGTGCTGTTGGCGCGTGCGCGCGTATATGTGTGCAGAGAGCGCGCGCGAGCTGCACAGCGTCCTACAACGAAAAGCACTTTGCATACATCAAAAATCGATGATAAACGCATAAATTGCTGCTTTATACACGTAGTCGACGACTCGACGAGCTAACGTAGCGCCTAGCCGAAAGGCCGCTGCACACATAAGAAAACTGTTCGTGCTTACAACAACGAGCTGCAGTTTCTTTTTTCCACTTTGATGTTTGAGCTGGTGTGTACTATACATACATACATACATATGCTGTAGTGTACACGCGAGGAGTGTGTGTATGTGTGTTTTACTGCGGTGACACGCTGCCGCAAAGTGTAACACGTCCCAATTATGATACTCTCGAGAGCCGTACAGCGGCAGCAGCGGTTGTTCGCACGGAGCTCCGATCGATCGATATAAAAAACGCTTGCGAAGCGGAATTATTGTCCTAGGAGGAAGAGCCGCGCCGATGCAAGCGCCAACTTGTGCGAGCTGTGTGCGAGCTGTGTGCGAGCTGTGCGTCTGTGCATGTACAGACAGAGCCAAGCCTGTGTATGTGATAAACCAGCCGGAAAGAAGCTTTTGTAATATTTCACAGCTGCGGCGCGCTATATTAAAACTTATAAACAATGTGATTTATCGCTCGAGATTATGAGCGCGACTGTTGCTGCTGCTGTTGCTGCTGCTGCTGCTGCTGCTGCGCTACTGCTCCGGCTGCTACTGCAGCTACGCGCGGCTACTGCATCTGTATTTAGTGCACATTTTTAAATTTCGCTGATGGCAATATAAAGAAATGCTTTTTGCCTCGACTGTTTTACGCGCGACGTTTATTTACTGAGGCTAAAATTATGCACGCACAAACAAGTGCACGAATAAAATATACCCGAGGAGTATTTAATGACGATACAGGGACGAATAAATACGTCAAATGACTCGCGAAGAGGGCATAAAAGTTATTAATCCCGTGAAGATGAAAAACGCACTGGATATCAAATTTTATTATTTCTCCTAGTCGTTTGATGCTCAACCGATACAAAACTCATGCAGGCGTATCATTGACTTCTTATAAAGATGCGTTTATGAATTATGGCTCTCCTTTTTTTTGCTCGTATACTTGCATAACGATACTTTATTGCGATAAATTACCTACGTATTATCTCGTGCTTATAAATTTAGCACACCGATTTATTTCAGGAATTAGTTCAATCTTTTGTTCATTATTTCATTAAGTACAATTGTTCATTAAATGCAAATCGTGAAAGCCTCTCAATACAGCTTAAAGATTATTGACAAAATTCATACTCCAACTACTTGTCGAGCATTAATTAAAATTGACAATGCTGCTGGCTGATATCTGATCTCGATGTTTTATCATGAAAATGTACCTGTGCCGCTGACACGAAGGCGAACAATATTGACCTACATTCCCGGCGTGGGCCTGGAAAAATCAAAAAGTTTTCATTAATGTTCTCTCGATTTATTATTGCGATTGTTTGAAATATCCCGAGCTTGATTAAAGCCCACACCCTAGGTGCGATTGCAGGGAGATGAAAAACATTAGAAACTGAATAATGAATTGCAAACAGGTATTAAATAATGAATTTTAAAATAAGCAGAAAGATCTATTGCAAAAATACAAATAAAAATACAATGCTACTATTATTATGAAGATTGAGTTGTGCCAATGAAGGATTAATCCAACAAAAAATCAGTCAGCTGAAAAATATATTTGAGCGTGAAATAATTCACTAAGAAGTTACACATTATACTGTCGCAGTCGTCCTCTGAACGTATACATATGTAAATACAATTTTACTTCATAAAAGTGCGTGATCCCGATGCGAATCCGTCTGACTTATAAAATTATTTTTACTGTGGCCTTTGCAGATTTACAGTGTTTGGTGGTACTATCCTTAACGGTTTAATGAATTTCCGTACGTCCTAGATTAGAGCAAAAAATAAATTGATATTAAACGATTACTTTTTAATCAAAATAGTTGAATTTGAGTATAGAATGAAATTTTATTTGTTTATTTTTATATTTAAAATAACTAGATGTTTGAAACACGCTCCGCCATTCTCTTCTCGCACGTCAATTTTTTCATTCATGTTTGAGGTTACTGAAGTACTAACTGTCTATTGACAGTTAGCTCGTATGGAGTCGGCTCGGGTCGGGCGTTGTCGTCAATGTCAGCCAATCAGAGGCCGTTTTACGTGGCCTCACTTTTCGGCCGTTCTCTTTTTTTATAAGTAATAAGTAAAATTGTGTATTGATGAGGAAAAAAAATCAGTCAAACAAAAATTTAATGTAAAAAAACTTTTAATGTCACAGTCTAAAATCTATCTACCATATATTTTATTTACAGTTTGTGTATAGACGCTAGCTTCTTTTGTACAGCTAGCCATATCCAACTCCCTTAAAAAAGATTCACTTCGAAAAGAACTCAGAAGCACCTGCACACTTTTACCCTGCTGCATTCGTGAAACTTGGGAAAAAACTATAATAGCCCCTTACAGAAGGAAAGTTAAAGTAATGACGAGGCCGAGTCATGCGCGCACATAATGCAAGTGTGCGTGCGCATACGCGAACGGACGTTGTTTCGACCAAGCTGAACGATAAGCCGATGTATAACTCATCTTGCGACCTCCCGCGGACATTTATCTGAGTGCGGCATTGGCGGGGCGGCCGAGTAAGAGTCTCTCTTGGCGACGTGACCGCGAAAAGAGTTTGTGCGCGAATGAGGATGAGGATGTGTAATTCACCGAACGAGATGCAGCCGAAGCGATAAGCCCCGCGCGATGACAGTGCTTACCATAAACTCGAGAATATTGCGTGGTCTACGTGTGCATACGTAATCATGCCTAGGCGCAGCTCACGAGTCGTTTTCTAGGAGCTAGACACTTTTTAGCCATTATGTGCCTGCGGAGCCCGAGCCAAGCCGAGCCGAGTGCACAGCCAGCGTAGCGTGATCGTTGGGTTATGATTTCGCATATATATAGCGCCCGGAATGTATACGCTGAAATAAGGGGGATGCTTTTCGCGATTCTACGAATTATATGCATATATACGCGGAAATTCGTAAAATTTAAGCGAGCTTTTTTTGCTCGCTCTCGTCTTGATTAAATCGTTGCTTAATAATAAAATATATATGATAGAAAGTATATGCGCGCCTCGGAAAAGTCGCGGTATTATGAAGATATAGCTACGATACATAGTATATAAGGTCAGCAATGACCTCCGCGAGGGCGATGACACTGTATTATATTGTGTGATTAAGTGCCAAAGGAGAAATCTTTCTCGCCACGACGACGTGCTTTTTACGACGTGAAGATAATTCCGGCTCGTTAAAGTCGTCGACGCATTTAGCGTAAATCCGCCCGTGCTTGCGCGTATAGCACCGCACTGCACTTTTACTCTTTTATTATCATCATCTCTCTCTACTTAGGAGACAAATTCGTTTTTGACCCAACTTGAATTCGCGATTTCGTTTCTTAGCTGTGTAAGCAGCAGCGGCGGCGGCATCGTAGGTATGCGATCGAGGAAAAAAGTACACGTGCAATTTGCGAGACGCGCACAATGTGTAACAGAGTCACGTAATACGAACTCGCGCGCGCGCGGCTAAAAGTCATTTCGATGATTATCAACAACGCTAAAACTTTTGAAATTGGCACTTAAGGTGAGTTAAGCACCCAGCGTGTACGCTCGTGTTTAATACCGCGAGAGCAACGGTGAAATTCGCGCGTATATCGTTGGCGGGACGCAGCTTCGCTTCCGTTGATTCTTTGCTGCTAAGCAGTATGCCGTTGCGTTTTGAAAATGCCATTTTTGCCCGTTCTCGCAGGTCTATCTCGCTGCATAAGCAAATTTAAAATATCTGCGTAAAAAATCAGTCTCAATATATGCACTTACGCTACGACGACGAACTGCCTTAAAGCTCGAATGGGCGAGTCAGATGGCAGTGTGCTCTTTAAGTATGCCATTTACCAGCGTCATTACATCGGAGCAAAAAACTTTACGACGGATTTCAAAAATGTAAGACGCATGAAACACCGAATATGGAGTAATGAAGTCATTATAAAAGTGCGTTGATAGCACAGATGCACTGGACGGTTCTTAGCGCAGCCTTGCATAACGTTTTAAAGCTCGACGCGCGCGTCCATCAAGTTAGATGACGGACATTATTATGTATAAGTCACCTAAACGACAGGTTTACAATTACCCTATGGTCCATTTGTTCCTTATGCCGAACGAGGTATTTCTTTAAAAGCCCAACATTAAATCGGTAATAGCTTGCGGTCAATTTTAGAAACTTTTTACAATCTAATCTGTGCAGGTGCCTTTTTTGCAAGTAATGGAAACACAATTAATATCTCCAAAGTCTCGTGTCAACACAAAAGGCTCAAATAAAAAAAGCCATGGTGCATTCAAATTGGAGCACAAAAAGCAGTAGCCAGACTGCGCGCTGTATATTGTGCCTTCTCTCTAGCAAACACACATGAAAGTTATACGCGGGTGTGTAATTAAACGCACCACTTTTCAGCTAATTCGCCGAAGGGTCGCTTTCTCTCTCTCTCTCTCTCTCTCTCTCTCTCTCTCTCTTTCTCGCATGTCGCGAACATTAATGGGGCAAATTAATTTTCGCTTCGATGGCTTTAATATAATAGCCGGCCTGCCGAGCCGCCGCCAAGCGTTGACACAATAGCCAATACGAGACAAAAACGCGAGTTGGCGCATAATAATGCAGCCTACCCGCGTATAATGCACAAGGCACAGCCCGCTGAATTCAATCGAGTAATACAACACGACAATACGAGGACCTGCCTTTCATTTTTTTCGCTTTTTTTTCTCTTTTTCTCGTTCGGGAAAGTTAAAAAAAGCAACACTGGAAGTGACCGGAAGGGGTGAGATTCATTTTTTCTTTATTTTTTTTTGTATGAATTGTTGTACATGTACATGCATAAAATGTAGAGAAGCACATGTAGGGAATAAACAGCGGTCCAGCTCGATAAAAAATGTTGCATGAAATTTATTGCAACCTAAAACTGCTGCATATTAAATATTTCAGCTGATGTTTTTCACTCGTTCTATGCGGCGCAGCACGATACGATCTATAATGTAAGGTCTATTTTTGCCGGAACTCAGCGAAAGGAACGTGTGCTTTTTTGCACCGCTGACACGTTCACCTAGACCTATATTAAACGCAGATTTTCGTGAATGCGCACAGCTCAATTACGTCCAACGCCGGTGCATATAATAGTTTACGTTCGACAAACTATGTCAAGTGTAAGTTAGCGCTAGGATCATTATTAGTGTCAAGAGAACCCTTGAAAAATGTCGAGCACATGCCCCGGCGTGCTGAGACGAAATACACGCGCGTTTAAGCGCGTTTCCAAGTTATCTACACGCCTCTGCTTTATGAATGCAAACTCGCTTCTGGCTAATTATATACACCGAAAAATCATATCTACTCCGGTAATAAATAGCTGAAGCAAGAAGCGAAGCTACATTTTGGCGTATGTACTCTCATCTCGATGTAGATGACGAGGAGGTCTCATGTCATATTTACAATTACGGAGCTGTGTAGTAAACTTTTCGAGAACTCGTGTAGCTGTTGGTGCAGGATATCGACGACGTTATAGCATTACAAGCACACGTACTACCTCTATGCGAGATGAGTACATACGTGCTGCTTGATATAAGCCTCTATCTCTGTTTCTTTCCTTGCTTTTTGTCTCTCTCTCTCTCTCTTTCGTTCTCTCTAGGTAGCTTCGCTGCAGGTTAATAATTGCCGGGCATTGTGCGCGCAACATATCGCAATAATCTTGCGACGTTGGAATATATGTGTACGCGTGCTGCGCTTGGTAGCCCAACTGCACCGCCGCCTTCTTCTCCTCTTTTTCTCTTTCTCGCTTTGCTGCTGCTGCTGCTACTCCAGCTATTATACATATGTGAGTATATGCATATGTTGCTTGTACCAAGTATATTATACATATGCACTCGCGCGCTCTATGTACCGGATCTACATTTTCTGACCTGTCTTCTGACATTCTTTGTTCGTTCCTTTTTTTCTCGCGTACATCACTGGCAGCTTTCGTCGGGCTTTAATTTTTTAAAACCCATTCCAATCCTTCGACTTTTCCTCTTTCTTCTTCGAGCTCAATCAATCCAACTCTTAGAATAATTTGTTTTTGAAGTTATCTGAAAGGTCTAACCTTGTATTATACGAAAAAAATTCGTTTTCAAAGAATATTTGCGAAGAATATTTTCTTTAAATTTGAAAGTGGTGTTCGAACTTGCTACATTAGCCAACTTAATGAGCAAGTAATAGATCTAAAGATCGAGCTTTAAAGATCACACGATGCGTGCATCACTATATATTCTAAGGATTTACACTCAAAACACCTAAAAAAGTTTCACTTCCAAAATCGGGTGCATGCATATGCAGAAAACTACCGGGCGCTCACACGCACGCGCTCCAGTAGTTATGCGAATGCTAATCTTAATATTCATCTCTCCTACCGACTCTTTCCTCATTAAAAAACATCGTTCTATCTCTCTTTCTCTCTCTCTTCTTTTTGCCGTTGTTTTGCAGTGCACCTTATAAACTTCTTTTCAACAATTCGCGACTCTTATCTTTCGTTTCTACTCCCGATCGCCTCTCGTACTTGCCTTTATCCTTCTTTGTTCTTGTACGCTATATACGAACAACAACTGAAAAAATGACCCTTAAACCTCGCGCGCAGCGCAAGCAAGAAAAAGAGAAGAGTATTAGTCAAGCTTTACATGTGAATGGCCGTGTCGGCAGTGCACATATACACGGGATTTTGGGCCACAAGTTGGCGCCCGGGACTTTGGCAAATTACATTACTATACTATACGGGCGCCGTGAGAGCAGGAAAAAGGGCAAACTTTTGCAATAGCCTGCGGGGAGGAGGGGCAGAGGAACGACACATACGAGCGCGCGACCATTTTCAATTTCACCGGCAAGACAGCAGCAGCTTATCGGAACAAGTTGTTGACGCTGGGAAAAACTCAATTGCGTGCGCCGGGCTATTTGTTGCTCTTATAGTTATTAGTTCCAATATTACTTTCGGGAAGCTGAAAAAAAGATGACAAGTTGACAGCGTGTAATTATGTATGCTTTTTTCCAGATTTCTACTTTTCTACACATGTACTTAACAGCGTATCAATTATATATCGATTACTGATAAATGTGTTGCGGATATTATTTACGAGACAAGCATGATTTCACTTTTAGATATATCACTTCACCCGCTCAGACACTCGTCGCATGTACAGTGCCAATTATAATACTCGACGATATACGCGCGTCATTTAATTATATTGTGTAAATAGCAAAGTTGATTTAGAGAAAAAAAATTTGATTTCTAGAAAAAAAAATTACGCTCAAATTGGACGCATCAATCATCGTTGAAATTTAAATTAACATATCTCGCTATGGCATCGCTTGCTCCCAAGATAAATTGTACATAAATTATAATCCTTATTTGCCTTCTTCCTTGTGCGCGCAATATAGCTGGTGACTGTAACGAAAGGGAGAGACGACGACGACTCAAACTGGCTAAAATAAGTATCAATCTTCATCCCGAGAGTAGTCGCGAATCGCAATTAAAAGTCCAAAAGACAGCTTCCTCGGACCGGAGCGTAGTTAACAGTTATTGTCAAAAGATGAGACAGTGTATCTTACATGTGTGCGCGGCTAAGATGGAATCAATTTTATCGTACAAAATTATCGCGATCTTTCCTCGGCCGTGATATTTTTATGCTTAATAAATCATATTTACTTGCACCTTTTAGCTATCATCAGCTTAGTGCAGTAAATTTACTTTCAATAGTTACGATTCCCGGTACTTTATCACATTATACTCTCTAAAAATAGGTACATTTCATATTCGCTTCCTGGCTCACTCTCACGGTATTGTGCGCGCCTTCCGAGATTGAATCGTATTCTTTTGTAATCGCCTTTTTACCCCGTTGAAACGCAGTGGCAGTAAGAAAAATTTTGATCGGGCTTTTGACTATACGCATTCAGATGAAGATGATTCATACGTGAGAGGGAGAAATCTTATAAGCCTATTGTGCTTATGTATATATAGATTATACGCGCCATCGCGGCTAAGTATCGTCTTCCGACTTTTGATTTTTCATCGAAGGATTAGGTGTGGCTCCGAGGCACGAAAACTTATCTTGCCATTTTCAAAAGTGCGTCACTCGAGGCGCGTATTGGATTTCGAAAACACGTCTGGGAGAGGTTTTTGCGCTCGTGGTAATAATAATCCCACTTGGTGGGTAATTCAATAAACAAAATTTTAACGCAATAATTTATATAATGTGACTCGCGGGCCAGGGCCGTATTACCTTGTTGCACTTTGTGCGATATAATGAGTGCAGAAGCGTAAAATTAAATTGTATAATATTTATCTTTAGCGAAGGAATAATTGATTACAAAGTTGAGAACGATGAGGAAGGAAGAAAGGGCCAGGATAGTTGCTGGTAAACGCGTACATAGTCGCACAGACGAAGAGAGAGAGAGGAAGAGAGAGCAAGAGAGGAAGAAAAAAGAGTTTCATTATTACTTCACTTGAAAAGCTCGCTTCTAAAGATCAATTAAGGTTGAAACACTTTTACGTTCATTATATTCTCCACGAACGACAACACTGCTGCGCGATCACTGAGCTGCCGCAGAAGCAGCAGCGGCAGACGCTGCTTGAGCTTCAAAGTTTGCCCAGGAACACCTTTGCCTTTTCTCATAGCTATGTATAACTTCTTATTTTATTTGGCAAGAGGCAGAAGGAAAAAAGGCTCGACTTGAGCAAAGAGAGTAGTTGGTAGCTAGTAGTCCTCGTCGTCGTCTTCACTGTCACTGCCGACGAATACGCAAATAAAGGTCGGCTCCACCTTGGTACTCCGTGACCATCGCGACGCCGAATGGGTCGCCAGCTTCTTTCGTGCGCGCTCACTGTCGAAATATAAGAGCTCCCGCATGTTCGGCTTTTATTAAATATTCAAGCGGAATTTTGATCGATTCACCGCGCGCCACTCGACAAATCGAAATGCAATTTTAGCATTCGGGAGTGCTCGACGAACTTCTGAATATTTATCCTGACGTAATTGGAACTCGATAGCTAAAAATAAGCTCTTATAAACTGAGACGTGCGATAATCTACTATACGAAATATTTAACTTTTTCCTTCTACTTTTGGTGTGAAATCGCATATCGACTTTCGCTGACATGTTTCTCATAACTTGTTTGTATACGCATAATACATCAAAATTCTTCTCGAAAATAGTAATATTTAATCGGAATCCATAAGAAAAACGTCTCGGCGCACTCGAGTATGTATAATAATGTGCTGCGCGCGCGTCTGTGTGTATTTATGCGCAGCATAGGTAAAACCACATCGTGCGCACAGTCTGACAAAATGTTTATTGTCGCGCAGACTCGGCACGTCTGTTTACAGCCAAAGCAGAGATCTCTGCATAAAATCACAATTCCCGGGTGCATTATCAAACATTCTGCGCGCTGCCAGTGTCAGTTAAGAATTCATAGAAAGTCCGCGTGGAATAATACTCTCTGCAGTGCGGCTGCATGTGTATGTGTCTGTGTGCATCTATATGTATACATACGTATTCCGAGACTTTTTCTCTGCGCGAGAGCGAGCGAGATAAGCCACGAAATTGTCAGCCGTAAAACTGCGATGCTGCAACGGGGGTGCGCTGACTCGAAGCTGACACTATACTGCTGCGGCTATTGAGTCGACTCTCGTTCAGGCTTTCACGTGGTAGTGGTGGTGGTGGTGCTGCTGCTGCTGACTGCTACAGCGGAAACGAAGACATGTAGAACAATTTGTCGGAACTTGACCCATACGTGATGATGGGGCTCCCCGGCTCGAGACGAGTCTCGAGACCTTCGAGGCGTGGAAAGCTCACGTGCGGATAAAATAAAGAAAGTCGACTCGAGGCTGGGAATGCGACTGCGGGGAAAATGGCCGGTGATGCTGCTGCTGCTGCCGCGAGAGGCAGTCGAGCTTGCCAAGGGATGGGTTTGTCTGTGCGTTGTGTGCTCTTTGTGTTTGGACAAGCTTGTGTGTCAAGAATTACAGTGATTTGAAAAATTGAAATCAATTTGCCATACTAGACAGAAATATAACGATCAGCGCGTTTCGAAGCTGCGTATATTAATGTGTATAAAAACGCGCGCTAGATTGATTCGTGCCGAGGGCAGGGCGCCAATATTTTTAGAAATTATAAAATATGAATTATTCATCGTCTAATGAGCTAATGCAGCATCATTTTTTACGTCTGCTACTTCATGCTTGACAATGTCAAAGCTCTCAAGTGGCCTGTGAACCGATCTAGCAGTCTTTAAAAACGTATACGAGAATGACACTGAAAATAATTTTCAATCGATTATATGACGATTCAACTTTATGCGGGCTCATTTTGGACACGCTTCAAATATATTCATTACGCGCGATCAATCACGTAGGGGAAAAAATCCATATTAACTACAAAAAAAAATCAAAAAATGATCCCGAACTGTGTTGGTGCGCTTCCAAGGGACAATGAAGATTAGCGCGCGTCCTATAGCGCGCGCGTGTACATGGCCCCAGAGCCCAGTAAGCAGACATGGTGGCTCATCATCATCAGTCTTTGGGATACCGCTATGAGAATTATATATACGTGCTAATACTTCTAGACAGTGAATTGTGTATACGCGTAGAGATGCGCGATCTGTTAGCCCAGTGGGTGTTGCGGTTTATTAATCTGACACGCGATATGCACGACATCGTGCGACGTGTTTCTACGCAGCCGGCGCGATTATTTTTTCATTCTCACATACACACACATATACGTGCGAGCTGACTTATTTTAACGAATCCACCGGAAGGTCGTCGCACGTCACTCGCAGCTCTCGAGCCTGTCAAATTGCCAATTAAAGATCTTTCTAGGTGGCAATTTTTAAAGCGCGAATTAGCGCTCTTATTATCGATCCGAGCCAAGCTAAACTACGTTCGTCTTCACACTCGTACACGCGGACGTAATGGCCTCTCTCTCCGACCGGGGCAGCGATCGATCGTTCCAATGATGCTTTGTACGTAAGTGAACTAACGAATTTCGGACTCGCGGCAGTACGGGCGAAACCCATGAGGCGGGCTTTAGCTTAGAATTAAATTCAACAAAATACATTAATAAACGCGGAAAACGGATCGGAGAACTAGGATCGCTGGGGGAGAAACGAACGACTGTCTAAACTATCCCCCTCTCTTCCCGAAAGCTGCTCTTCTGTGTCTCTTTCATTACGCAAACTAATCCCCGTGCGTGAAATTTCGCTTTTGCGTTTACACGCGCTACACATATTATACCCGCTGCTTACATTTGTTTCTGCCTCTGTATTAGAGAAGCTTGGGAGTGAGCCGAGGGGGGAGAGGAAGCCTAGAAACAATGGGGATTCGTGCTGGCGCTCGATATTCGCTTTACTTTCGACATTCTTTTCACGTACCTTGTACGAGAAAAGCTCGTGCTCGGAGCGCTTACATCGTATATTTGTGGCTCCGTACACAGACTAGGTTGCATCGCAGCCTCTGAGCCATCGCTCTTCGCAGTCGTCGAATTTCGAAACTTAAACGCGAATGAAAATTGAAAACTTTCACTCTTAACAAGGAGATGGACGGCGAGATTAGTCTTATAGGTACGAATGTTGCGAAAGGGAATCTTGTTATTATAAAGTATGACGATCAAATCCCGACAGCCTGTTATAATTTCATTGCCCACTATTTGCCTCGTATCCTAGCCGGGAATCTGCGTAAATCTTGGTTAAATCAGCAGTCACTATAAACAGCAGCAGCAGCATTAACATCTCGCAGAAGCAGCTGAAGAGAAAGAATAAGAGAAAAAAAGTGAGCAAAGGCAGAGTAGCGCGACGTGCGCTTCGCCGCGTTGCTCGTTAGGCGTTAATGCGCGCATCACACACGTATATCCTAAATCGCACATCTCATTTCCTTGGGTAATGTGTGGCGCGCAGAAATACACGTGCCGATGCTTCATCACCTGGGGCCTTGTACGTATGATGATAATGATGATGAACCCTAACCACGAAATGCCAAAGAGAGAGAAAGACAAAACTCGAAACGTATCGTGCATCCCTTAGAATACATACGTATACATTATGCACACATATATAATATGTATACATATATTTTGTCCCGAGGTAATAGCTCGATTTATATTCAAAGTCGAAGAGAAGCTAATAGCTTGACGCAATTTAACAGGTGGGCTAAAAAGGCGCGCTGTCTACTCTCTCATGATCTTTCTTTTTTTCCCTTTCTCTCTCTCTTTCTCTTTTATTCTCCTTTTTTAATTCCAACTTCCACGCGGTGTACTGCAGCCCTGGCGTGAAAAAGAAATGAGATGAGACTTAAGTGATAAGAAAGTTTTACGCGGGAGGGAAGATTCGTTTTCGCGTTGAGCACGTAGCCGCACGATATAATGCGACGATACTACGCTTTTCGCGGCCGACCTCTAGCCCCATTGCAATTCCTAGACCTTGGAGATCGTGTAAAAGCGGTCTTCAGAGAAATTGGCCGCTTGCATAAAAATCACCAGTCCGGAAGAGGAGCCCATCATTTTTTCGCGCACCTCAATGAAAATCACGCAAGTTATCAACTACGTCAATGCGCTATGTCAACTAAACAAACTCTCTCGCTCTCTAATCTTCAAATTTCACAATTATGAATCTCGTGGTTGATTCAATCTATCTCCATGATTAAAAAATTATATGGAACCTAAGCAAATCCAGAGGTGGGCTCTTGTTAAATGAGGGAAAATAAAGTTTCATTAGCTCACCACTATCGTATTCGCTTACAACTTCTTTTTCTTCCACGTCATAAAACCATTATTTACGAATGTTTATACTGTACACCATCAGCAACAACGCAATTTCCATGCTAAGAATTAAATATTCCTAAAATACATTCGTAAAACAATACAATACTCAATGTTAAAAGATATTTTTATAGGACTCCTTATAACAACATTAGAGATTTCAGAAACTTGCAAAACTAATAACGATGTTCATTGCAAGGTTATACTTAAATGAACTCATGTTCAGAGTAAAATTTTGGTATCTTCCTGAAATTTTTGTTAAGTTTACCTTCATTTTTCAAAAAGTTTCGTTGTAATCATTTAAGACATTTTCGGAGGCTTCTATGAAAACGTTTAACAAATCCTCCTGAAATTTTCCAGCAAGTTTCAACAAAGTTTTCCACAAGCTTATACCATGTTTTCAGAATGGTTTCCCTAGTTCAGAAGCTTCCATGAAAGATTTAAGTCAGAATTTCATAAGTTTCATGGAAACTATCAAAACCCCTTGTTTATTTTCGCGAAATTAGTCAAATGCAGGTTGCAAACGTCAATTTTAAAAGCGTACAGTAAATTGAACGGTGAAAAACCGATAAACAAATCGGCAACGTGTAAACAGCATCGTGAAAGTAACGCAGAAGCTACGCATAAAATGATCTTTCAATGTGCGTATAAATACTGCATTAGTAAAACAACGTATTTATGTCGAATTTCAATGAGAATGCAGCAGTGCAGCTGTGCACAATATTCACTCGCTCGCACCCGTATCGGACCCCTGAAATATTCCAAACGAGACTCTTCGAACCAGTTTGAGCGTATAAATTCCGTTAATTACTCTGAAAAACGCTAATTTTTATTCGAGTATAGAGATATCACCAGGCGCTGCATTAGCTGCGCAGCGTCGAGATCTTGAAACATAATATCTCTGAGCTCTCTCACCCTGTCTGCTTTTACGGCAAAACATTTGCATTCGAAGGCGGCCTTGGTACGAGAAACGCCGTTCGAACTCGCGACCATAAAAACTGATTAACTAAAATGTGCAGCTTGCTGCGAGCTCATACGATCGCCTGTAAGAGATGCAGTAGGCCTTGCGCAGCGCGGGGTATTTAAAATTGTCGAAAATTTTAATGTGCACTCGCGATTGCGCGGTATCTTTTGCATTAACGCGAGTGAGCCAGTGAGCGTCGTGTGATTATACTTTACGCGAAATGAATCGCTGCGCGCGCGCCTCACGTGATGAAAGTCACGACTGTCACTAGCTTCTTTCGCGTCGTGCGAATTAATAAAGCTACTCGCAGCGCGGCATTATTAGCTACATCAATTACGCGGCGGGGAAACGTTTCAATCGAAGCCTCGCTCGAGGATTGGGCTGCGCACTATTAAATTAAATCGGCTAATTTTCCGCGGAGAGATTGATCCGAATTGTTTGGGAATAAAGAGCTCAGCTCTCTCGAGCTTCCGTCCATTGCCGGCGGAGCTGCACACCTCGAGTCGCGCGGTGCATCCGTCATTTTTTTTAACGACTCCCTGAGGCGTTATAGTTGGCTTCGGCATCGGCCGGGGCGCGAGAAGCCCATTAAACAAATTAGTGATTCTCTCACGTGAGAGTGCGAGAGAGAGAGAGAGAGAGAGAGAGAGAGAGAGAGAGAGAGAACGAAAGGAAGAAGGTGGTAGTGGCTGCGGCTGCGCTCGAGTCCCAGAACGCATCGCCGCAGCCGCCGCCACCGCAGCACCGTCACTGCACCGTCATCATCAAACTCGCAGGCAGCACGCAAAGTGGCCGGAGGAATAAAAAAAGTTCGCACTTAAAGCGACTTCGAGGAAGTTTTTCATCGCATGAATAATCCAGTACATTTCGCAAAATTATTAATCAGCTCGGTCATTAGGGACCTCTCGACCGGAATGGCCTTTTTATTTTTCATGTTTTTTCGACTCAAGTTCCTGAATATATTTAAATATCGCGGCAAAAAGGAATTTTTTTTACGCACTCTCAGGTTTTGCGACGAGGTGCATATCGGCGGATAACGCGCATGCATGAAAATTATGAAAAATAGTCGGAAGGCGATATTAGGCTTAATGGCTCTTGTAATGACTTGTTTATCAGCTCGGGACATTTTGTTTTACATGCGCGAAACGTTTTGCATGCGATACACGAGTAAATCGATTGGGCCCGCATTAATTCAGCTCATCGATTTCGGAAATTTGATCAAAGCTGCGGCCGCCAAACTATTAGCGTCTCGATTTCGCTGTTCCGAGATCAATCTTTTTCCCGCAAAATTGAATTATTTCTAATCCGATAAATGGTTGATAAGATTTTTAATTGCAAGTTTTTGAATGATCGAAAAATCAAGTTATCCATTTAACGGTGTTTCACGGCAACATTGTTAACTCACATTGTATAAGGATCAGGGCTGGTCTTTAACAAGATATACACTAAATAGGCGTAGCAGTAACATCGTTAAACGATGTTCCATCAAACTATCGCGGTCAAGCCCGAAGTTAAAGTGTGCCTTATAATCGAACTATCCGAGCGATAAAATTGAGTCAGTGCGGCAACTGAAAAAAAGGGATTTAATCGAAAATAAGAGATTATTAGGGAATATATAGTTTCCTCCGAGGCTCAGCTTGATATCGTAAGAAAACCGGATAAAAATGTCGAATGGCATTATAAAGCTGCCGCTCGCACGCGTGTTACATTATAGAGATACTATTATAGAAATCAACGAGTACTTTGAGCCCTGGCATCGCAGCCGCGCTCTCTTTGTCTCTCTTTCTCTCTGCTCTGCAGCAGTATTAAAGTACATGCGAAACGAAAAAGGCAAGCAGTCAGCAGCAGCAGCAGCAGCGCACACACATGAGAAAGCAAGAGAGAGAGAGAGAGAAAGAGAGAGAGATGACTTGCGTGCGAGCACACACACACACACGACCTTCACAATGGACTTAAGGGGGTATTTTTTCGCACATCGTAAATCTAGCTTGCGGCTACTTGCTAATGCCATCATATTATACAGCGTGCACGGCGTCCTCAGCGCAGCTCCTCGCGTCGGCTCCTTCCTCCTGCGTAGCCGAGCTCACATAACGCGTTTATATATAAATCGTACGTATAGGTAGCTATATAGATATATCGCGAGGCTACGTCATTGTGCTGCCCATCGAGTCGCGAAGGGACTGCTGTGGCTCACTTCCGCGTGTGTCTAGGAATTACGTGTACGGACTTCGGTATATATAATACGCGTATCGGCTGCTGCCGCTCCAACTCCACGCGCGGCCGAGGTATTGTCACACACGCGGCGAGGCACTGCACCAGTTTTAATCGCTCGTTGCCGCGTTTTTTGCTTTGTTTTTTGCTCTCTCTCTCTCTCTCTCTCTCTCTCTCTTTCGAGTCTATTATGCAAGCTTCTTGCGGATTGCCTCGAGGCCGAGACGCGCCGCATAAAGAATCGAGCGAGAGAGATTTTAAATGCCTCCTACACTCATAAAAAAGTATGTTAAATTCAAATAAATGTATTTGTTTGAAATCCATTTATTGAATTTAAAGAAATATTTTCTCATATCAAATCTGAGTTATTAGTAACAAACATATATTTATTAGAATTTTTTTGAATGAGATGGAAAAAATATTTTAAACAATTCATTATTTGACACAAATATTTCTTTATTAGTTTTAAACAAATATATAATCAATTGGATAACAAACCATTTATTTGAAATCAATAAATGACATCAAAGAAATATTTGTTAAAATAAAGTATTTAATTAGTTTGTAAAAAAGAAGTATTCTATGTTTAATTTAAATAAATATATTTGTTTCAAATAAGATATAAATTGATCAATACTACAAAATATTTTAGTTGAAAATAATAAATCATTTGTTCAAATTAAGTATCTTACGTATCAAAAAATATTTGATGAAACTAATTGAATTTACCATGTTTAATTTTTGATGGGTTAAGGTCTGTGGCATATTAAAGTTATCGCGTACTTAGAATAACGTCCGAGCTCGATATTGCTTAACCGACACTGTAAATGTGACATGCTGTACACATAAACACGAGTACAGGCCGTCGGCCGGCTGTTGTGATCCACACTGTGAATATGAGTGAATCTGTAGCATTTGAGTGGCTAGCTGCTCACCGCATGTAGCTTGCTATGTGAGTTTGTGTTTGGGTTGTGTGTAAGGTGCATCACAGTTTCCGTTGAGCGGAATCGAGCTCGAAATCAGATAGTGTGTTTTTGTCAATACAGCCACCCTAGCCTAACGTTCGTAGTTGCCGATTGCGTTTAGGACTAGGTTTAAAAAGTTGCCATGTCAGCTCGGACTACCATCAGTGCTACTTGCATAGCCGCTCTCGGTATTCGTAATGTGTTCGTGAATGCGCGTGCGTGAGCGCGTCTTTTTACATAATTTGAATTGTGAAGTTATGGTAGATGAGTCGTCTGTTGTTGCCTGTCTCGACTGCAGTTATAAGTCCAATGAAAGCGGAACTAAGGACAAGAATCATTTGATTTTATGACAAGATCAAGCTAGGTAAATTAGCATTTAGGGAGCTGACGATACAATACAAAACAAATATTTATTTCACGCAATGAAATTTTTTACCTTTTTCTGGAATAAATAAAAATTATTAATTTTATTGCATCAATTTCAAATAATAAGGTAGTTTTAATACAATATGCTAATTACCAATAATACGCAATAATCATTTACAGCCGTAAAAATCATTCGAATAATAACTTGTACGGGTGGCGTAATGGTAAAGTGCGTGCCTACCACCCCGAGGTCCTGGGTTCGATCCCAGGTGTAGGAATCTCTTTGTATGTTAGGATTGCGTTTTATAAGTGTTTATAATTATTAAGTATGCGTAAATAATGTTATATAATGTATATTAAGCGATATAAATGTAATCAATATAATATATATAAATAATAATTTCAAAGTTAATATTAGTTACAGTTCAAGTCTAAACCATGAATGAAGCAACCTCATGATTGATTCAATTAAATATTTATTTTGTCATATAAATATTTGCTAGCGTTTAGTAAATATTTATTTGAAATAATAAAAAAAATAATTGAAGCAAACAAATATTTTTTCAAATGAATTAATATTTTATTGTATTCAAATAAACAACTTTTCGTTATAAGCTTTTATATTTTTGCTTCAAATATATATTTGTTAGACATAAATAAACATATTTTTGATATTAACAAATATATACCTGAATTAAAAATATTATTGTTTATTACAAATAAATATTTAATTTGTTTTAATAATTGATTGTTTCAAATTAAGTAAATATTTATTAGCGTCAAATAAATGTACTTTTTTCATTTAAACAAATCATTTGTTTGCTACTATACAAGTAAATAATTTGTTTGAATCAAACAAAATTTGTTTGAATATAGCATATTTTTTTTTCGGTGTATATATGACTTTTGAAACGCACCATAGTGCGAGCTGGGAAGTCTCTCGCTGAGCGAGAACGAGATGAGCTCCCGTATAGACGTAAACTCGCGGCGTCTCCTCCTTTTTTTCTCTTCTCTTCTCCGAGCTAGCACTGCTATAGCTGCTGCTGATACTGGTACCAAGCTTCATTGTGCGTGGATACATATAAAATACGCGCGCGCACGAGCTAGCTGCGACGTCGAAACCGTTGGCTCTAAGAAGATTTGGCGTGTCCGTTTATTATTGTATTATATAAATGGCTATGCTATACATATATAGATAGACGTCATGCGCCCGCGTCGTTCGTCTAGCCCCGGAGAATGGAAAAGCTTTTAACTAAATGCGCACGACTTCTTCGCCGAGAGGATATAAATTCTATGAGATCTTATTCCCTTGTTGTGCGCACCGAGAATAAAAGGGTTGAGAACATAATGAGATATTTTAGTTGAATTGAGTTTCTCTCTCGCTCGCTCTCTCAAAAGAGTATAGCAGCCAGCGAAAGGGGAAAGAGGTAAAGGAGCTTGTCGATTCAATCGGATTTGGATTTTTCATGAATAACGCACTACTAACTTATGTCTCCATATTAAAAAAAGAAAAAGAATAGAAAGTCTTACGAGAAAACACGATTTTTACGCTAATAATTGCTCGGCTGCGGTATTTCGTTTGTATTAAACATTTCACTATATATTACTACTGCAAAATTCAATTACTGCGAGCTTAAGCTTATAACGCAGCCCCCACCGCTCACCCTCGCGTGCAGCAAACACGTCGCGATACATATAGAGAAACTTATTTGTCAAGAGTTTCAAATCACAACTTAATAAGCGAACAAACTTGCTCAGAGCAAGCCTGCCAGCTTGTCTCTCCCTCTGTCCCCCCCGCCCCTCTTTCACTGTCACAACACCAAGCCTGTCCTGACAAAGCCTAAGAACCAACAATCCTAGCCTGGCACATATATACAACACAAATACAATATTTGTTTGTCATTGAGATATCCAGCTCACGTACACGAGAGGTGCGAGAGGAAGAGAGAGAAAGAGCAGACGTAAACGTTCACCTCTCGCGCGCGTCTCTCTAGCTTACCCTCGCGCGCGCACTCCACTCTACTCTCTTGCGTATCTATATCATTCTCATACGCCCCAAGAATAACTTGGCCGAAAAAGAGGGTAAAGGAGAGCTGCACCGAGAGGGAGAGCCCAACAAAAATCTTCTATTATCCAATAATCCTGCCGCCGCCGTACTATATTTACGAATTATATTTCGCACCCACCGGATGTCCCCCGAAGATCTAATAATATGAAAAAAGGAGGAAAAAAAGGCCGGGATCCTCGCGCGATACGGCGTATAATATGGCTCTGTGCGTGTACAGCATCTATCTTATATTCGCGGGCGCCGATCAATCATAAAGCGATTATCGTGGCGTGAGAATCGTCGCGGGCGTTTCGAAGGTACACCATGCCGCACGTGTGCTCTCTCTCTCTCACTCACACCCACGCATGACTAGTTTCCCCTGCAGTTACAAATTGTTAGAGCCGAGCTGATCTTCCCTATTATTCGAACTCGAGCTGAGCCGAGGCGCGCGAGATCGCGACTTTTAGTGGGTGTGCGCGCGCGGGCAGGAAAATTATATATACCGCGCGCGAGACTTAGCCTCGTTTAAGCGCCTCTTTACGTTCATTCTCTCTCTGGTGCGGCCGCACGTAGGGAAACTCGCGGCGTTTGAAGTTGCTGCGCGCGCTGATAATTGAAGAAGGATATAGCCGCGAGCTGCTCCTCCGCCGTAGTTGTCGGGACACGCTGAATTTTCTTCGGCCTTTTCAATGGGTAGTGCGCGGCGGTCCGAGACATGTAGCTCCGCGATTTATCTACGCGTGGCTGCCGCTTTTTTATTTTCAACCGCTGCTCGGACTCAAAAGTAATGGTTGATAGAAACGTTTAGAGGATTGTTACGCCGTTGTTGGGGGCCATTGTAGTGGGTGCCGTTGGCGCATGGAAATTTATGGCTTTTTATCACGAAGAGCTGTAGTGCACAACCATGGAAATCTATTGAGGCCCTGTGTGTGTGTGTACATGCCCACTTGTGCATACGTATATAAATTTGCCATCGCCAGCTCGAAGCCTCGAATTAACGGAACGAATCGAGTTGAGTTCGTTTATTCGTTCAATTAGCTGAGTACAAACGATCGATAATCAACGTCGATACAAAGGCAAATCGTCGGTCCATTTAACGTCGATTGCCGTCACTTTTCTTTAGAAAGCTGTATATACACATTGCCTTTTCCAGTGTAATATAAAAGGGTATGTGCGCAAAGATGTGTATATGTATACTGCATCGTATATAAAGTACGCGGAGCAGCGATTCAGCAGGGAAAATTAGCCATGTGAAACGGAAACTCGGCACGCTGAACGCGCGCAGGGACATTTAAATATTTTGATAGATCGCTTCCGGATTGTCTCGCTCCACAGCGGATAATATTCATCGGTCGGAGCTAGCGCATATCGTCGCCCCAGCGCAGGAAGGTATCTATTTCCAAGCTGCAGCAAGAAGGATACTTACTCGCGCGCAGAGGCAAAAAGGTATCTAACTCGAGCGCAGCGGCAAAAAGGTATCTAATTGGAGCGAGAAGCAAAAAAGTAGCTTATTCAAACGAAGTGTCAAGAAAGTTTTGACGCGCTGAATTTAGGTTGGCAACGGAGCCGTAAATGATAAAATTTTGTTTCAACATTCAACATTCAACGTTTAATTCAAAGCTATATGTAAAGCCGATAACTTCTACTCCTCTCAAAACATAGAAAGTTCTCCATAAGAGGCATATTGAGTCGAAATCGATTTGTTTGCTCGCATTTCAAATAGATGAAACTCATTACACTAGCTTAAATGTTTTTCCTCTTTTTTGCTCTAATACAAAACAAAATTTTATCATTTACGGTTCCGTTGCCAACCTAAATTCAGCGCGTCAAAACTTTCTTGCCACTTCGTTTGAATAAGCTACTTTTTTGCTTCTCGCTCGAATTAGATACCTTTTTGCCGCTGCGCTCGAGTTAGATACCTTTTTGCCTCTGCGCGCGAGTAAGTATCCTTCTTGCTGCAGCTTGGAAATAGATACCTTCCTGCGCTGGGGCGACGATATAATGTAGCGGTGCAGCATCCAGGCAGCATATTATTAGTCGCTTCGTTTGGCGCCAACTCGTGCTCGAAATTTTTGTGCGAAATTCAATTAAAGGTCCTAAACACATGCTCCATTCCATGAGCGAAAAATAGAGAGAGAGAGAGAGAGAGAGAGAGAGAGAGAATGAAAAAAGGGCTGGAAAATTCATGTAACGCTCTCAAGACAATGTCTCTCCTTTTCTTCGTCTGCTCAGACGCGCGTACAGGATATAAATCGAGCCTCTCTGGCGCGCAATCTAGACGGGCGAGCTTGGGCGCGCGCATTGTAGAAAATGCGCATTACACGCGCGACGAACACGAGATTACCAAATATAAAAGAACAGAGAGGAGCTAGCTCGAGAGAGAAAGAGAGGGAGAGAAATGAGTTCATCGCATCAAAGGCTTGCCTCGGTAGTCTCTCTCTCTCTATATATGTACTCTGTAAGTACAGTGACATCCACTCAACGTCTTCTTTAAGCGCACGAGCGGCTAAAAAAGAATTGTCAAAAAAAAAAGAAGTACTTGCCTGTAGTGCGTTCGGCAGTGCTGCGTGCGACAAGGATACGCGTAGTATATATGAGCTATGGAGCTTTGCATTTTTCTTATAAATAAGAAACGCGACTAAACTGCAGATGTAATCTCTTTCTCATACATTATAATATTATATAGCGCAGGAGTAAGTGAGAGAGAGAGAGAGAGTAAGAGAAAGATCTAATGCCGGGATTAAATACGGGCTCTCGTCTTTGCATCAGACTGCGACGACGACATCATCGGTATCAGAAGGAGTTATAAACGTATAGGAGGGAGAAAGCTTAAAGGGTTATAAGCGCATGGCGTGCAGTGGCGCAGCTTCCTCTTCCTTTCTCAAAAAATTCAACCCTCTCTCTCTCTCTCTCTCTCTCTCTATGTGAGCGACTTAGTACACATCATTGTGTGCATATGTATTCTTCGTCGCTTCTTTTCCCTTTCGCCGGTCGAATATAGGGGGACGCAGGCGAGCGCGCGCGCGCGACACATCCGACAACAAGGAAGATATAACAACGACGCTATGTATACGTTACGACTTTTTCCTTCGGCTGTATGTGTATGCGAATATATACACCTTATGTATCTCCTTATACGAGTCAGAATTATTGCCATACGCATGTGTGTATGAATGTGTGCGAGTCTATATGCATGAAAAGCTCCGGCGTGTCGTTGGCTACTGGCTTCTTTTCTCGATCCGTATATAATGCACCTGCTGCTGGTTTTACTCTTTCGAGAATGCGCCCGGCGATACACATTCACGAATGTACGTCTGTGTTTGTGTAGCTGTATGCATGTACGATGCTCTATGGACATTCAAGATAACAAGCTGCAGGATATGCACACCGTATCTTTTCTCTTTCTCTCTCTCTGTAGATTTTTTTCTCTCTTTTCTCTTCTTCTTCGTTCTTTTTTAAAAGAGGAAAAAAAGCTCGTTTGTCGAGAGAAATACACACGCGAGCGCGGGGGAGTTATTTGCCTGAGCGCTTACATCGAGAGAGCTAGCGAGAGGGAGAGGAGCAAGAGGTTCGCTCAAGGAGAGGGCTGTAGAGAGGAACGGACCCTCGCAGCCGCCTCCTCCTCGACGCGCCAGCGAGCCCCGCAACTGCGCGCTGCATGTATACGAAATTGGAGAACTTACTTTATTCTCGAGCAGCAGAAGCTCCAGTCCGAATTTAAAACTTCGCTTTCTCTCTCTCGCTTTTGCTCGTATACTGTACTTATGACTCCCTGTTTTACTTTGTTTTCTTGATAGTTATATTTTTTTGCCTGTTACGCGGTTATTTCGCCAGCTCGCGCACGCATTATTTAAGAATTCACTATTACGAAACTCGCCGGGTGCCGTATATAACTGCGGCTGCTGCTGCTGCTCAAGCAACGAGCTTTAAGGGTAGCAATAAAATTCAATGAGAAGAGAAAGAATGTAATGTATGTGAATCGCGATTGAAATTTGACGCCGTAAAAAATGTAACTGCTTCACATGGTTTATAAATTTTTATTAATCGCATTAAATCGACAAATCTGATAGGAGCGCATTTAAAACTGGTCGACAATATTAAGGGTGAGATTAAAAAGGGCATTTCGAGACTCGGCCTCTCTTCATTTTTTTCGCCGACCCGATCGTCACGAAAATCTTTTACAAATTCACGACGCGAGCGATGATAGAATTGTACACAATAACAACGACAATAATCATCACAGCAACGGCCATAGCCCATATACGTAAGAAGCTGGTATGAAAAAGCCGAGCGACAAAGATATAACACGTCTTAGACTATAACAATGCTGCAGCGCCCTTTTACGTACTTGCAGTGTTCTGTAGTGTAGTACGCGAGTGTTTCTCTGTATATACGTGCATCCCTTTAACCAACACGTTTACACTTGCTGCTGGCTCGTATTGGCGAAAAAGATTCTTCGCCCGGCGTACAAAATATAGAAGAGCGAGAGAGAGAGAGAGAGAGAGAGAGAGAGAGAAAAATGCCTCGCACCGGCTGCTATGCAGAGAAAAGCGAGTTTATATATATGACGTTAAATGGGGTTGACTAGGCGCTAGGAAGCAAAGAGGGAGCGCGACTACTCTTGGGCGTACGAAATCGAAAGGCCGACATGTCCAGACAGTACTGCTGTTGCTGCTATTACTGTTTGCAGCCTACGTGTCCCCTACTGCGAGACACTCGTAATGACCAGCCCGATCTTATCAAAAGCGCGCGCGAGAGAGAGAGAGCAAGTGAGAGTGAGAGAGAGAACCGCTTCCTCGGGCATTGTATGGTCTTATCTGTTTCTCTCTTTCTTTTTCAAATCCTCTTGCGCGTTTTCTTTTCTTATATAAAATAAATCTATTTCTATCTGCGGGACTTGAGCCTGCAGTGCAGTGCTGCCTGGCGAATAAGGCGCTGTGTGCTATGTGCTGCGCTAGCCTATGTGCCTAGCTAGCTGCTGTTGCTTCTGCGGTGCTAGAAGCGCAAAGAAAAAGAGACAGAGAGAGGAAGAGAGCGAGAGATTTTGCTATGTATAGTTCGAAGCTGCAACGACTAGAGTAGCAAAGTGTCTTCCCAAAGACTCGAGAGTTTATCATTGCTGAAGCATCTTTCTTTCGCGAGCTTCTCTCTCCCCTCTTCCCCCTTTTCCTCCCTGTCTCTCTCTCTCTCTTTCTCTCGCTCGCTGTGCGGTTTTTCGCTTTTTATCGCTTTGGTCAATGCGGCTCCTACCTCTTGTGCTTATATACATCTATATGTAGAGGAAACCGAAGAAGAGGAAACTTCTGCCGAGAGAATCCACTGTTGCATGGTTCTTTTTCATCCCCCGCCCTCTTCCTACACACCTGTACCTGGAGCTATATACATGTCATTGTAGATGTCTATCGCGTGGGTATGCATTTTTCGTAGCTCTTTTTTTATACGAGGCAAGGATTTGGATCTATATTTCATCCCGAAACTTCTTCACTCGACTAATAAAGTGGTTAATGCTTGCCGTTGGCATACGTGAGAATTTTTCATAAAATCCGGCAATAGTCAAAAGCTAAATCAGAATTAATGCGTAAGGAGCTACATTATGATAAAGTCACAAAGGTCCTAGCCATATTCTTCGAGTAAGACCCCTGAGATTTTCGCCTCGTTAACTTTTGCGTAGCAGGAAATGTCTCGAAGGCTCACCCGCTGGCAATATAGATAAATATTACTTAAATAAATCCCAGGTACTTTCATAAACACGTGGTGCTGGTCTTTGGAGGCGTTCAGGCTCTTATTCGCTAATTTCTCTTAATCATATCGTGAATTTCGAGTGAGGCTCGATCTTTCACTTCAGAAGCAATCTCTATCCGCTGATGCTTTGAAATGCAATATATCAGGTGATTAACACCTCGTTGCGACTCAGCGCAAAGGTGATAATATCCTACGCCTATAGACATCTTTCGTTCTCTTTCGTTTAGCATATTTATCCTTGTTATATTCTATGCTAAGTTACGATAAACACCGATAGCATCCAGAGCAGCAATAATGCGCACACACACGCCTGTAAAAATATCGCTAAGGAGTGAGACGTGTTGCAACAAACGAGCCGAAACGAGTTGGTTGCTGCATTCGAGACAAAAATCATTATTGTTTAGGTGAAATTCAGTTTACGAAGCCGAAGTTCTGCTCTAGGTAGTACTTTGTTTTCGCCACCGCGAGAGACATTTATCCATGCAGAGAAGAGCGCAAGAGAAAAGGAGATATCATTTGTACCAGCAAAAGAAAGCCTAGTAATTAGCCTACTGTGCACGAGGGGCTTACATGTTCTCTCTCACTCTCTTTCTCTTTTGCTCTCTTACTTTAATTAATGATAATAATAATCACTTTTCAGCCCTCAACTCTCTTTCTCGTACTGCACTTGCCTTATTTAATAAGTAAGGTAAATTTACTTGATGTTTGAGATTAAAAAATTACGTTCGTTGTTGATGATTAAGTTTATGGCTGTGAAAATTAAAAATTATAAGCTTTATTAGTGAAAGAAAGGAGGAAACAATGAAACATCTGCCATGAAATGTTGTACTTCAGCTGTCAACGTTGTTGAATTGAAATGTTGGATTAACGTTAGCAGAAAGAAAAAAATTGAAAGTTGGTTGAAATATGTGTTTGAAAGCTGTCAAGCTCGATATAGCTCCGCGCATATTTCTGGTCCCGCATTTGATCGAAGCATTCGATTAGCATCGATATATATCAAAAGGTGCAGTTCATCTCTTTCTCTCTCTCTCTCTCCCTCTCTTTCTATATATAAATAGTAAACATGTACGTGTTTGTGAGTGCGTTTGCGCTATATACAGGTCTGCGACGAGCAATGCCGCAGTCGAGCGGGGGGGGGGGGGGGGGGGNGGGGGGGGGGGGGGGGGGGGGTGCAAACTTTGGGTCTGAAAGTGATGTATATAGCTTTGTCGGATAGGAGAGATATGTCACGGGGAAAGTTACACATCTATCTCTATGTGTATGCTTGCGGGGAGAGTAGTAAGAGCTGCTGGGCTGAAGCTGCTGCCTAGTCCCTGCCTGCGAGCTTGTGGGCCAACCCTTTGAGAGAACTGCGTGCAATAGATGTGGTCGCCCATTACTTCGAACTAATGGCTTATATAGCTCGAAACTTGATATTCGACATCTAGCGTAATGGCCTATTTCAGACCATATACAGGCACTTCATAACATCTATCACAATTGCGTATAGACTCGGGTAAATAAACATGACGCTGTATGACATGTATAATGATGCTCGCGGCGCATGGAACAACGCACCCCTACACGCGTCTATCATGTACGAGTGAAAGAGGAAAAGAAGCGAAACGGACAAAATGATTTAATTAAAGAACTCGTAACTGTGCGTGGCGCACACACGAATGTAGATCGAGCACGCTCGTATTATATCATCCGTGCGCACACGTAGACGCGCACTCACGGACGCGAGAAGACAAAACTCATTAATAAAACAATAATCAGCGGCTAATTATACATTTCATCGTGTTACGCGCGAACGAGAGTACAAGAGAGAAAGAGAGATGAAGGGAGCGTAGCAGCCAAAAGAGAGGCCAACGCGCCCGGAGGAAAAGCCAACGTTCTCGAGCTATAATACATCCTCGCGAGCGCTCGTTTACGTATATATAGCGCCGCAAAATTCTCTTCCTCTCTCTCTCTCTCTCTTTCTCTCACTCCTACACATACGTGCTGTACTACAACGCACACACATTTACCCACACACGCACAATAGGGTCATATTTCATACGTAATAATTAGGGTCCGGCTCGAGGCGGCCAAAAGAGGCGTAATGCTCGCGCCTGAGCGCCGACGTCGGTTTCCCTTTATATGCACACACATACACACGTACTCTCGAGCGAGTATATTCCTCTATTTGGGTGTTCCTGCACCTCGCTACATACTGCCCACGGGGTCGAAGGCACAGAGACGCGCAATGATTCTGGCAACGTGCCCCGGCTGGCGATATTCGCGCTCAGCTTCTAGTTTACGGGAGGAAAAAAACGACGAGAGAAACAAAAAATTAAACGAGTTATGAATTAAAATTACATCGAGCCAACGGCCGTAGCAGCAGCGGCAGTGTAGGATGATTTAAAATAATGCAGGCTGATGAAAAAAGGGACGAACGAGAGTCGAGAGAAAGATAGAGAGAGAGAGACGTGGCCGAGAGACGCGGAGAATAAATCATCGGTCGCATCTTGACAAGCGAGATCTGTATCAGTGTTATGGGCGCGCGCGCGCGAGGGACGCTCGCGATGGCCTATTGTTCTCGATATAAATATTCAAAAAGTGGTCAGGAGCTGCTGCCCTCCATCCACTCGACGAATCTTCTGGCGTCGTTGCTGCTGCCGCACTGCTGCTCGTGGCAGGCTAATCCTCTTAGATTCGCGCTCATCACGCTCGTGGCGCACAGGACAGTGCTGCGCGCGAGCTGCACAAACATATTACGCAGCGATGCAGATCGATGTTCCTTTTGTGACCCCATGGCAAAATTATGCCAGCTGCCGCACACGTCTGTATACGCAGCCTGTGAAGCTGTAGCAAGCGTCCCTTGCATTTATATATAATATTGGCCCAACCTCGAACGAGAGCTCGAGAGAGCTGATGAGTATTGTGTTTCTCTCGTGCCGAGTAAGTTTATAAGCTTATCGATCGTGTATGTGTGTGTGTATTCGTTATAACTGCAAGCCGCCGGACTTGATTACTTTGCTCGCGGCTCCGAATGAAAAATCCGATGGGCAGTCTGTACACATATATGGTGCATTATTTCAAAAGCGTGATATGACATGTCTTGTTATTGTAGCTATTAGAAAACTTTAAAAAAATGAAAACTAAGACGGTAGAACCTTTCATTTTACCGAATTTTACCTTCCGCAACTATAAAATTTCCATAAAAAAAGACCACATTGATTTGCCAGCCGGATAAACACACAAAATGTCCCCTCCGTGACCTGTCCTGAACTCAGAATCGATTGTTTTCACTCATGAAAAATATTTTTACAAATATCCAGCAATATTGTGATACATGGGCCTTATTCTATACATCCTAAAGAAAGTTTTTTTGTATCACTCGTCATCTTAAATAGTCTCAAAACAATTGTACATAAGTTACAAATGTGTCCTTAAATTATGTGAAATTTTACATCATTACAAATATAGTGCCAGTAAACGTGCTAGACAATAATTTTGACCTCTCTAACTATACGAGGGTCATCTTTCAGAACTAAGGTACTCGATTCTTACCCGTAGAATATTCAAATCTTAGTTGCAGCTTCGCTATAACAATACTTGCACACGAAAATCGTACTAGTAAAATAAAGTGTCCCCTCCGTGATCGACGAGTTTTTGAGCTAGCACTTTTTATTTTTGAATCTGGTGGCGTAAAAACGTTCGTCTTTACAAACAATTTTTTTGCGTGATCGGAAAAAAATTTTCAACTTTGTTGTCGTCGTGAAATTTGATAAAAGTGCGATTTGTCCCCTCCGTGAGTGTCCCCTCCGTGAGAAATTTTCATGTTTGCAATAAGAAAATAAACGGATTAGATGATGGCCGGTAAAAAGTAAATATTCCATGAAAAAACAAAGAATCAAGTGTCAGAAACTACGGGGGTCCGGAAAAATTAAACTCAAAATAGAAGAAAATAAGTTTTTCAATTTTTCCAATATTGCCCATTTTACCCACTCCAAATATCACACTTTTGAAATAATGCACCATATATACACACACAGCAGATATCACTTTTGGTGATGATGCACGTTTCGTGCGCCCTTTTGTATATTGTAAGCTACCATACACAGGCTTACGTGTATACATACACAGACGGACGCGCATATCGAGCATACGACTTCATTTATATTTTCGAACTTTTATCGCTACTCTCATCTGCTATCTATACATTATTATACGTGCCGTGTATGCATGCATAAGTCGGCTGCAGACGCGTCGTCTCGTCTTTCTATCTCTCAACTTTAAATGATGAGCTGCTTTTTCTTCTCCTGACAGGATTGGCTCGGCTGAAAAATGATGGCGAAATCATGCAACCGTCCTGCGTATACATAAATGTAGCACGTGCATATATTTACGTAAAAATAATTCAATCGGAAAAATGCCTACCGTCCTCATAACTCAAATTCATTAAATTTATTGGACTTGAGAAAACTTTTCAACTCATCTCGGTGGCTGGTATATTTATGTATATAACGCTCGCCCTCTCGCGCGCGCGCCTACGCTCCGCCGCAGCCCTTTTTGTCCCCGCACTCATAATTCTAAATGTTGGCCCCAAAAATGGCCCTACTTAATCTTCATCTGTTTTTAATCCCAATTCAATATCCCTTCTTGATATGGCAGGAGAGCATATCAGCATTCTAAACCCCTTAACATTCAGAGCTTCGACGCGCTGGAGATATTTATTTGATACCGACAAAAAGTCAGGAGGCCCTCTGCTGAGAAAAGTGCAGTTTCGCATTAGCGCCGTGGAGATTAAATCACGCTCGAAAAAATTTATACGCTGATCTGCAACGGATATACCTCATATATCTCCGTTCATTAGTGCTGTTCATCCGTCCGATTTGGGAGTTGGCGATGGTATGAGATATACAGAATAACATTTGAAATTATGTATCTCGAGTTCTTGGCGTTGTAACCCGACAAAAGGGGAAAAAATTGTATCGATTCGCCTTTTTTTGTTTAAGCATTGTAGAGACGCCAGGTGCGCTGAATCTACAGCTCGTTTTTCGAGATATCGAATACGAAACCACTACTTTTTCTCCAAAGCTATATCTGCCAATTTTTCCCCACTTATTTTTCTCACATATACACGCGCGTATGAATCCGTAAACAAGTTTTCGAAGACGGTGCGTACATAAGCGTGGATCCATGTAGCCGACTCATCTTCCCTCCTACGCGTCGGGAGAGAGAGAGAAAGAGATACACGAGATAGGGTGAAAGAGTATAGCGCGCGGCGTAGCGTCAGAAGCAGTAGAATAAGGCGCGGCAACTCGAAAAGTTTAGAAACGCACGCGGGCGTGAATGATCCTGAAAGCTAGTGCCTGTCTCTGCTACCCTTTTGGTCTTGCGCGTACACACGCGCACTCTCGCACATACAAACTCTTTCTTTCCGAGCTAGCATAGGGAAAAAAACACGCGCGTCGAGAGGTGTGCGCACACACAAATTTTATAGACGACGTCGCAGGGAAATTTGAAAATTCGCGACTATGAGCTCCGCATGTTGGACGACTCGCGACTTTTTCCCTCGTTCTCCCGGGCTCTCTCCCGAGTCGAGGAGGAAATGCGGGATTCCAACCTCGTGATTTATCGAAAGGGTGTAATGGAGTCAGAAAAGACTGTGATAACGATATCACCCCGAGGCTCTCTGCATACGACTTTTTTGCCCGCGTTTTCTTGTATTTTATTCCGGAGCTCAATGCTCAATGAAAATTTATTTATTTTGATTGCCGAATACAGCCACTTTTTATTTCTCACAGAACCGCCTTGATACTCGATTCTGCGCTGCAAAGTTTAAAAGCTCGAGAAAAAATTACATGGCGTGGCGTTGCTCTCAACTTTTTCATGGAACGTACATCACGTCGTCTGGTATCCGTTTCCTTAGACATTCGCTCTTTTTATGTATCTCGCCTGCTTATATGGGCTGCAAAGAAAAAGTGGCAAAAAAACAACATATATATAACGCTTCCTTTTTACCTTAAAAGTGTTAAGTCGCATGAATTTTCCGCCTACACGGGCAATAAATATTCGGCCAGCCGGCAACGGTGTAGCTGCAAATTTTTCTACGACCCAGCTAATATCTCTATAATCCGAAATTTGACGCGCCCGGATATATATGGATCGGTGGCCCTTGTCTCGACGACTTGCGAGCGCGTTGGGAGTATCCGAGGGTAGTGCGCGACGAAATTTCGCGTAGAAAAGAGAAAATATATAAGTTACGCAGTATCGCTAGCGGCTACCCCTCGAGAGCAAAACACGTCGTAGCCGATGATATTTATTTTGTCCAGCGTTCTCGGCTCGTCGATCGCGCTTCGTTGGATATCTTCCTCTCTCTATCTCTCTCTTTAATACCAGCAATATAACGCGTCCGTGATTTATATCAATCAGTGCAATTACTCGCGGTAATGCGCCGGTATACATACAGAAATATATATATATAGCGACGCGTGCAGAAGGGTGAGTGTTCACCAGCGAATGACGTATGGTCTCCTAGAATTTCGAGGGAGATCAGAGAGCAACGCGGTATAATGATTTATCCAGCCGCGCGATACGCGTTAACGCGCGCATAACAGGCAGCCGCGTGCACTTCGTGCCGATCGGACGGGATTCTCTGTTTCGAGCTGGGGAGAAATAACGAAGCTGCTTTTCGCAAAAGACTCCGCGAAATCATTGACGCGGGATTTTCCTTTTTCCAAGCAAATAACAATTCTGAAAACGTCTGCTTGGGGTTTGTGTATAATACGAGCCAAAATTATTGTTAATGTCTCGACGATGTTATACATTTTGATTGCTCGATAAAGCAAGAAAAATCCACAGGAATTAATCAACTGCTCGAGGTCGAGTGTGTGTTCTCTTGTCCAGCGCAATAAAATCCCTCGACTTTTACGGCCTCGGATCGTCGCGTCTAGCGTATCGAGGGTGGAAATGCCATCACGTTGCGAATATTATACTTATACGCAATCGCGGAAAAACGACGCGTTAACGACTTTTATCCGAGTATATCAGTCGTTGTGCGGTATCGCATGAATAATAACCGTATCGCAAGCCGGTATAATATCATTGTTCATTCCGTTGAAGCGTCGATGAAACGGCCTAGATAAGCCCGCCTGACGAGCTACGAGCAATCGAAGCGCTTCAGCAAAAGTATAATGTGGCACGAGAGATCGAGCGTTATTATATATTATGAAAAATAAAGGGAGGCATGAAAATATATATCCAGATCAAGGAGCAGCCAACAGCGAGTTGGCTGCTGCGCGTGATCTCTGTCGAATCTTTGGGACAATTTTTTTTTCTTGGCCGAGCGCAGCGAGAGAGAAAAAGAAAGCGATGTAGCCTCTTGTTTTATGCGACCACCTACGGCGAGCCGAAAAGGGTCGTAATGCGCCCTGGAATCTCGAGCCTCGGATCGTTCGGAGGTCTCTCTCTGCGTCTCTTACTGTCTGCAAACTTCTATATACCAGCCTCACGTGAGTATGTGTAATACCTGCATCACCATTTTAACCTTTTCTTCGAAAAATGAGCATGTGTATACATGCGCCATATACATTTACGACAAAATGTACGAGATAACGAATTACAATGGAAAAAGGGAGAGAAGCGAATTGTGGAATGGGAGAGCGAGAGAGAGAGAGCGAGATACTGACCCCTTTGCTGCATCGGGGCTCTTCGTTTGATCCAGCGGCAATGTGTATGAAAAGCACCTGGAGCGTGTAATAGAACTGCGCGCGCGCGCCTACCGTGCAATGCATATACCTACGCGCGCACAATATACATATAGGCCGAGGCTCGCGGCGTAATGAGATCATCCTGCACACACTCACATACACATGTTTGTACGTATATATGTACGCGTGTGCGGGGACAGGTTTTTGTTGTTTACTTTTGTTGGCCTCGCCAGCTCGAATCTTTGCAGTGCAACTATAGGCCGGCGCGCGCCCGCCGAACCCGACTATATAATACGTAAGTACGCCTGATTTGTAGAATTCAGCTTTGCCGCGCGTCCTTTTAGCCCTGCGATCTCGAGTACACGTAATAAGGGTGGGACGGAGGAAGAAAGAGAAGCAGATCGTATGACAACCCACCTATATAACAATACCCAGGCATAATGTATCACATAAACCCCTTTGATTTGATCGAGTCGAGTAGTTTATGAGAAGAGAGAAGAACCTGGTTTTGTGTACGTAGTCGGTCGATTTTCAAAAAATCAATGCTACAAAATGTAACGGGTGATCAATTTTCCGTCTCGCTTTGTTCCGACTACCGTTGAAACCTATCGGGATGCATACACAGTTGAAAATGTTTACATTGAAATCAATGTACAACACGAGAAAATTTTTTCCTTCGCTTAGATTAATTCGATTTTATGTAAAATCATTAAAATTAATGTAATTTGCAAGTGGAGCACATCTGTTAGTGGTGAGGGAAAATAGTTCTATAAATTCGCCAATTCGCGTGATTTGATTGCACATCAACATGATTTCGTTTTATTTAATAGTGTATTTAGTGCACAATCGCGTTAACTTACTTGCTAATCAGCTCGCACTCGATTATTCCACGTCCGCGCAAATTCCAAACTCTGCGGGTCGGCTATGAGGAAATCTTGCTTGTAGCGCTGCAGTCGTAGCTCATCACTAGCATTTCCGCGGATCGCGCTGACCCTTTTTTCGCACATGCGGCTTTAAATATTATTTGTTACGGGATAAACACGCTATTTGTGCGCTTTGCAGTCTTTTATTATTCGGTTGGCTTCGACGCGTGCTTCCTGAAATATTACAATGGCGAATATTACTTTCTGTTGTGATTTCTCTCTTTTTTTCCAAAAACTAACGGAGTCCCTTTTAAATGTGGCGAGATGAATTATTTTGAGGCAGCGCTGAACGCATCAAAGCGCGAACAGTATACCCCTCCGTCAGGATTTATAAGAACTGCACCTTGAAATCGGTATTTACAAGCGTTCGAAAAAAACTCTTGTGCTCGACTCAGTTCGTATACGTTCATATATGTATGTGTGTATGTTAGTATGGAACACGAGATCGAAAAAAAGAGCAGCGGCTACAAAAAATGAGAATAAGTACATATATCTCTGGTCGAAAAAGCGCATACATACATGAATAGATTGTACAAATGAAAAGAGAGAAAAAGAAGGAGAGAAAAAAAAACGGATAAATCCGTGACATAGCCGCAGTCGCGTGCTATCGATGTCCATCTGTGGCGCGCGACTTTAAATAACTGAGGTTAACTCAATATATTTATTCATATGTATATGATACAATATTATATGTACTTTACAGAACGAGAAACTTTCGCTCTTCTCCTCTTGGCCTTATGTTCTTTGACTGTCCACGCGTGTATTAAATCCTTTTGCCAAGTCGCCGGTCACGTATACAAAAAAAAAGAAGAAGCACGCGTGCACTCGCGCGCAAGCCCAAAGAAACAGTTTTCTCCGAGTAAAGAGGAAAAAAAAAAGAAGAACGAGCAAGAACAAAATCAACGAAACAACAAGGAATTCGGCTTGGGACTCGTGTATTATATATTAAGCTTTGATGATGAAGCTTGTAAGTTATCAAAAAGACGAGAGATCGAGAAACGTATACATTTGCTGCGTCGCAGGTGGTATTGAAGCAGTGAGTCTGTTTCTCGTTTATGTATGTGCGTATATACGTGTATGCTACGCATGCAACACAAGAGAGACAGAGAAATGAACTTTTTTTATTGCGGTCTTATCAACAAACTTCATGCCGCGCGACTGTATGTATGCATGTGTTTACGTGTAGTTGTGTGCCCACATGTGTACGAGAGCTGTGCATATACCAAAAGCGCAAGAGGGTGCGTACTCGCATCAGTTCACATATTCAGAGATGGCATAATATTAAGATATGTGTTTATGCAAATGCGATAACGGCACAGTTTACACGGATTCGCATGCTTCAGTTGGCTGTATTACATTCATACATATACATATTCGCGCAGCCACGTTTCATTTTCTTGAATTTTCCTGCCACATCTGCATGTGCGATCTATTGCCCCTACTGCAGAGAGTCTGCATGAGTGTGCGCGCGCATGTGTATGTTTTATGTGTGTATGGGTCTTCACCTTGTGTCTCCTTTGCGCTCGAGCACTATTTGTAATTTATTATCCGATTTCATCCTTGGTCAAATGATAATAACGACAATGCTGAGAGCTGCGTAGGCCTACACGTAATGCACACGTAATGATAATAGCCAGTGGGTGACACGCTAAATTTTTCCATGCAGAATGAGGTTTTATCGCTTTATAATTAGCCGTCGTCTGTGCAGCTTGCGGACAGCCCACACAGACACACCGTGAAGAAATTCACACGTGGAACACATAAGAATTGCATTTGACGAAGCTTTTTACAACCGCGTGGAAAGAAGCCGCTGCTGTAATCGCAAACAGTACCCGCTCGAGTCGATCTTATAATAATATTATCGAACTCACCAGGCACGTCTCTTATGTACTACCATCTACATACAGTGCCACGTGTCTGTACAACTATATAATTAAATATTTGCAAGATTTTAATCATTGATGGAAAATTATTGTCCATACGTAAGTTCGACGATCACCAGCAGTGAGTGTACGCGCTCGTACACACATTTTAAAATAAAGCGTGTGTGTATGTGTACCCACGAGGCTTTTTTTCTTCTTTGCCGATACTTTGCTGTATGTACGATCTCTTCCGCATCACGTCATTTTTTGCTGCTGCGCTCGACTCACGTGCTGCTCTTGCTCGCGCACTAACGCATTACTGTGTACCGAGAGCTGCGGGTAGAAAAAGCTATAGACGCGACGCGAGCGCGACCTGTCACTCGTCTTTTCCGCATTGGAAAAAGGTACGGCGAGAAAAGATGAAGAAGAAGAAGAAGAAGAAGAAGAGAACGAAGGGAAAAAAAGAAGATAGCGATGGGACGTCGTTGTGCTACAAGTTCCGCAATAGAAATCAAGTCGGGTTGTTTATAGGAGACTCGAAGCAATCAAGCTCTGCATATTATGAACGAGGTGCGCGCGCACGCACAAAGTGTTTGCGCGCGGCAAAGAGACGATTCCTTATAGCTGAGGTATGTCGCGAGCCATGCCGGGTTTATCAACCTCCCGATTGGAATTCGTCAGCGATGACATCATTTCGACGCGCTTTGATCGAAGCCTGAACTTGCTCAATAAGTAATCCTGCAGGACTATCATAATAAAGAAGTGCACTGAGCATTTCATCGATCCTGCAAAAGGTGTTTTAGCGAAACTTCCTGCAATAAAGCTTGAATTTGCACTTGGTCAACGAGCACTGAATTGTTTCTCTATAGCATCATTTTATAGCGACGATTGAGCTTAGCGATTTGTAAAATTTATCGTGGTTATCAATGCATTGGAATTATGAAGAGAATGCCGGGGTATGGACAGCTCAAGTGAGGTGTGATGCTTCGCGGTGCAATTGTTGCGGTTGCCAACCGCTCTAGCTCCCACATCAGATCCATTTCTGTCTACAACAGATCACGCAATAATCTGTTTCGGATTCCATAGTTGCCACGAGGCGTCGGTTTTGAAATTTCAATTTTTATATTTTCTCGACTGTCTAATAGTACCCTCGCGAGAATGCGTAGTATTATAGTTTATACGTCTTCAAAAAAAAAGAAAACAAAAAAATATCGAGACAAGGGAGAAATGGCTTTTCGTCGGAGTGTCGGTGGCGTGTAACTCGGTTAGTTCGGGGGATGCAGCGAGGTGAGGAGGCGGCATCTTCCGTGAAACTTCTCGCTCTGCAGTCGTGCAGTCCCTCGACGATTCCAGCAGCTATCCGGTGGTTTTCCCTCGCTACTCTCGCACATATATTAGGTGTATACACCAAGGTGTGCGCGTGTATTAAACAGAGTACATACTCCGCAGTATTATATATCTGCTTTGCCAAACAGACATCAGTCACTTTGCGCCGCTGGAAAAGTCTCTCTCGCGATGTTACTTTATATCACGCACTGGAGTTACGATCTTGTAATGCGCGCTGTTTCAACTTTATACAATATAAACTCGCCCCCCACGCAAAGACGTCGAGAATTTCTCATCCGCGTGTCTCGAGACTCTCACAAAATCAATGGCGGTCAAATAAGCCCCTAATTGTTCTCGTGTCTTGCTGCTGGGGAATATTGCAATATATGCTAGGTCGGGGAGTCGAACGGCGGCCACCGCCATCGTTACCAATCTGCCTCGAGTCCAGAAACTTGGAAAATACTTAGACTCATAGTGGAGCTGCAAACATCTCGCTTAGGTCGTGTATAGTTTTGGTACCCGCAGAGTCTTAGCCCCGACTCTGTACTCTCGTCTGCGCGTTATAGCGCCGGCTTCGCAGGATCTTTAATTAGCCATTGTGCGCGCGCGAGCTCTAGTGAACAAGGAGGGTTGAACTTCTCTCTCTCTCTCTCTTGCTCTGTCTTAAATGTACGGGAATACTAACGCGCGCGCGAAGCTCCTGTTAAGGGGGATGCAGTGCGGTGCGCGATATGAACCAACAACGCGCGGTTACCTTATTGTTGTAGTTTCCCCGAGCACGAGTGATTTGATTTTATGGTTTTACAGCTACATAGCTTCTTCGCTTTCATTCTTGGCGCATCCCACCATTGCAGCATATCTAGTATTCGCACAACATCGCTTTCTTAAGAGCGCAGTGATTCTAATGTACGAGGCGCGCGGCAACATAATAAAATACTCGAATTAATAAGCAAACCCAAAATGTTTCTCGAAAACACGCGTGTGTCGCGAGAGCACCGGAGTCTCGTTGAGCTTGCGCCAAGCTGAATAGTTAGCTTGGATATGAGGCAGAGGGTGGATAAGTATAATAAATAGGATTAAATTTGCCAGCTTCGCGCCTCTTGGCTTGCGCTAATGTACATAATCAGCTGGTGAAATTCGCTCGAATGCGGTGCATAATGCTCGAATGTGCCCAGTTACCAGTGCAGTGCAGTGCAACGGCAACAGCTAACACAGGAACCGTAATCTCTTTTCTCGCCTTCGAATGCACATTTAGCCCCGGCTTTTGTAGCAGTAGCAACATAGCAGCAACAGTAACAGCAGCAAAATTGCTCAAAAATCGTGTTTACTGCGCTGCGCACGCTTTTAGCTACTGACTTTACTTTGTTATCATATATGCAGCTTATGGCGAAACTGCTTGCAGCTACTCTGCCACTGATTCTGAGGGCGGTCGGGGCAATTTAGTGTACGTACGTATGCGATATGTACACACAAGAGCGACAAGCTAAGTCTTTTCCAGTCCCTCGAACCTCTCCCGAGCCAACTGCCTTGTGTTACTGCCACAGCTCCGAGTCTTAGCGACTGGCTAAAAGCAGATACGCGCGCATACCGCCTGTGCATATGCACGCTGCATACGTCTCGGCTGCAGTTGCTGCTTGTGTAAATTGTGCACTTGCATACGTTATAACGCCTAGTTAATTTTGCATCTCCGGGGGAGCGAGGGTGTTAGCGCCTCGTTCTGTTGTGCTGCGTTGTGTGTCGCTGCATTTGTGTTTGCTCAGTAGTGCTGCTGCACGTAGCAGCGAGTCGTCGTCGCAACTACACCAGTAACAGCAGAGCTTCGTTGTTCGGACTGCGCTTGACTGATTAACGCGCTTATACATGTATACGGTGCTGCCAGATATATGTACATACAGCAGCTGCCAACTTTGCGAAGATACCTAGCGTTGTATTGTTTAAAGAAACGCACGAGTTTGCAGTCGAGTTTACTGTAAATGGAGTCAAATTTTTAAAATTGATCGTGCTGTGTGAAAAAAGTCAGCGAGCGTGCGATTCGCAAATTTAGCAACCAACTGCACATGCCTTTTCATGCGCGCCCCTACGGTTAGATGAATATTTGTCGAAAATTTACGCGTGAGCTCGTCGATCTCCGAATTGCCACGCCACGCTGCAGGTGTAAAACGGCAAATTTTCTCGCGTACACGATATAATATGTCGTGATCGTGCCGATTCGACAAACTCGTTGCTGTCGACGTTGCTGCTCTTGCTGTATTAAATTATACGATTACTTGCACACGGATATTTCTACGCACTAGTAATAACCATGCATCGAGGTCCATACATTTTTCATCAGTTTGACATCGAAAAAACTCTTATTCAATCACGTTTTTTTGAAATATTTAACATTTCTTGATTTCACTGTGACAAGGAATGCTGTGCATTATTAAACACCCGTATAAAAATAGATACAGTTAGAGCTGCAAGAACTGAGATAACTGCATTGTCGATTCAAACGAATTATATTAGGTAACATTTTCTCATTAATTACTCATTTATATTTTTGGCAAATGAGCATAATGCTATGTTTTTCTATGTATAGTAAATAATTCGCTTTGATATATCATATCAGGAATTTCTGAAGACATGCTTCTAACACTCTTGTGGGTCTTTGTGTACGGAACATTGTTTATGCACATACACACATTATTTCAATTCATTTTTATGAACTCCTTGAAATAACCACATCATAATTCAAAAAAGTATTTTAAAAAATGTATTCATACGGATAAGTTATAAGCTGAATACAAATGTAAAGTTGAGTCGTCTTTTGCAACTTGCCACAAGATGTCGCTTTGGGTCGAACTCGTTCCCGTAGCCAAAGAAAAGCTGTTGTTGTTGCTATATAAGACGAGTATAACCGAGTACTTAGCCTATACATCATTTATTTTCGTTGATGAATATATAATTTTTTCATGAAGAGACTTTAATATCATCCTAAAAGATCGTCCCTAATGATTTTTATTTAAAGTTTTTTACTGTTTCAATGAACTTAAAAATTAATTAAAACAGTTGAAAAATACAAAATCATGTTATTCTTACACGTGAGGAACAACAGTTTTATTTAATTAAAATGTAATATTTATCGTTTCTTCCATTTTAGACAATCGGACAGAAACCTGTTTTCCTTTTTTATGATCACAAGCGTCACCTTGACAGTCTCAAGTTGATAATTAATAAGTAAAATTCGAATTCATTTCGATGTTGGGCGATATACATATCATTTGTCACACCAATTAATGTTAAACCAGTATTCATCATAACATACGTTCAAAGTGATCTACACTACTGATAAGTTTTCACGACACGATCATAACTCATGTACATTCGCAATAAATATCAAAGACATCATTTTACTTTCTTCGTTAACTTCTCGAGAATCAATTTTTTCGCCGCGATGCTACGGTTATTTCTTTTTCAAAAAGTCGTCGCGTGTTTTGATTACATCCCACGGGTAAGAGATTGTTCGGTAACGAGCAAACCCTATAATTCATCGGCAAAAAAAATCGAGTCAAAAAAACTCAATAGAATCACGATTGAATTCAACATCATTCCCTCGTGACGTATCCACTTGCCTGCACGCCCAACATTTGTCCCAGCTGGAGCGCTATAATACATTCAAACCTTTTTTTCTCGCAGCAAAAGACTTATATCCGTTTTTCGGCGTGTACACGCACGCACCTACTATGAAAAGTATAAATTGCAATATATGATTCACAGCGATCGCTGCAATGTCTAAACACACTCGGAAGAAGTCAAAAAACTCGGCTATATACGAAAGGAGGGAATAAAAAAGAAAAGACATCATGGTGCCGGTCGCGGGCGACAAACTTGAATGCATTAACGAATGAGGCATGAAGCAACTGATCGATAATATATATCTTCGCGTCGTCGTCGTGGGGTCCTAAAGTTTCATAATTCCCGGCCGTGCAGATACGTGTATATATATACCTATTTATAATATCACGGGCCTGTGCGCAGTGCGCGACAATTTATGATTGCTAAGCTATCGAAAGGGGCTGGTAAAAGGAGAAAAGGAGTGGCGTCTGTATACAAGATCGCAAGAGAAAAGAAGGCGTGCGGTATCCTCGACGTTATATTACGAGTGTGAACGCGTGTATGCATGAATCTATGAACAATCGAATTCTCGTGTACATTGAAACAAGGAAAAAAACAATCGCGAGACGTTGTTTTGCTTGCGGGCCACATGGGCCTCGAGTGAATTTCATAGTTAGAGAACGCGGAGAAAGAGGGTAAAAATCGAACGCGAAACTGAACGAGAATCGGATGTTTTAATGGTTCATAAAATTATCGTAATGGCGACGAGGGGGCGATCGTACGATTGGGTGTTTAGATCGTTATTAATGCGCGCATCGGGCCTGCGACTTTTTATTACATTGCCGTTCGCTTGTCATTGCTTCGATACATACAATATGTCCTTGGTAGGCTCATAAATTTTTTATGGGGATTATTCACCTCGGTGCAACGATCATAAAAAAAGATATTATTGAATAGGAAATAGCGAGCACAGCATGCCAAAAGCTGTTATATGCTTTTTTGACGTATATCGACCCAGCTCAATAATTTTGTGGCCGAGCAGAGTTAGGTTTGCGTTTTTCGAGTCATTATTCATGCTGATGCACAATGACAGTCAAATGTTAAAATCGAAATCGCTGAAAGAATTTTTATACAAGGGTGTTTAATGAATATTTATATACATTTTTATTTCAATCATTTATTACAAACATGTAAATCTGATAACTATTTTAACAATTGTTTAAAAAATCCTACTATACAATAAAAAATAATGATAGTGAAAATCGATGTTTTCATTGTACTCTAATCGGAAGTTCGAAAAAAGCATGCTTCATATGCACCTGAAAAGTAAATCTTGCACTTTGAATCAATAAAAAATTTGAAATTTATGTTTTAAATTTATTTATTTGGATACCATGAAAACTCTGTACAAAATTAAATTGTACACCATACATTAAAAAACTGCAAATCAATATCACGAGCTTTGGTTTTCGGTAGCCGCCAAGCAAACATTCATTAAATCTTGGTTCCTTAATTGCATCAAGATTGAGTCGCAGCAGAGAATTGGAAATCGGCAGCGCGTCAGCTCTAAGAAAGGTTCAAGTGCCCATTCTCGGAAAAATCTTCGCGATAGTTTCTCGCACAGATGCATAGCACAAGGTTCACTATATCTTCCTTGGAGCTTCCACAATTTTCTCGAACGCGCCAATTCGAAGTAGTCCGCATATGTGAGTATATTTGCTGCCTCTTCGGGCTGTAGCTGAATCAGATCGTGGAGCGAAAAATTCGGACTTATGATTATCTTTTTGGCTATGTTCGTGAAATCCACATCATCATACCAAAATTCGCGAAGATCCTCCGAGTTCTCGAACAATCTGTACTTAACGAACAATTTCATGATCATCAGAGCGTCACTTCGGTACAACTCATATCCTCTTTTTTCCAGACTTTTAGCAATTGCCAGAGCTCCAGATGTTAGTCTCAATTTAAGATCAAGCGAAATGTCATCGTACTGTACTTCCAATTCCTCAGCAAAATAACTCTCAGTGCAAAAAACGAAGCTAGAAAGATCAGCACCACGAGCCAAGAGTACATCTACTTCATGCGGTAAAATATTCGCCACAGCTAATTGCAGCGGTGTCTGGCCCAAAGTGTTCCTTGCGTCGACCTGCACCAGCTGATGTTTTTCGTAATTTACCTTGAAAAATAGCTCGATCAAATCATCATTCTTATATTGGTCTCTGTTACAAATAATGTGCAAAGGTGTCCATCCTTTCTTGTTAGCCAAGTTTGGATCGGCGTCATTTCTCAAAAGAGATTCAACCAAGTCTCGGTGGCCATAAGACAGAGCATAGTATAGCGGTGTATTACATGAATCGTCTAGGGCGTCAACTTGCACCGGCTGATATTCTTCGTTGCTGAGCTCGAATAATATCTTCATCAAGTCATTACGGCGATTTTCTCTGCAAATAATATGCATAGGTGTCAATCCTTTCTTGTCAGCCGAATTCGGGTTGGCACCACTAGTCAACAATACTCGAACTATTTGTGGTTTCCAACCGTTAGCCAGGGCATAGTGTAGCGGCGTTCGTCCCAATTCTTTATCCATGGCATCTATTTGCATCGGATGATGCTTGTCGATGCTGAGTTCAAATAACATCTTCACCAAATCGCTATCGTCATTTCTCATACAACTAAAGTGCAGAGGTGTCAATCCATCTTTATCAGTCAAATTTGGACTGGCGCCTCTTCCCAGTAGTAATTCGACCAATTTTTTACATCCTTTGGCCAGAGCCAAATGTAATGGTGTATTACCTGACTTGTCCTGCGCGTCGACTTGCACCTTCAGCTGGATTTCGTCGATGATATTGAAGAACATCACCGCCATTTCACCATTGTCGTAATCATCGTCGTTTCCAATGCAAATAATGTGCAAAGGTGTCAATCCCTCGTCGTTGGTCAAATTTGGATCTGCACCGCTTCTCAGCAGTAATTCGGCCATTTCCTCGTGTCCGTATTTCAGAGCCAAGTGCAGTGGCGGATCAACTTCGTTCGCCTTCGATTCTTGAGATATGCAATTGGGATCCTGTCCGAGCTCGAGGAATTTTTCAACGAGGTTTATAAATCCTGACATGCAAGCCACATGAAAATGTGTCAAGCCAAACTCATCGGTGTAGTTCACATCAAATTTGTCATAAATTTTAAAAAGCTCGTGGACTTTGATGTCCCAGATAATGGAATTGCCACATTTAGCTGCATCATGCAAAGGCGTAGTACGATGCAAAATTGGTTTGCCATCTTTAACAACGCACGGCTCGTCTTTGTATCCAGTCTGAGCCACGAAGTTAATGAATGAGAATGGTAGAAAAAAATTAAAGTCACTATGGTTCTGATTTTTTATGCAATCCGAAAGCAAACCCTCAATTTCTTCGGGACGGAAAATGTCACGGAGGTCAGGCAATTGACTCTTCCAATCGCTGATTAATGGGTCCAGTTGACGGAGAAATTCAACTCGCTCTTTTTCGATTTTCCAATTGACATTGTCTCGTAAACTCTTTAATTTTTCTAATTTTTTTTGGTTATCGTGACTTACATCAACATTTTCGACGGGCATCGTTCCGCACTCTCGCGCACAAACACAGTTGCTTTTAATTTAAAATATTCTTTATTTTTATCACGAAAATCACCTCCTGCAATAGATGAGACCTTTCCTAGTTGTTCACGCAATGGAGTCGCAACGTTGACTGACTATGCATCAGAGAGTAAAAACATGTGGTCGAAGCTAGAAGAAGTAAATTTTGTACATGTGTGAGCTGTTACGGTCGTAGAATTCGTCGATGATTAGAAAGTGAAAGTCCAGCATAGTACGGGCCGCTCGTGCATACAACATACTCGGCAATAATAACAATACGATAGAGCACATGGCTACAGACATGTGCCCCGCCTCTACTACGCTGGATTTACGCTTTCTAATCGTTCCGAAATAAAACGGCTCCGACTGAACAAGTCGTTATTCGTTTGAGTACTCAACTCTAATGCACACCCAATAGTTCTTTGTGCAGCAAGTGCCGAGAAGGCGTTTATGTATCGATAGAAGGTAGAACTCGAATTTTGAATGTAGCGGACACTCTGTCGTTTTAAAATGACAGTTTCACTGTCATACAAAGTGAGATACTCCATGCGCGTGGGTAGCAGCGCCACGACAATTCGAGTAACAGCGCCATGGCACAGGATGGCGACTGCTTGATTTTTCTATCAGTGTAGGTCATGATTACATAAATTTTTATAATAAAAATAAATGATTCTAATGCAAACATTTTCTAATGAGCATCATTATAATAGCTTTTTCAAGCTTGATTTATATCATAATTGATAATGAATAAGATTTGATCGTCATCTAGCTTATCACAGAGTTCACTCTATGATGGAGCGATCAATTTAAAAATTATCTTCATCTTTCGTTTAGCGGTAAATATCTATCATCAATTTGTGATTCTAAAGTACCAGTAAGCAATTAGAGATGATACCAAGCACGTGCAAGGTATGCGCCCCTATTTTCGGTCAGTTAGGCCCTAATTTCGATCAAATTTAAATCAATTTTTTATGTAGGATTGAAACTTGATATCTGAATTTGAATAATATACTTTTGTTGAAGATGTTCGATTTATTCAGCCAATTAAAAAAAATTTCTTACGTACAATTAAGTTGTTGATATTAATTATTGACCGAATATAGGGACATGACCAAAAATAGAGGCATATATACCTTACCGTTTTATTTTAAATCGTTCGAGTCGATGCAAATATTACTAATTTTTTTAGTTGAAAGTCCAAGCTGGTAAAGGCAATCTGGTATAGAGGATGCACATGCGTACACTCACACACACTACTCTCACGCAGCGCGAGTCAATTACCCGCGCGCGCTCACATTGAAATTACCGGCCTTACGTATTATGATCGCTGCAGCTCGCTTATTGCCAGCTACGTATGCGTAAGCCATTCATATGTTGAGCTTCCATTCGCGCATTCGCATTAGCAAGGGCATAATCGAGCTCGTTGAAGAAATGAGCGAGTGGCCAAAAAATACTACTTTCGTGCTATACGAGCTGCAGCCCACCTGCTTGCCTTTTGGTAATGCTCACACGTGCTCGCATATATACTCCTGCGGCTTAGCGCGCCACGAGCTCCCGCGAGTTGTAATATACCATACATTTTTTATCCATTTTACCGTGCGAGCAGGATGACGCACCGTACACTGGTTGAATTATATAAGAATGTTGGTGATTCTTCCTTTCGATGCGCTTGATACGCCAAGCTCGAGTCGGCGATATAGCTCCGCGCATAGAGTTCTCGGTACGTAATACGCGATCGCTCGACTTTGACGATGTAATTCATCAGGCGTGTGCGCGCGGCAAAATCTTGAAAAATGTCGGTAAAAAAAGGTATACGAGTAATGTACGAAGCTGTAAATTTCGGCACAAACGCACTCGCCGCGCGCTATATACGCATCCGATGATCGTTGCGCGCGTTACGTACGACTGTGTAACGATGAAACAAATTCAAGTTGTATTAAGATGATAAATCGTATTGTGCGCGCCGTTTTTTGTTTCGCTCCTCGGGTATATTATGGGCGCGCACGCTGCAAACTGCATGACGCGCAGTATACATCAACGCACTTAGGCGCAGGATACGTCTCTCGTATATACATCTTAACTCGATGCCGCGCGCTAAAGCAAACGAATGACCAAAAAGAACTTCCCACCCTCATTAGTACATACTCGTAACTAGAATACGAGTCATTTTTCACCTCTTTCTAGATGCGTGTGTGTAGCCGCGTACTTTCGTATGTTTGTCTGCGTGTGTGTGTGCATGCGAATATACAACAACCCTAAGCGCACACGAGGCCATTCCTCGACTCAGCAAACGAGGCTCTTACGTTAGCAGATGTTGCTGCTGCTGCCCTTTGCGTGTTTGTTCGTGCTGTGTAATTTCGCATACTGCATATATATACATATACAGTCGCGCGTGCATCTCAAATAAGCAACAAACAACGGCGGCACACGTGGAGTACGCACATGCACATACAGAAACAGACAAAAAAAGGAGCGCACGGCCGGCGAGAGAAGAAAATATTACGCGGAGCGAGCATCGGCATGAGCACGCAGCGCGCACTTATATATAAGCTCAATTCGTTGCAAATTATATTCTCAAGTTCTTATGAGCTGCAATATATACGCTCGAGCCTCTTTGTTTGACTTTTTTTTCTTCTCTTTCTTTTTGGATTCGCTTTTTCGAAGCATCCTATATACCTTTTTTTTTTCGTTGCTTCTGTAAGGACCCTTGTCAATACACACACGTACGTACATCCTCGCGCGTGAGCTTTTGAAGGATTTTTCATGTTCAAGTGATAATAGGACGTCGATTTTATTAACGGCGCGCGCTGAAAAAGACGCGTGTGCTGCAACGCGCACGAAGCCTTCAATTGGATAAATTATGAAGATTAAATTGATGCTGATCGATGTACATCGTATAATAATAATTATGATTCCATTTTCCCGAGGCAATGGAATCTTTGTTTTGTCGAAGAAACGCCGAGTCATGCGATTTGTCGGTCTCTTACCGACTGCTCGCGTAGAAGGCAGGTATAATGTACTAGAGCTCTATGTGCCAAATGTTCTAATAATCGATGTATTCTAATACGATCAATTATGAACGAAGCCACTCGACTGTTCTCGCAACAATCAACTTTCTCGCACTGCGTAAATTCCGAAGCGAACATAGATCGATTTCACCTCGAAGTTTTACAACGGATAGAGGCCAAAAACTCGGCATCGAGCACGGCTTTTCCAACTCATGCGGGTGGCGCCCGTGGGTATATATAATAATATATAATGTGTGCACGCGCCCGGCGCGCAAAGGTGATCTATCTAATTCGCGTACAGCCAAGTGTACCACGTCGCGAGATGCAACGTCATGCACACGCGCACACACACAAACACAATCGGTGTGTACTGTATGCAGCACGTCGAGAGCGCCCAGGGTAATGAGCCGAACTCCTTCTCCCTCTCAGGCTAATCCATCTTACGAATATCAAGGAGGATCTGTCCGGAAGAACGTTTAGATGCCTGCAAAGACATGCTGCCTTTGTATACGTATATACTTGGGTTTTATGCATGTACGTATGCGCCCTGTGTTTGCGTGTGTGTATGTGCAAGCAACTCTGACCTCATCTTCTTACCCCTTTCATACGCGCGCACACAGTCTGGTGGTATAGCCGGAGTATACATCAACCACCAACTCTGTGTCTGCGAGGCTGCTGCTGCTGCTACTGCTACTCGTGCAGTCGGAGGCTCGAGGGAAATTGTTGGTCAGATTTCGCTTGCGACCGCACTTGGAATGGATCGTAGAGAGATATATACATATATAACGTGAGCCACGCGCTGCTTTTGCCTGCATTCGAGCTCTGCCTCGAGACTGTCATTTAAATTTACTGAAATGCATTTTCCACTCAAGCTCCAGTTACCTACGCTAACGCTTTATTATTTTCCGCTGTGCTCTTAATGTGTTTATTTTTGTAGTTTATTCGATACGAGGGTATATCGAGATCGATTGACTGGAGAGGTATTTGCGGCAAGTGTAAACGACAAAGTATCGACTTGTAACAAAATGCAAACACGAGCAACACACACGCAATTTGCCAATTAAATTTCCGAATTCTAATGCCAACTCACTTCTATGTACGAATACTCGCGTTGCGTAGTCCACGTCTCTCGCTCTCGAGTCCTTTACAAACAGGCGTATCCCTGCCTTCTAACTGGAAATTTCCTGGCTGCATGGACTGTCGGAGCAAGATTCGATTGTCCGCCCTCTCGACTCCGAATAAACAATCAATTCTCCTCTGCCGCAATCAGATCAGTCGTTGTCGTCGTCGTCGTCGTTTCTCGATCGTTGCAGACAAGGTCGCCCTAGGGCTAATAGATACACACACACGCGCTCGCGCGTATACATATATACATAGAGACACATACCAACGTTGGCTTCCAAGAGAAGGACAGCTTGCGCTCGAGCGAAGAACTCCCAGTAGGCAAGAGGCTTTGCATCTTGCATGAAGTGCATCGGACCGACAGCAGAGTGAACGAGAGAGAGAGAGAGAGAGAGAGAACTATGATTTATTGATGAGGGAATGAAGAAGCTCGCGCAGCAGCAGAACTATATGTTCAATTAATGCTTTATTGAAGAACCGTTTCCACCGACTGTTTTCTTTTTTATAATTCTCCTCCGACTCGCAATCTTTTATTCTTTCTGCGAGTCCTCGGCAGAGCCAGAGCCACTCGCGCGATGCCTTATTCGGAAGGATTCTCATTTTTCACGAGTATATTGCGCGTGCTATGCTTCGCTTCGCTTCCAACCAGAATTATTGCACTGACTTGGCTCAATTTTTCTCTTTTCTATGTGCACCTCTTTATACATTCGTGTAGTGCGCAAGGGCTTGGGTTTTTTAATTGGGGAACATGCCTCCGAGAGAGCTATCTACTTTAAGTCGCTGTTTCGATTAAGTCGCGGAAAATTCTTCAGTGTTCATCAAAGACATTTGACTTTTGATATGAATTGATGTTAAACATATTGCATCTGAGCGATGAAGAATTTTGCAGTTGACATAACCGTCAATAGTCTATAACTGCACGAGTTAAGCATTTTACTGGTCGTTTCATCAATTTCTATTTTTCCTTTTTTTCTGTACGAGTAAATGGCTCAACAGCACAATGAAACGCACCATTTGAGCTCGTGTTCATGGAAGTCGTGTTATGAGCTAAAAAAATAACTCCGTACATCGTACTGATTTAAGAAGTTCAAGTTATGTGTCTCGCGCAAGACAATCACGTCGTCCACTGTATATAGAAACGATGCGCATTTTTCTTCGGAATTGCCATAAGTTTGCCGAGTCTACGACGAGCTGTAATTCAATCCCACAGCGACGAAGTTAACAACAAACAGGACTCGGAGCCACTCGGAGGACGAATAGCCTCGCCCGTCTTCTGCTTCCAAAAACCATCAGTTTGCGAATTTATCGGCTTGGAAAGCGAAAAATGTCGCAGTTGCCAGCGTAAACCATAAACAGAGATAGGCTATGCGCATCAACGAATAGAATTTGAAAACTTTTCTTACTTCCAGTCTTTGCGCGCGAGATGCAAGCTAGTAACGTGCACTGCAGTACTTATGACTTATTCTCTGCGTCGACTTCCGTCGTACGTGATTGTCGTGTGAGCATGCGTATGTGTGTGCACGCGTACCTAAATACATCATACATCGCAGGAGGTCGCTCTGCGTATGCAGCTAAACAATTTTTTTTCTTTTCCATTCTGCGCACGAAGAGCGAATAATTCATAAGATTTTCGGTAGGGAGGGGATTATTACTTTGATTAGCGGATAGATCGCACGCAGAGGCACGAAAGAGACGAGAGTTTAATACTGTAGTGTGCACGTAAGCTGGTTGTGTCCCAGTGGACACGCGTTTTTCATATATTTACAAGCGAAGATGACGGTAGTCGATGTTTTGCTTACGCACTCGAAGAAATAAAAGCACCTGAAAATCATGGCACGTATCAGGAAATCTGTGCGGATTATACGCAGTTGTTGATGTTTCTGCCGCGCTCATTTCTACAAGAATATTAAATCAAAAGAAAATTATTGTATCTCTCTCTTTTAAAATTAACGTCAAACAATCTAGTTTACACTACAAAATTGTATTAATTGGTAAGCTTAATTGGAAAGTTATGCTTTCTTTACGAAGCTTTTTTAACAATTGTTTTGTAGACAATCCTGGCCGAAATGCTAAACATAATTAATTGTGCAATGACTAAAAAATCACCATTCAAATTGTTTTAATAAATGGTTTGTATTTTGGAAATTTTTCTGTTATGTCAAAAATATAAGGGACAACGTAAATAACCTTAAAATGATAATTTAATTGTTTCAATAAATTTAGACCAGTTTTCAAGCACTTTACATTTTGATAACATAACTTAAAACCTCCACCAATAGATGGCGAGCACATTTATTTGCGACAAAGTAAAAATAATTGTATAATATGAGTTAAAACATTGACGGACCCAGTCTTAAGGTCTAGTAGAAATGATATTTTCATAGATCAAGATCAGTAGTTGGTAAATCTTGAATTATCGTTGAAAAGCTCGCGAATATATGAACGGGCAGTGCCTATCATCGATATTAGCAATACAGTTTCGTGTAACGTACAAATATATGGAGACCAGCACGGCTCCAGAGTCGCGCGAAGCAGCGAAGGTAATTCCGGTACGGCACATCTTATCGCTACGAAGCAGCAGCAGCAGGCGAAACACAAATATCCGGGATCAGTAGCATTTCTCGCCAAATGGAATATAAGCTAAACCGTATTACACTATATAAACTATATATCAGTCGCGCGAGTCTCGGAATTGCAGCTCTCGAGCAGGAGCGCAAGGCAGTACTGACATCAGCGGTGACATCAATAGCATAGCTCGTTATGACATTACGACTATAGGAATAATATAGTGGATAATACATCCGAACAGCTCGAGCCCGAAGTATAACTTTATATTGATTCAGACTTATTTATAGGGCCGCGCAGGATGTGCATAGCAGCAACAGCAGCAGCGTTCGGGGCTCGAGCCAACAACGTCGATCGCCTAGATGCGTATAATAATACCTATAAATGCTACGTTGTGCGCAGCTAGCCTCGCTTAATAAAAGCTCGTTAGCAATGTAAACGCAAGCACCACCACTGGCTTGGCGTTTTGTAAATGTTCACGAGGGCATCGTATAATGAAAGTCGCGCGCGCGCGAGTACTCGTACGAACTCACATAGGTGCATAATAGCACGCGCAGCTCTCAGAGAGAGAGAGAAAGAGAGAGAGAGAGAGAGAGAGAGAGCTGAATCTGACACGCGACTGCGCGCCGCACTGCATGTCCACCCGAGCTGCAAAACGCACGTAACACGTCGCTGCGCCCATAAAAGCTTCACGAGAGAGAAGATGAATTGCGCGTGGTATATTAAGTCATTAAAAGGAAACGACGAAAAATGATCTGCTCGCGGTGGTGCATCAATGTAGTGGCGCGCGCTGTAGCCGCTTCATGCAGCATGAGCTTTAGCCGCGTGTCGTGTACGTCGGGGCCAAGGGAAGATTCATTGCTTGCGTTAGTGTTATCATCCCTCCTTCCACCCACATATTTATCACTGCTGTATTACTTGGAACAAAGAGCCCCCTCGTACACCTTCGAATTATATTTTATTGCGCGCCCGGTTTTTTCCTGATCGAAACTCGTAAATAACAAACGATAGGATTTTTGAAAATTACCGATTGAATTATCGAATTATTAGAGCATGGGGGGAAAAATTGCCCGAAATATTTGATTATAGATTGTTTAATGGACTTTCAATTAGTACTGCATTGTGCGCTAATAAATTCATAAGTGCCGCGCCATCCGATGCGTTACAATTAAACCAATCGAATTAGCTAGTACAGATCAATCCAAAAATTGATATCCCCCGCAGTAGGGTCTCTTTTTTTGTTTACATTTTATAGCACCAAAGATATATTGTATATGTTCGTTATTAAACGGTTACTGCTAGATAACAGTTATCTTTAGGTTTCGGAAAATTTGCAAAAAAAAAACAAAGAAAAGAGAAAAAACAATATGAACGAAGGGCGTACAAGAACCCTTCCTACTGGCATTGATACAATATCATATATAATATAGCGTGCAACAAGTACGTTTACTCGGCCATATATCTATACATACTTATATATAAAAGCCGCGCGTTGCAGTCTATACATGCCTATATCCTTAGACGTGTGTGTGCAAAGGTGAAACACAAGCGCGCGCGCCCCCCTGTTATCAGGCGCGCATACGATACCGCTGCGCGCGATCCCCCCGTTTCACTTTGAAAATGGCACCCGAGAGTCCCATGTATGCGTCCAAATCACCAGGAGACATTGTCATGTGCACGATATGCGTGAATATATATTATATCTCACGCATACACGCCGACAGATAGCTCGGAGTGCGCGCGTATACCCGTAGCTGCTGTGCGTTCGTGTGGGTTTTATAAGAATATGCAGGCTGCATCGAAGGGGGATGAAGAAAACTGAACTCTTAATTCGCGCCCGAAGGCATGAAAAAAATATTAGATTACAGGCTGCGTTTGTATGTGTGCGTGTACGTGTGTACTCGATTGAACCCCCTGTGTGCGATCGCAACTCTCCGTTCAACGATCTCCTGGCCAAATAAACACAGAAAGGCCATTATACATCTAAGAGGGAAGGAAGTCATTTTTCGCTAAAGCACATTTCTTTTATTAAAAGCTACGTAATGTAACTTTATTTTGTCGTAGATCCATTGGAAGCATTCATATTGACTTTACGCGAAACAGCACGCGAAGGTAGATCAATGCCCATAATACGTACCTCTAGAATTCGTTAATTTATAAATGCGCGAGCATGTGATGCACAATAAAGTTATTAGCGGTACTCGACAGCTTCCTCGATTCAAAATTTCTTGCCTCTCATTAGCGCCTGCTCATCAAACTCACAGTGCAAGAATAGAATGCAGAAGCATCCGCTGCTGCTTCTTATTACGTATAAATGTACCTGTACGTATAATATCTATATGTGTGTGTGCTTGTGAAGGGGCTGCAAAGCCTCTTAACTGGATGCTCACTAGCTGCCTGTGCTGGAAATCGTGCAAACCAAATGAAAAATCTGAAGTCGACGCGCGCACTTACGATGAATAGCATATAGAGCTACTAGCATATGTGTGTGTGCACGTGAACGTAAAAGAAGGCCCTCTGCTAGTTTTGCCCAAGACAAAAGGCTTTGTGCAAAATTACAGGTATATGCGTAAGCTCGCGAGTCCACCCGAGCTCGTGCGTAGCTCACATTCATATATGTACAAGTTCTCGTACACGTACAGGACTTGTTCACGGCACATATTATATATATGTACGATACATAGCTTATATACATATAGAGTTTAACAACGCTCCGAGGGATGAAAGTATGGAATTGGTGCAGATATATAGACACGAGGCCAGAGGCACAGGAAGCGAGCAAGAGCAAACTCGCAAATTAGCGTAGCCCAAGGCACGCGCGCGCGACCCAGCGAGCGAGCACCGAACGAACCAAGACCGCAAATTTGGCACTGAAATATTAATTGAGTTTTCCAGAGCTTTTGACGGCGACGTCAGTCAAGAAAACTTGACGCGAGCCGTGACGGACCCAAGCTCTTCCTCTCCCTTTCTCTCTCGCAATTGCACACGCGCCCACCTTCACCGTCTGATTATCAACTGAAACATTTCTGTGTGGAAATAAGGGCGATGATTAATATTTACTCGTAATCGCGTGGCAAACATCGCGTGGACTGGCCGCGATAAAAAGCTCCCCGATGCCTCGTGTGACAAATACCGTGGACCCTAGCCAGAGTTTCAGTTTATTACGTGGCGTTAAAAATTGCGAAGTCAGTGAGGGGTTGCGCGACCAAGATTTCAATTAAAATACTCGTACACAACGAGCCATTCCAAAAAGTTTCATCGAGTTACATTTTTTGCCGACCGGGGCTTATAAACCCCATAATTGTAACGAACGCACTTTTTAACCATTAATTAGTCATCAAGCTCCAATCAAAGCCAAAAGTTCGGAAAATACTGGCTTGTTTCGAGATGTTGGTATCGTTTCTACCGATTCGATCATAATTAAATAACACTTATCCACGCGGAAAGAAATATAATGAAGTTTCGATGATTGAATGTGGGGTTGAATAAATCAATAACCACGACAAGGGCTTGTACTAATTAAACTAGAGGGATCATGAGGATTTAAAATGTGCAAAGTTTTTTAGGTCTCAAAGATTTACGTCATTTCTAACAAACGGATTATTTCAAGTCCGGTGATTGCCCATTAAGCTGGCGCACGTACGTCACTGCAGAGAATTACGGAGCAGCGTGTAAGACGATGCTTCAGGAAATTTTCATGATTTTTTGATCTCTTCATCGCATTTTAGTAAGTGATAAATCCATTTGTCCGTTGTCTTGATATGATCCTTGAAAAAAAAATTCAAATTTCAATTTTTGTTCTTATTCTTAATGATCAAGTGAAAGCCCTTTTTAAAAGATTCATTTTTTCAAACGCTAAGGAGATTTTGAAAAGAGCTTTATGATGGTCCTTGTAACATGAAATTCGTCGATCATGATAATGAATTACCTATTCTAATATATTTGAAATTAAATAGAATTTTTCTGTTTTGGGGTTGGTGATGCGACATCTAGAGTCGATGAGCTAACTATAGAATGAATCATTCAAATAATTTCAATTTAATATCGAAATTTATCATGGTTGTGATCTAAATTTTCTTATATATAGTTTCGCCAAGTATAAATATATTGATGTAGTGAAAGAAATGATATCTTGAACAATTCATATCAGTCCTGTATGATACTTTTCTTTGAGCAATTATTCAGCAGTGAAAAATCTAAGAGCTGGGTATGCAGTTATTTTTGAAAACTTGCATTACTCTATACCACCAGTAACATCATAATTTGCAGTTTCTAACGAAAATTCTAAAAAGATTACGCGGGAGTCAGATTTTCTGCTGGTCATGTAATTTACCTACTGACCCCGAGAGAGATGGAGAGCGCGTCTTTCTTTCATCCTTATCCAAACAGGTCTAGAAGCTGCATACAAACAAGTCGGAAAAGCAAATGGATGAAAATGTTTGAAAGTGGTGAAATATTAGTATCCATGCCTTTCGTTTCTCACACAGATGCTCGTTGAAACGAGAAAAAAACTAACTCTAACTTTTGAGTAAATGGGCTTCGGCACGACTGGATGCTCGCCTATACAGGGTGAAAATATAGCTACTACCTTGACCGACTAACTGATGGCTTTCTCGTTAAAAAATCCGGGGTAGGTAAAAGTCTTACAAGAGTCCCTAGAGATGATTCTTTTCCAAAATGAATGATTGGCAAGCGAGAAAAAAATGAATTGTGTTTGAAGTATTTTCGGATACACTTTGATTCGTTATAGCTCAAAAATTACAAAGAATTTCCAGACTATAACGTCTTGCCGATAAAGTTTTGTAAACTTTGACAAAGGAGTTTACAATATTAAGAATTCTCTTTCAAATTTTTAAATAACCCCATTCTAAAGCCGGAATCAAATATTCAATTGCGTGGCAGTCACTTTGTTCAGCTCTACAATTTGCTTGCCCACAGTCGCGATATATAGGTACTCGCGGAAGAGCGCCAAGAATTCGTAACAATAACACACTTTTTTTGCAAATAAAGCGATTACCTTTATTAAAATATGTCGAAACCGGTGATTTATTCCGTCTCTGTCGATAAGAGAAAAAAAGCGCTTATTTTACGCGATGACGGCTGCCTTTTCTTAGAAAATTCATCATGCTGATGGCGCGCGCAACCACTGCTCTGACATTCTATTTGCTGCAAAACCAATCGAGCGTTCGTCGCGTTGCGCACAAAAAATTTCAGCTCCCATCACGATCACATTTTTTTCGGCATCGCTTGCACTATTTCTCGTGTACGTACACCCGGCACGTATAGAGAGAGGGACAGTGCCGACCACCTCGTTCGGTTGAATGTCAATAGCTCGGCATGTAAAAAATTACATTTGTAAAAAAAAAAAAGAAAATTTTTTCAATTATTTTACCTATGTGTTATCGTTCGAGCGATTGATTTTCTTGATAAGTTTTTGTCTGCGAACTCCATGGATCTGGGCCAAACCTCGAATTGAATAGTTTACGAGCAATTTTTTTACCAAGCTTACGTGACGATAACAGGCATAAGCATATGGATTGAAATACATGCATAGATCTGATAAAGGTGTTTAATAGCTCATCTATTACCTCCTCGAAGTCTGGCAATCCACCCTAAACCGACATCGTCGTTTACAATCACGCCAATTAAATCCCACCACCCCCTCAAAATTAACCCCTAATCTGACGAACAAACACGGCAATCCTCCCAGCTCTATCACGTGCATATATATACATTCGAGGCTCGTACTGCCTGGGCATAGGCCTCTGCGTCTGCGTAGCACCGACTTGTTATATCGAACCCTCTTCGCAGTCGCAGGCAGCGTCTTCGATTACGAGAAAAAAGGAAGGTCGAGCCTCCCTGGCCATATCTCTCTCTGCCTCTTTGCCCCTCTCTCGGTCTATCTGTAACAGAAAGGCTCGAGCTAGAAGCAGATGTTCCTTTTCACGAAGAGGAGCGAGAAATTTTTTAATAGGTGTCGCGTGCGCGTCATCTTCCGCAGCAGCCCACTCTTGGTACACGGCATGACTATCGATTTTCAAAATGTGACAGCTATCGAGTTGGCAGTGCATGGTGTGGCGCGAGCCAATTCTCAAGGCCATAGCGAGACCATATAGAGGCGTGCGCAGCAAGCCGCATCTGCAGTCGGAGGTCCAGCGCGGAGAACGAGCTAGCTAGCGACGAGAGAGGAGTAACAGGTGACACTGATCTGTTTGCCGAAGCGACGCGCGCGACATCATCAATCTGTTTGTTGTTCCATCCAAAGTAGATATCTCCGCTCTCGAGTTGCTGCTTCCAGATAAGTGCGCCACAAGTCCTACTCGTCTGCACTGTATAATTGAGTGTCGACGGACACCTAATCTTACAAATTTTCCGAAAGAAACCGGGCCAACGGAACGGCTGCTTTTTTCCTTTCAATGGTCTTTTCATCGCTATTCGATGGATAGCTTCCTCTCGCCAGCGTTGCGCTCTCTCTCTCTCTCTCTCTTTCGTGAGAGCATAAAGGAGGTCAGATAAAAGCTGACGAGCACTCAAATTATCTATGCAAACAAGGCCGACACACCAATTGTAACATTTGAATTTTTTTCGTTAATATTTATCTTAAAATTTTGGCTTATCGATCGCTATCTCGGTGCATTCAAATTTTGTATCAGAGCAGCGTATGCATACACACCAACATATACACACGTACGTGCCCGAAAAAGCAAACGGAAGCTCTGCACGACTACGCAAATTAAAAGCAAACTGACGCCGTCCGCGCCCCCCGCACAAAAATCAGTGAGCCAAGCGTTGATCGAAGAAAAATACTCCCCATGTATGTGTGTGTAACGCACCGATGCAATTTCATCCCAATGAAAATAAATTACGGATAAAAAAACAGACGCGGAAAAAATCATGCCGTGCAGCAGCAGCAGCAGCAGCAGCAGTGGCGTAGTAATACCTGCTGCATCCGTGGAACATATTACGCAGCTGCGCCGCTCGCGTATACGTACTGCAGCACGCAAGTCTACAACTAGATACGGATCCGCGCTTATTTACATTATTTGCCCCGAGTCGCGTGTAGAGAGCGGGGAAAAAAACAACATAGAAATTGCATCCATCGCACGCGTGTGTATAGATATATATCGTGGCGTTTTCTTTCAAATATTTATTTACTTGGCGTTTGCCGAGGAAAAATCGCGATACACATTACAAACACAATCTCTCTGGGCTTGCGTGAATAATGCACACGCGCGCGCGTATCCATGTATCCTTTATAAAAACGCAGAAACTCACTCAGGATTTTTAGGATCGCCTCGTGGCTTTTGATATGTACGTTTATATGTGTACATAAGTATTATCACGCGAAAGCTACTTTTAATAATAACGTGCGAGTCTGATTGATTGGAAATTATATAGCTATGCACGATGGGAAAATCTAGGATGTGCGTGCGTGAGCCGTGATACGTAAATTGTGGAAGAAAATCGGAGTGGCTACATACGTCGCGTCAAAAATTACAAATTGAACTTGTTATTTTTGTCTATCTGCGAGCATTACAAAAAGCAGCGTAAATTCAAAAGAGTATTGCGGGGAATCGCTCGAGAATTGTAAAATTCAAGATTCATAAATTTAAGCACGAACGCAGCGCACGAGCGAGTGTAAATATAAAAGTGGAGAAAAATACAATTGCGAAGAGTAGGACGCGGCCAGTGTTTTGAAGAGGAAAAAAAATTGCTTCCAAGCCCGAAGTATCATTATTTGTAGGAATCATCGATGCCCAGTGCAACCACCGCCCATCGAGTTAGAAACTTGGCATTTTGCAAACATTTTCCTGCAGCTCGGTGCTGATCTATATATCCTTGAAAGTAAGCATACTCCAGTTAGCTACACAAAAGCTTCGACTCTCGAGCGAGGTAATAACGAGTTGCCTTTCTACTAGTTTTCTGTCGGAAAAATGAAAAAAAAGGCAGTGCACATTTCGACTACACATGCATCAAAGCCAAGAGAAAGAGAGACCGGTGATCATCGATGCACACATCATCTAACCATATGTATATGCAGCTCATTTGTTCTCTTTTTCTCTTTTGGCTTAACGGTAAAACGTATCGTCCATAAGAGCAAAATTACTGAGTCGCGCGTGCCTCACCCCTCGCAGCCTGTATATATATATATGTGTACAGGTATAGAGCCGAGGTGCACGAGCACAGCCTACAATTTACGAGTCGCTCGCCTGATTTACTTTATTGCCAATGTGGTAGCAAGTAGAGCATTGGGCTCATGCTCGCCAACTCGTTTATATGTGTATTTATATAGATGTGCTGCTGCTCTCCGCGAGCGCAAAAAGCATCGATGCAGGATTTAGCCACGGCCATCGTTCTTCGGCATTGTCACGCGCGCGAGCACGCCCGAGCTAAATGAGAAATCGCTCCGTCAGCCCACGACTTTGCTGCGCCCGTGAGCTGTGAATGCCGGAGCAATTCTTGAAAGCCGAAATGTATTTTTTGCTTCGAAATTAAACGAATTTCACGGGTAATTGCCATTTTCCACGCATTATTTTTATCGACCCAATCGGAATAGCTGCCATTATTTATAGTGTTGACTTCCAAATCATAGTCTTTCAGTAATCATTCGATGCAAATAATATGATGATACACTTCAGGTCAACTGCTAGTTTTTGGGTAATGAAAAAGTTTCTGGGACATAAAAAGCCTATTAGAACTTGATATATACTGACCAAAAGGATAATTTTTTTTCGACATTTTGTGTTCTGATAAAGTTTGACATATTTTTTTAATGATAATTTTTTGAAATATTAACCGATTTAATTATAAACATTCTTTGACTTATTCAATAATCTTTTATAACGTTTATTATTATTTGAACAGTTTAAATAATCTTTTATAACGATGGAAAAAATACAAGAATATAAAAATCAATTTAATATTTCACCAAATAAACGAAATAGCAAAGCGAAAAAACAAAAAATTTTTCGACAAAACTAGAACTCATGGCGACATCTATGGGCTCCAGTAGTGCCGTTCAAATTTTTGAAGGAAATAAAATATTCTAGAAAGTTGTGAGATATATCGACTCATTGCTTATTAATATGATTCAGTAATTGAAAAAAGAGCACGTTTCTCATCTTTTTACTTGTAATCTCATTGTATTAAACCGTTAATCCCTATAAAAAATCATATTCACGAGAGACATTGACACACCTTCGTTTCGATTAACTGTAGACATGCTAGTTGCGTGTTTCTGCGTTTATTTACAAAAACAAACTGGATACAGCATGCATAATTCGTGTACATAATAATTCATATTCATACTCGAGTTTCTTGAAAAAATGTGTCAGAAACTACACAAAAAAAATGTATGAAATGGCAAAATCATCTTTTATAATATGTAGTGTCAATAATTCATAATCCGTAAAGCGTGAAAACTTGCCTCAGAGTATTATGACTGGACAAAAAAAATTATTCTAGGCCTCATTTTTGCGTACTCATGTGTAAGGCGGTAAGCTTTTGTTCAAATTTAATATTTTATTGGTAGAAAAATTATTTTTATTTGTCGCTTTAACCAGATTCATTTTTCCAGATTAAAAAATATTGACGCATTCGAGATGAATCGGATGAAAGAGGAGAGCCAATACAGAAAGTCAGCTTTCCGCTTCTTCTGTGAAAAGTTATTTAAACCATCCTCGTGCGTTATTTCAATCATTTTCAGGATTTTAACGCTTTAAAAAGAAACGAGCAAAAGATGTTGACATGGACACCGTAACGAGCCTCATTGACATTTTAATTAATGCCCTTCCTATATCGAAGCCCGGAAGCTCATTATGCGACAAGTCGTGCAGTGTATCCGCATTCATTCATAGATACGGCGCAGCTACACATGTGATGATACGCGGGCGTATAGTTGAAAAAGATATACAGAAGGCAGCTCGCGTGGCTCTTTTGATTTACTCGGAAAACGTCTATGTCTATGCTGTGTATGTGCACGCGTGCCGATGACCCGGTCCGCAGATGGACGCAGCTCTCTCGTATATAACGTATCTCTTTGCGGCACGCGTCGCAGCTATACACATATAACACGTACATCATACACGCTCTCGTTCTATTTCTTTTCAGGTGGCTGGAGATGTATTATATGGTCCGGCATGTACATCGGCGATATGTACTCGAGCCGAGGCTGCAGGTGAAAATTAATATGCACGAGCTATGTCAATATTGAATGGGATGATACATTTCAATCGTTACGCTACATTAGAGTCGCTGGACGTTTCGATTGTTTTCTCAAGTAATCAGGCGGTCAGACTTTTCAAATTTATTTTGATATTCTCAAGAGTAGAACACACAAAATCACAAAAGACCGAGCGTTTGAACTGATTGATCGAGTGAATCTTTTTGAGTTGCCTTTTAACGCAATATATCGTGTGTCTACGCAAGATGTGTTGATGTAGCCAAGCTGCAACATCGATAGTGTCAAATATTATTCAAACTTTTGTCGTAACGTATATACGGTTCGAAATTGATCAGCTGCCGACGATATCGATCTTTTCATTCCGAGCGATGATTTTAATAAATACAACGACGAAAGTGCTACTTGAAATAATCCGACATATCAAGTGATCATAGAAATAATAATATCCAATGATGGAATGAAATAAAAAAACGAGTTTTCCATTCGTAAATGGCTATATATGTATCGAGTGCGCCTCAACAGCCATAATATGAACACTCGTCGGCAGTTGTCGCGTGCCCTGTGCATAAAAACGAATTGATAATAATAATCATCAGTGCCCCGTGAGCGTACGTTTAAATTGCCGAGGACTAATTTTCAGCGGTGTTGAGTTCGAACAGCGCAGCAAACTAATAATGAAAGAAAACGTCCTCGTCGTTGTCGATCGTCGTCGGCTCTTCCTCCTTCGTGTATAAGTGAGCCTCGCCACTTTTATTAAAGTCAATCGATGCCTGGATTTCACCCGCGTACGAGCCCCCTGCCTCTCCTATTATCTAAAAAATTTCCCCGATGACAGGCTCAACTTTATCGCCGCGTTTCTTTTCCTTTTTTTTGTTTTATTCAAGTGATCCGTACCTCATATATATGTATTATATATATAGGAGTCCTCCCTCGCGATGAAACTTTTTGCGAGCGATGATGACACTAAGCCTGTTTTTAAATTGCTAATTCAAGCGCGTCTTAATGAAATCTCGCTTTTTCCTTCTTCGTCTCATTCCCTCTTCCTCCTTTTTTTTCTCTACCTCGAGACTTATTTTCTTTCTGTCTTTTCATGCCTCCCCCCGACGTTGGTCTGCGTATGCTAAAGAGAGCCACCGTGAGGGTAGGAAGAAATTGGTAGATTATATGAATGCCACGACGCGACCCGACATTATACTGCAGCATGTTCGAGTTGAGCAATTAAATTTTCCACGCTCGGATGGTCAAAAACATCGTGGTGCGCTATACGAATTTCTTATATTGTACTATAGCCGATGATTGCCTGAAAATAGCCATGTTTCACTCCGACGAAGCAATCATTTCTCATTCAAGTCCACCGGTGTGGAACATTTTCATTTTTTTTCATTTTATTCGTCCCTCCACGTGAGCATTTAAATGGACGTGCATACATATAGATTCGCACATAGTGTCAAGAAATAATAGGATGAAAAAAGTTTCGAGCACTTAACATTATTAAAAATTTAATCCGGTGAAAAGCGAGCATAGCTGCGTCGTTGTCGCTGCGACTAATAGTTACTTTTCCAATCACACTGAAAATAATTCACAGTTGCAAACATTTGTCCTGCTACTGCTGCTAGCAAGGTTTTCCGTATGTATACGTGCGTGGCTCTCGCGCACGTGTTTGCGTACACATCTGCATGCGAGCTGAAAAGTGCTCGTGCACCATTTCGCGCTAGTAATCAAATCAAGCGCGAGGCTCTATACACTCCCCCGGCGTGTGTACTGCAGCGCAGCAACAGTGCATTCAGCATATTCGCTCGGAAAATTGAAATCACCCGGTGTATAAGCGATCATGTTCGCGTATACGCGCGTTTTGTCAATAAAAGGTTCAAAGTTAAATAGCCGCTGGGAGGGTACACTAGCCCGTTCCTTTTTTTCAGTGCTCGCGCGCATTGTTATTATGGATCAAAAGGTAAAAATAGGAAGAAGCCGGGGTGTACAGCGAAAAATTCCTTTCAGCGCTCGACGAGCTCGAGTAATAGATAAAAAAACACGCGCAGGTGCTGCGGTGGCAACTCCTTGATGTGCATGTATTTTTATAGGCTGCTCGTACAGCAAAGAGAGAACAGGTGCTTTTTCGGGATTACTTGCGCTGAAAAAAATATCGACTTTGCTCCAGTTCGGCTGTTCTAGTTTTTTTCTTCTATTTTCCCCCCTTTTCACGCCTTTGAAACAGGAGTTCGAGGCCTGGATGCATTTTTGGCATTGATTTAATCACGCTTCGTTCGATTAATGACGAATTTCATCAGCTTGACGAGCGATAGTAAGTTACAGAAGTATTCAATTGCGTGAGTGAAAAATTCTCTCAGCTTCACACCACGCTCACTGACGAGTGTATTTTTTGATTACTTGAAATACTTTTGCTTCAGGCGGATCGATGCCTCAAATGTAATTTTTTTGAAAATTTGAAAGAAATATTTTTTCAACTTACCAACATCCTTTTGATACCCTAATTGGAAGATTGTAAAAAAGAGTTTAAAGTTTACTCAATAATACAGTGTAATCCCGACATATTATAATTCGAATTCGAAAGGTACCGAAAAATTTCTTAAAATTGAACGGGTTTTCGATTTAACGGAGTTTGAATTACCGAAGATACACTTTATATTTTTTTTATAAAAATTAAAGTATGGAAAAGTTTAATGTTGTACACATTTTATTTAATATACATTGTTGCAAAAGTCTTATTAAGTTCTTATGTAGTTCATGAAAATTTAATAAATTCACATCCAATTAGCAATTCTATTAGATTTTCTCATCTTTCAGAGGGCACATGAGTTACATATACTGCAGTATCAATTCTCATTACATCGAGAGCATGGTTATCATTTGGATTATTAAATTTACCGCACGATTCATTATCGGAGAGTCAATGATTGGCTATCGATGACAAAAGTCATTTCAGCAAGCTAATTAAATACTTTTTCATTTTACATGAGAATCGCAACGAGAGATAATTATTAACAACTGCGTGCTGCGCTCCGAGCTGACTGCCTACACAAGATGAATACGCAATATTTAAATTATCATAATTTGCAGGGCAAAAAAGTTATTGGAAATTGAAGATTGCTTATGTATACGCAGCACGAGACTGCCCCAGCGCCTAATTACCATAAGCCGAATGAGTTGACGCTAATAAAAGCTTGTTTACAGATCCCCATTACATATAGGATGCTTACACACATTGTAAAGTGGATGCATCGCATGCTTACATCATGTACACACACATACAGACACACATGCGTGCCTTGTTACACTTACCAAGAATCGCTCATTTTAGCTGCGAGGAAATTGAGCCTCTTCAATCATGTTTCATCGCGCGCTGCGCTGCTCTCCACGTGACACGAGCGAAAAAGGAAATAAAAAATTCCGCCTCGCGCACGATTAGCGTTAATGTGTATAGCAGCTTTTCGTTTTTACAATCCCAGTTGGAATGCCGAAATAATGAATGACAGAAACTCCTACGATGGATAATAGATGATTTCACTCTTTACAGCTGATCGGCTTGACAACTAATCTCTGCCCAAGGCCGATGTTGTGTATACGGATTTCAAAGAAGTCTCGTGGCTAAAAATCGTGAGCTATCTGAACTGTGACTTTTAACGCTGCAACAAAAACATTATCTATAAACAACGTATACTTCAAACGTGTCTCACTAGGTATTCGCGTAGTTTAATTTTCAAATTGCATCATCGTATGCACTTGGATTATTTTCTCAGTTTCAGTCTGTTGCACGAGAATGCAAAATGAAGCTACATAACTAATTGCAGGTAATGAGTATCATCTATCCAAAATAACGCCTTTGTTCATTACCGCGCGCGCGACTATCATAAATCATTTTCCTTTTGCATTATACGAAATTTTCATTACAGCTCGCTCGTCAAAACAGCTCTCGACTCGTGCGAACGCCATGGCACTATATTTGTGTGTACGCGTGTGTGTGCACTATTCGCTTCATCAACAAGTACACTTGGCGATATTTTTAATGAACGATAAATTTAGAAAAACGCCAGGAGTAAAAAAAATGAACTTGAATTATTAAAACTCATCGGGGGCAGCAGACTCGAACACGGATCGATCGGAGAGAGAAGCGAGGCAGCAGTTAGAACCCCTAGTGCCATCTGTTGCTCGAGCCAAGACTCACTTCTCTGACTCGGTCCGTACACAAAAATCTTGCAGAGCGTCGGCTGGTCTCTTGCGCGCCCGACACACGCGTCAGATACATTCGAAAAGTCGAAACTCGAGACTCTGCCCGCTTTCTCGGGGCGTACGTTTACAATGCAGATGCTGATCGCCTCTATCTCTGTAGACTATTTCTTTCTAACAGTCGCGCTTATGGATATCAAGATTAGCGATATACATTATATACAGGAGTTGCAATGGTTGAAATGAGACAATTTCTCTGGGTAGCAGAGCTGCTTTGCCTTGAACGGAGCTCCGCTGATACATCATCGCGAAAAATCAAATGACACAGACACATGCATACACGGACATGCAAACTCGTGCGTATATGTGTGCACACAGCAGATCGTATACAGGATATGTATCGAATGAGCTGTGCAGTGGCGAGTGCCCAGCTTAAGATACAGGCATCTACTGCACGCATAAATATCCGCGTCGCGTTGCATATAAAAGGCGAAACTCGTATGTCCTGTTAACTGGGCGTTGGTTCGTTCGTTCGTTCGTTCGTCGGAGCTGCCGTTGCCGTGTTAAATCAACATTTTTACCCGTCTTGCATATATTACATACATGTACTGCACTGTATTAGTTGTGCAGCTATGTGCACGAGCTCATATAGCCTCGTTGCTTGGTCCATCCACGACTCCGGGCTATTTAGTTCGAAGTCTCTCGCGCCAACTATCAGCTATCATACATTATAATACTTATTTCGAATATGTATATCAAGTCCTAGTCGTTTCAATGAACAACGATCTGACGTAGTCACTGTACTATTCAATGCGGCTTACGAATCGCTAAACGAAAAATTTTAATAATGTTTGTCGTGTGCAGCAGTTATGAATGTTGATCTGACTTTTAATAAGAGAATATGAACTTTCTTAGTTGTAATTTGTACCACCAGTAAAAATACTCAATTTCTTAGATATAAATGAACCATTAAGACTGGAAATGTACTAAACACAAGTATAACGTTTTTATAATATTTCATGTCGATTTATAATACACTCCCCTCTGTACTGTACTCCCCTTTTTTAAGAATTATTTTTGACCATATAAAATTCGCGTTAATTATTATTTAAACATACTTTTAACAGTTGTTTACAATTGACTGCATTTGGCATACCTCGGATAAATTGATCTTTTAATTTGAATTTAATAATATTATCGCCTTCTATGCTTAGAGACTTATTCGTAACAATGATTTTTATAACGTCGCTTTATTACCAACAATGTTAGTCCAGGCCCCAGCTTTGCAATGCCCCCAATCCAAATTTGCATGTTGCCAAGCCCAAAAACTTGCCCAAAATTATTTAAACAGCGGACAATTTTACATGGGAATATGTAAAAAACTCGACTAAAAAAATTTTTTCAGCATTGCGAAGATGGGGCCTGGACTATGTAGTGATTTCCAAAACCTGGATCGTTTTAAAATGTCTTGGGTTTTATAAGTAACTTATTACAATTATTTTCGCAATATCAAGCGGTATAATTTACGTATATCAAAACTGTGCTTTGATTTATAAAATTATTTTTACTTTGTCACTTGCAGACTTACAGATTTAGGTATACTCGCCATCTAGCAGTGGATACTTAAAGTGATATTATCACATTTGAAGTGGTTGAAAAGTAGTCTAAAATTTTTAAAAAAGTTTAAAAAAACTGTTAAATTGTATTGTTAAACAGCTAAAACAGTTGAATTGTGATTTTCAAATGATTTAAAATGCGCTTCATATTTGTAACATAAATATAACAGAGAAATTACGAAAAATAAGCCCATAAATGCATGTATTTTAGAACATTTTTATATGGTCGATTTTTGATTAGTAAGCCATTAGTAATGTTGAGCATAAGTGTCTTATTTTTTACACTAACTTTCCTTCTATTTAGTTGTAGTCATTTTGTAATGGGTTAATTTAGAATTGCACTTTGATTTTTTTATAGTTATTTAAAGCTCGCGAGATTCTGGCGATTAATTTATGAGTTTTATTCCAGTATTAAAACATACCATTGCAACTCGCAGGCAACGAGTACAAATATTTGTAAAGAATAAAAAAGGCACAAGCTGCGGTGAAAAAATTCACCACTACAATAGTCCTCTGTGGTCACTGTGGCAATGACTTGCCCCTAGCGACCTCAGTAATGAGACGCATGTCGCTAATATAGACCAACCGTGAGTTTACACAGCCTTCATCGATCTTTTAGAATTATGAGTGCAATCGAAAAAGTTGAATTTTTTCTCATGGACCACCTCCCATGGCTTGTGCCGTTGGTCACCCAATAAAATCATCAACGCATCGCTCTAAACTTGCCAACAGAGCATAGAATATAAAGTATAATATTGACCCTTATTAATCAAGCAGGTTTCTCGCGCGAGATATCACGCTGCGAGGCGTCCTAAAATTGAAACGTTTTCTTTCCTACGTACAATATAGTCATGACCACAGAGAGAGAGAGAGAGAGTAATTCGAGCTACGGATCTGTATTGCTTCGTGCGTCGAAAAGTACGAGCATACTTACTCTCGCCTAAAAATTTTCTTTCCAAAAAAAGGAGCATCGACGCGTTCTTTTATTGACAAGATCTAGTTCCTTTCTCAATACGTTTATTATAGGCCCTACTCTGCTGCTGCGTCGCTGCTTCTCTGCTGAGCGCAGGCCTTTTGTGAGCCGGGACGTGAAATTCTGCAGCCAAGCAAGTATATAAGTTAACGGTAGCTCTTATTATACTGACCTTTTGTCAAACGAAGGCTGAAAAAATATCTCCAACTTGTGCTGCGGGGAACTTTACGAGTATACATGAATCATATACGATATACGCTACGTTGTTGAGGCTCGCAATGGATAATGGCGAGCGTATGCGCGACACGTTTGCTGCCGCTCGGCAGCGCCTACATATACACTGTACGGGGAATTGCATTTTTCCGCGCCGCGTATACGTGTGTATGTATAGCAGATATATATAAATAATTGCCCCGGTAAGCCAGACGCACTCTGCGGAATTGGCAGTTTAAATTTTCAAGTTCGGACGAGCCGAATGGTGCGAGTGAGAGCCCACCCCATGAGCAGCCATGTATATAGGAGTCTATGTCTGCCGAGAGCGCGACGGACCTTACACGTAGCCCCGACCATGCAATTGATACGTTGCGACTGTTTTTCCTTCGCATGCGGCGGCGGCCTTTTCCTCTCGCTACGCTAGATTAATCTTCAAAAAGGTAACAGCTTCACTTATTTGTTATGACGCTAATTGCCCCATATTCAACTGTATGTTTCTGCCTTTTTCGCTGCAAAAAGCTAAGGCATAAATTTCGTTATTCCGATTGAAATCTTGATGCGTGTTTTAAAAGCGTTATAATGTACAGAGACACATAGGGGACACATATGCACATGCAGCCAGTCACACATATATACATTGGAGCGGCAGGTTTTTGCAAATTTGTTTTTTCTCTCCTTTTAATATATATATCACGCAACAGATGTAATCTCAATCAACTTACCGCGAGCGCGCGGCAGCAGCGTATATACAGAGCTGCGTTCTGCACTGCACTGCACTCGAACTGCTGCTGCAGCACGACGGCTCATGGCGAGCGTCGAGGGAACAAGTTTTAATGAATGTAAACTTGTTGCCCTGTCTGTGTGTTCGCCTCTCGCGCTCTTACGGAATAATCTAGTTTTCCAACGAGTTTTCAAGAATTTTTACACCCACTGTACGTATATATTATTATTCGCGCTCGCTCCGCTGTACATTCAAAGCTTCGCGCGCTCACGAGATCGCCTAAAAATCTCGCACGGCCGCCGCCGCCGCAGCTCGAGCGAGCGAAAAGTCTGCTATCCTGATCGATTACGCGTGCATTAAAATATTCATCGATTAATGCACGGGGAATATACATGTATACGAGGCCAATTCACGCCATACTACGTTCGGCTTATATGCAAATTGTATCAATATTTGCCAGCTCGAATGATTTATAAATACGTTTCAGAGCTGCGTCATTACGGGCACCCTATACGTATTATCGTAATTAAGAAAACGCCGTATTTATTTGCGTTTCGCGCGTCCGCTGAATCAAGTACATGTGCAGGATATGGTTGGATAAGGCATGGCTATTTAAAGCCGTAAATCACCGCCACTCGCTGCGCTCACCGGATGGATTCGAAAAATAGGATAATTTTCACTCGAAAGGTGTCGTTCGTTATCGTCCTTAAAATTATTCGTCGATATATTATAAACATGGGGGTATAGTTTTGCAACTATAAAGGCAGAAAAAAAGTCAGGCGAGAAAGTCTTTCTGCGAGCGGCGAAAGAAACCGAAGCCCCCGAGGGAGAAGTCGAAAAGATTTCCCGGAGAATAGGAAAAGAACGCGCGTGCGGCTCGGTGGCAACGCACCGCCACCGACACATAATGGGAGAAAGAAGCTCGAGAGCGCGAAAGAAAGAAAAGGAAAAGATTAATTTTGTAGGAAAACAATGTTGCGAATCCATGGGCTGGGAGCACAGCCGAAAAAAAAAGAAAAAGGATGACACAGCGCGGGGTTCGGTGTGGTGCGCGCAGCTCAGCGGCTGGCGAAAACTTTGCTCGGGTTTCATTTCTAATTCTTTGGCTGCTGCCAATGCTGCCAGCTCGAGCAAGGATGTCGATATAAAAAGCTATGAAACTTTGGTGTGCCCGACTCGACGTCATAGTCCCATGATCCACATCGTGTGCGTATAAGGTATATACGTATATACACATCTACATTATACCGTCTGTGCAGCTCGTCGTTTTCTCAACTTTAATTAAAGCGTATGCCACTGGCGCTGCAGCCTTTGCATTTATACGCGATATTCATTGGCTCGGAGCCGCCGCCGCCGCTGCTGCTGCCGCCGTGCATCATGTAAAATTGATAAGCGCCGAAGCTAAATGGCCGCTCTCAGGTGATGCTGTAAAACACGACGATAGATTGCATTTACATCTAAATCGATGCTGCCGCGCTTGCATCTACTACTGCACCGCTCGACCGTGCGACCTTTTTTTGCGCGCGGCTGCCTTTGTCTGCGCGAACGCAAGGGAGAGAACAATTAAACCTGATTGTCTTCTACCCACTCGAGCTATACGGAAGTCGCTCGTTGCCCACAAGAATTAAGCGATCTATGATTTGAAAATTTTCAACACTAATTGTTCCTTTCATATACCAGATCTATCGATTTTTACTGGTACTCGTGCAAAAAATATTTAGAATTTTTACTTGCTGAAACTATTGAGTTAAGCTAAGACCATGTATCCCCATTTTGTGTCTCTGAAACTGTTGTTTTGCTCCAAATAATTTGCCACAAACGTCATATTTAAAGAGTTTTCTACGAAAATGTACTGTATTTATATGATATTGAGGTAAATATTTTACCTGAATGATATATGACAAATCTCTCATTCGTATAGCTTGAGAATTGTTTAAATTGTCATAAGAAAAGTCAAAATCCAATGCAAGTTTGATTTAGACTGACTTTATCGAAAAATTCACAGAGCTTTGTTACTATGTCAATAAATATTCTTTTCATCTTATACAAATTTTTTGTAGTAAAAATGAAAATAAAAATGAAAAATTGTTGTATTAGAATTTATGATTTTAAATATCTATTATTTATACATGAAAATAGAAATAATCATTTTTAAGAAAAAGCTCGCTAATGCAGCTATATTCAAGTATTGTTTCCCAAAGTCGCTCTCGTATCGAGGAAAAGACGTTGCACGATCGGAAAAATCACCGAGCCGAGAAGATCTCATCAAAGTTCAGCGCTTTCTGGAGCGAAAAAAAAGTGTCTCGTCACTTTTATTTATTCGATCATAAGATATATAAGCAGTGAACAAGGCGTTAATATGATTTCGAGGTCCGAAAAGTGGACGCACCATCGTGTCTTCTTCTTTTGCGTCGTTACTTTCTCTCTTTTTCTCTCTCTCACTCACACCTCCCGATGATGTGAGCTTGCGCGCGTGTGTGTGCACAAATGCGTTATATACTCATCATTTACGGCCGAGCAAACCGAGCGCAGCTTTTTATGTCTGTCGCGCCCGCGCGCCAAAGTAACCTCGGTAATACTCTCATTTGGTGCCCGTATGGCTTGTCTTTTGCAGGGAATCGATTGATTCGTAATACACAATAAATGTGCGAGTCAGCCTGCTGCTGCTGCTGCGCGCGCGCGTGTGTGTGTAATTTTACGATGCTGGTTACAAGGGATTTTTATTGCGATTCTATATGGCCCTTATCCTATTCTCCTTTTCTTTCCTTCATCCCTTATCTTATAGGAACAAGTAAAAATATCAGCCTTTTTTTTACGAGCGCAATTTTATAGCTCTGCATACGGATAGTTCGTGTCCATCTTTCGTCATGTATAGCCGGTCACGAGTCAGGTGAAAATAGACTGTTATACGCGTTCTTTTTTCACAGATTTTCGATTCGAACACATTTTTACGGGAAACGAAAAAAATCACATTATCCTCAACATCTGTTTTTTTTTCGTCCTCGATACATTAAAATGTAATTACGTATTTGTCAAACTTTTAAAAATTGCCAGAGTATCGATATCACTGCAAAGAAGAGGAAGCTCAGAAGAGCGAGAGGGCCATTTTGAGTTGAAAAAAACAAACATCTCTCAGGCAGGTTAACCTTCTGTTGGCAAATCAATGAAAAAACGAGCCAACGTTCTGCACCAGAGAAAAATAAAAGACCTTTCAGTCCATTTGCAACTCAACACGCTAATGCAGGGCAAATAAAAGGGCCTCGCGTCTGTCTCCTTGTAGCACTTATTCTCTTGTTCAAATTTCCCCTGAACCTGCTCTGCGTTATAATATTAGTCTCGGGTTACACGAACTCTGTCTTTTCCATCAATTTGCCAATCGATTGGCCAAACTTGGATTTTTCAGGATAATAAAGAACTCGAGGCTCTGTTTTTTTTTATTCGCCCATTCCGCCAATGCTCGTGAGTATATGCTCGATGCACTCCGTAAACAACACGAACTTTCGAACTGATATTTATATTCGTTTATAATGCAGATGCAGGCAAACTCGAGTTTGAGCGCAAAAGCAACGAGTCTAGTTAGCTTTTATGTTACTTTTCCGCCGTGCAGGCCGCTCGAGGCTACTTACTGTCGCATTAGCAATAATTAGATTATGTATTTTTATGCTATCGCGGGCTGTATCTGGTCTCAAGCAAGAAACATGCTATATATTTTTATCTTTTCAATTATGGCTCCAGTTCGTGTAATTGCAATTTTTCTAACTGTACGCGTTTATGTACGTAAAGCAGAAGCCGATGGGAACGAAAATGACGAACCTCCGTATAGGAAAGTTTTTTCAGAGTACTGGAATATAATTCACCACGAGCGAGGAAACCCACAGTCTATAAGTCATTTCAGAATTCGTACTTTTCAATATCTGAAAAATTTATTATGAAAATTGAACTTTGCGCAAAAATGAAATGCATCCGAGGGATCACCTCGAAGAGATATCGGCGTCGACTGGTTAATTAATTACAGGACTTATTTTGCTCTTACAACTAATTTTTCAAACAGGCTTATGAAAGTTTCTTTGAACATCTTGAGTGTATTGCAAAATTCAGTTCAATTAACGGTTTCTCAAAGTTAACTTTTCACTTGCAAAGTCACAACTTTTACATTTCCATTTAAATATTGTTTTTTTTCCTTTTTTTAAAGTAATTTTTCTTCGAAGTGCACGAAATCATCAATATATGCCTCGCACACCTGTGAAAACAATGGCTTATAACGAAAAAAAAATCTCTTAGATTCTTCGAGGTAAATGAGGCATGCCTCGCAAGGCAAACTGCAAATCTTTAACATCAACAACACCAGGAGGTTAAAAGGGTTGAAAGCAACGTAGTGTATACTCTCCAAAGTCTCTCTCTCTCTCTCTCTCAGGCAAAATTTCCGCTAGGAATCTATATATCTGCAGACGCTTTATAAGATGCTCGTTGAGAGGAAGAGGCCAAACGATATACGCTCGAATCTCTTCAGCCGTCATGAATCTCTCAAGAAATACAATCAAACAGCCATTATGTGACTTATACAAGAGCAATAATAAAGTCAGCGCCCCGCAAAAAGAAGAAAGTTTCTCATATTCCGCACGTCTCATCGGGCAAAATCCCTTGGTGAGCAAACACGAAATTACTTAGCACGTGGAGAGTTAGAGAGAGGAGAGACCTTGCGAGCGCGAACGAATCATAGACCCTGTGCAAACAAGGGACTATTTTCGGTACGGCTTCGTCTCAATCTGAAACTCTCAAGCTGTGTAAATAGTCTTTCTCTCTCACTCTCAATCTCTCTTTGGCTGCAGTGGCGATTTTATTTCGGAAAATCAGTGTATAGGCGCAAACGAGTCCTCGAAAACTTGATATATACATTGAGAGAGACGGGATAATCTTCTTCAGCGCGCGTACGCAGTTTGGCGCCATCGCGAAGAAAAATACATCGCACGAAGATGTTTGATGCGTATAACAATCATAGATGCTGCACAGACTAGTACATATACATGGGAAACTAACGAGCTGTATAATACCCCTGTTTGTGCATGTATTTTGTTTGCTTAAAGGTTTTGAGGAAAAAAAAAATACCGAAGCTGAGAGCGAGACGAATTTGAAAAGTGATTGGCAATATATATAAAAACATACAATGCAGAGAACGACGTTGATGACGGCTCTGTATAATGCACTTATTATACAGAGAGATATTCTGTTAGGCAAATAGGATTTGCCAAGCAGGAAGAGCGCCAGTGTCATCTCCCATCCTATTATTCGTAATTATTCACCTTAGATAAGCATTGGAGTGTCAATTGTCGCATGCCAATGCCGTCACCAATATATAGGTATGTGTAAACATCGGCTTTAAGAAAATCCTCAGTCGAATAACCGAAAGTTCTTTGTACGTGGACAGTCGCATTGGTCGGCAATTAGGTGCATCATGCATTAAATACGATTACTCGTACACATTATAGGCACACGACGAGAGAGATGTTGCCGATCATCTTGATGAGAGCTGCATAATTGTATATATTCAATTGCATTGAGCAAAAGACATTTCAATATTTGCACTCGCTTGATAAGTATAATATGTATGATTGTACTATGGGCATGATGTTTACACGAATTTGACTTCAATTGTGACGAATTCCTGAATTTCCTCGTATCAAAGGATAGCACAGGTATAATACCGCGTGACGTTGACAATACGCCCCCACACGCGCACGTACAAACGCATACACGGAAAGGCGCACGCGTCTACTGCCAACTAGAGAGATAGAGAGTGTGTCAGATCCTATAAAATTAGCTATACTCAAAGACAATGTATGCACGAGGAAAGCTCTTGGATATCTATATGTACTCGCCCGAATATACAGCGGAACCGAGGCTGCACAGCCAGAAGGAGACGGAGACTAAGAACTCAAGCCAATTAGCCTACATGCATTCGATTAAAGTCTCGCGCTCGCGCTCTATACACATCCGTGCGTATACATACGTATATGTATAATCCAGTTGAATTTCTAGTACGCCAAAGTGAATCGATCAGCGGATTCCGAGCGTCATTTGCGTCTCCGAGTTCTGGCACATATCGCGGGGAACGCTGCAAAGCTCGACGCCACCCGTGACTGAAGTGCAACTGCATGCGCATATACGTACTCTTGGTCGTTTGCGCTTGTATTTTTTTCATGACGAAAACTTCTATGGATCGATTAAATAAATCTAACCAATTTCATGCAGAAACGTTCCTTTTTCATTTTAGTTTTTAAAAATTCGGCTATACCTAGCAGTAACTTATAAACTACTACGTTTAGTTAAAATACGTGGAATTTCAGCGTACTTGCGTTATGATCGATATCATGATAGATGATAGAGTTTGTTAAAAAATTCAATACAATAAATATAAAACACTGCAAGTCCTGCTATATGAACTGTGAATCATGAAATTACTTAACATGTTACCCAAGCATAGTTTATTTCATATAATGGCCCTGTTCACCACTCGCAAATGTATCGTGAAAAAAAATTAAATCGTGCCGACACTTTAAGGATGGAAAAAAATGTAAGAAAAATAAGATGAGAAAGAAGAAGCGATGGCGTGGCAGTCGATATAGTTCGCGCGCAGAGCACACGTCTGTCAACGGATGTAAATGCGATTGCTCGCGTATACGTGTGTGTATTCTCGGAGGCTTAGAGCTCGCGGCTCTGATCCATGCATCTCTCTCTCTCTTTCACTCTCTTTTTCTCGACTGTGCGCCCGACGTGGAACACTTGTATTTTTCGCTCTAGAGAGATTTTTCAATGCCGCAAGACTGAACAACAATAACAACGGTATAGCTGCACCAGCTATAACACCGAAATCGATCCATATCCAAGAGAGAGAGAGAGAGAGAGAAAAAAGAGAGAGTGAAAAGAAGAAATTTTTCTGCGCCTTATTTTATAACGATGAAAATTCGAAGCTGGTGACAAGCTCGCGAGAGATATAACGACGAGTGCGCGGCGGCCGTTTCGCTGTATGACGGTGATGGATAAATTTTGCAATTGTTTCGAATTGTATCGCGCGCGGCTCTGTCATGCGCATTTACCATTTCCATTCGTCATCGAATTTTTTTTTCTCGCATTATTAAATAACGCGGGGTAAAAAAAAGGAGGAGTCGGAGGAGGAGGGAAAAACAAGACGAAGAAGCGAAGAGAAAAAAAGGAGAAAATCCTAACGGTACACACACTGGCGAGTCGTATATCCTCATCCGTATCATCCGAAACGAAACGAAATAAGAAAAAGAAATGCAAAGTACATCTGGCTTAACCTGCGCATGGCTCTTCGCGAGTGCGGACTCGGGGCAAACAACAAATAAAAAATCTCGCGCAGCGAACATATATCTATATAGCTCATAAAGAAAACAGTCGCAGCGAGCTCTAATCCTCTTAGTCCGGTTTCTCTGTCGCCACTGCGTCGCGCGCAGAGCGTGCAGCATGTCGAATTTCCGGTCCTGTACACTATATACATATATACGTGCAGTCGTATATATAGCGAGAGAGTCTGACGACGGATTTCCGAAACGTCTCGTCCAATTTTGCGCGACTCTTCTCTCTCTCTCTCTCTCTCTCTCTCTCACTGCCTGTTAACGCACGAATGCATAATACCTAACATAGACAGCGCAGCGCGCGGCAGTAGTACTCGAGACGGACAAAACGGACACTCAAGTTTGTGCCTGTGCGACGACTCGAGCTATATATATTTTCGCCTATACAGTTAAGGCATAAAAGGAAAGGTCCATTAGCGTACGTGCACTGCACACGAGGACTCAAGAGTCTCGTCGTATGCGTATAATATGCAGCCGAAGGAGCTGCTGCCGCCGCCACCCCCGCACTCCGCGCTCGGCTCTCGTACATATATATATACGCGAGTAGTCGCTTCTTCGCTCGTCTATATATTTCTTTTCTCGAGGGAAAACTTTGCCTCGATGTACTTGGAATGATATGAGTCGCGCAAAAGTCTAACGCTCATATTGCCTCTCCATGCGGATCGCGCACGGATACATATCGCTCGCCCAAAGGTTTTTCAGAAACTTATTTTTGCGAAATATCAGCCGAGGCCGAGTTCCAGCTATTTGCTCGTTTCTTTTTTTTCCCCTTTTTTCCTTTTGTCAGACCAAATATTACTCGCAAGTCCGAGTCGAGGTATGTATATCTGCTATACTTTTTATTCTCAGCAGTAAACTCGCTGCGGCTTAAAGTACGAAATTTAGGATAAATCCCAGGAGCGATAACTTACTCAGAGTCTTGCGCGCATCATTGGAACGAAACTTATTTCTCATTATCGTGTTGGAGTCACGCTTGCGGCAACGCAGTAATACTTAAATGCGCGTGACGTCTTTTCTTTATTTCAGTTGTCGGCCTGCGCGACACCTGCGAAATGAGCAACAAACTCGTCAATATAATGTAGAGAACCTGTTCGCCTCCTCCGAATCGTAAATAAGCTGCTTCAGCAGCGACGTGAAAATCAGCTCGCGCTTCTTTTCTACCTGACCATTATCACCCAACGTCAAGGCTCTGAATTACGCTTCGACAGGCAACGAATTCAAATGAAGCCTCGTGTTTTATTTGACTGCTGAAAAGTGAAACAGTACCCAGCTCGAGCTCGAGACTCGCGAGACCCGAGTAACTCAATCGTGTCCAAAAAGCCTTGCGCTCTCTTTCTCGCTCGAGAGCTCGTTCACTCGTCTTCTTTCTCTCTCTCTCTCTCTCTCTCGTGATATATCCATCCCGCGCCTCGAGAGAATGAACGCCGCGCAAAAATTGCAAACGAGACGGTAGAATAATAACAAGCCGAATTTGCGAAGAAATATATATTCACGCATGTATGTGCGTTATAGCATTGAGTTGCAGCTTGAAAAAATGGCCCAATGTAATTGCAGCCTTTGCAAAAGTAAAAATCGAATTTTTCGGATCGAGTTCAAACTCGAAATTGCTACGTTTCCGAAAGACTGTGTAGAGAGCACGAGGTGCGAGGCTATCGTTGCGCTTAACTTAATCATAGCTCGATTCAACTTGGCACTGGTACCCAAAATAAAGGCATGCAAGCATATTTGCCACTACACACCGGAGTTTGGCACTTGATTTTATACGTTCCATTAGTTATTTCTACTCAAACATCTTTATGTACATATGTATCATTATTTATTATATTAAATAAGCTTAAATATTATTTTCAGATATTGCGATAATCATGTTATTATTATTTTAATTGCCATTATACGATGTTCCTGAATTTGCTTTATAATTTTTAAATCCGTAAATCATCTAATAATAAATTTAATTGATGTTAAATAAGATAAAAACTCAACTCAAATAATGACGTAATAGTAAAGACATAACAATAAAAAATATTTTAAAGTATACATAACCATTAATTGATTTTTTTTAGACCACTTTGCATATATTAGTATAACTTCAAACATCCACCACTAGATAGCGAGTATAACTTTATCTGTAAATCTGAAAGTGGTAAAGTAAAAATGGCTGTATTAGTCATAGCAAGGAAAATAACTCTTTTAATCGTATAAGAATTGAATTAAGTTTGTTGAGTTCAACTTTTGTTGACCGAAAACTAAGCATAAAATGTTGAACAAAGAGTTCAAATTCTCTAGGGACATTAAAATCAATAAAATCATCAGCACAGAAATATCTTACAAAAATGAAAATATTTTGTCTCATTTATTTCATGTAAAATCAGCCGTATTTATAGAAGCAGGCTGGGTTTTCAAATAAAATTTGAAGTTTGAAAAACTGTGTATTATACTCGCAGGAATTCATTCGTGCTTCATGAAGTTACCTGCCTGTGAAACTTATTATATTATGCATGCATGTATACTGCCCCGCAGCATTTATAACCGCAAGCTCGATTCTTAATTTTCTTCACAGAATTTTTTTTATTTTCATAAACGTGTATACGCGCATAAACGTATAATATGCATGCGCATTTATTAACGTGACTAGAAAAAAGATAATTAAATTAAATGAAATTACGAAGCTCTTGATTCACTTGCAAACATTCGTTAGTTTTTCATCCAGTAGCGTAACATAAGTAATTCGTATCTTAATACATTTTCGTTCTTTAAATAGCTCGAACAATCGTATTCAATTATGAAAAAAACAAGAGCTGCAAAAGGGAGACTCGTCGAAGGAGCCGAGGACACGAATTTATTCTTAGCTATGGTGTATGTAAAAATCTCCTTCCTTTCGGTTCGTCTCGGCAGGAGCCGCTTGTTGCCGTACGTGCTCGAAAAGCATCAATCGTCTACGTGCGCACTAAGGTATATACGCATTCTGTGCGCGCGGCAACTTTTTGGTCGCTCCTTAAGCGCGAATCCTCGCAGAAATTCAAAGGAGTTCTCCGCTGCGAACGAGGAGGCGAGCGCGGTATATGCATGCGAAAATCGAGAATCCTGCTGACGCGCGCATCCACAAGCACACACACGCACACACACACACACATGTACACACTTGCAGTGGTGTACATCGGCACCGATTGTTTCTCACTGCCGACTCGAGAACAATACAATGGGATGAAACGCCGGGAGAAGGACAGATAGCGAGAGTGAGAGCTGCGGAGAAGAGAGCGAGAGAGAGAAAGGAAGAAAGGGAGAGAGTGAGGATAGATTCGTGCTGCTACACCGCGCGGCGTGTCATTCGACGACGCACGATGTCTTGGCGGTAGCGCGGGCGCAGATGCGCGCATTATATCTCGTGATTTGCGTGCATGTCTCCGAGGTATGTAACTGCGTGCAGCGGCGGCAACTCAACTCGACGCTCCTCTCCGATTTTCAGGAGAGAGAGAGAGAGAGAGAGAGAGAGAGAGAGAAAGAGAGAGAGAGAGAGTGATAATTGGATGCCTTCGCGGCTGGGCCCAACCGACAATATCGTCGCCTCGCACGAATCTATCTCAGGGCCTATACTTTACCTTGATTCTTACTGCGCGATTTAAAAAAATTAGCGAAATTCGTTTCGTATACGCATGATCGACGCAAACTTCGCTACAAACTTATAGGATGCAGTAAAGTATCGGTCGCAGTTGATTTTTAGCCTAATACAATGACAATGGAAAAATCAAATAAACGACGAAAGAGCCATTCAAAATTCAGTCCTCAGCTCTTGCCAGCGAGAGAAAGAAAGACGTCGCTATGCTCGTTCACATAATATGTCCCTTCGGCGGAGAGTCGTCGCGTCGCGCTTGGTCTTTTCCCTTTACTCGAAGCCGACAACGTTTATTGGCAAAGTTTCAGCCAAGGCACACATGCGCTCAGGCATACAATCGCGTCGAGCGTCAAGCTTCCAACATGCGCGTGTATATATCTGTAAATGCACACACACACACACACACACAAACACACGCACTCATACACAATGTACGCAGCACATATTTACGTAAGCGAACGAGCGCCGAAGCTGAGACGCGGCGTACGCGACGGTATGGAGACGACGTCTCTGCGAGAGAGAGAGAGCGAAATACGCAAAGCCTATAAGGTGGGTGCCGCACGTGCATTTTCTTACATACGCGCGTATATATGCCGAGGTACTTTGAAACTCTTATATTTTGGCGTTGCCTCGTATTCGCAAGCTGTGCATATAAGCACGCATCGATTATCTCAAGCGCAGAAGCAGCAGCAGCAGCAGCTCGCGCGCATGCACGCACACGTACGCACAATGGCTGCTGCTGTTTATTATTTCCTCTAGCCATCTATGTGTGTATGTGTGTGCGCGCAAGTGCATAATACGCAAATGCGTTTATTGTCTAGCTTGAGAGTTGCGCCTGTATATGTGTATCGCGTCCGGTACGGATATATTTATTGCATGCGTGCGAAACTCATAGCTACGCGTGGATGCCCCTGAACGTTCGGCGGCTCGACTGCAGCGACTTTTAATTAAAATTCATCCAGCGACCCTGCCAAGCTAATTTTCGCAACTCCAAATGATATAAATTGTGAAGTAAAGCGAGGCATTTGAAACTCTTTTTGGTCCAAATCTGCTGTTTAGAAATTAATTTTACCGAGGCGTATTAAGGTTTCGGTAGAGTAGTGCCACTCACTAAATAATCAAAATGCTTATTTTTTCTCATAATTCACGTTCAATAAAGTAAAATGCACAAAGCTTATGAACGAAAGACCTTATTATCATTTAACTATTCACACTATAAGCGGCACATTTATTAGGAATCTCGTAGAAAATACGCGGTCGAAACGAGTCATGCGCATAGTTAATGACCCATCTCAGTCATGTGCATTCATGCTAATTAGGATAAATTTTACAACTATTTGATTAAATATATGTGTGTTGAGCTCACTTAATAAGGATAAAAACGAATGCGGAAAATTCGCACCGTCCAGGAGTGCAGAGCAAGGAAACCTCGACGAAACAACAACTGTTTATGCTTTTACCTATAAATTATACGCATAATTTCGTCTAAGTAGACAAAATACGTTTTAAATATCGTGAGAGTGTGCCAGCGCTTAGAACGACGAAGTATTGTCAAATTTTTATTTTATTTTTGTCCGTATAAACTGCAGAATCCGATTCCGATCGGAAGTAGTGGACAATCGCATTGCATCTTTCTTGGTTTAAAGCTAGATATTCTCAATGAAACGTTCAACATATCAATAATACACAATGCATCGACGATTCTTTAACGAAAGAAACTTGTGCTATGCGTTCGCATACGTACGAATAATACAACCGAATAAAAAACGAGCTCGATTTATCGAATTACAGCATTGCCCAGACCAAAAATTATAATTAGTATATATTGCTCGAGTTGCGCGCGTATAAGAAGCAATCGAAAGCCCCACGCGAGAGCGGAAGTATATCGAGCTCCCAAATACACTCACGTAAACGTTTTTTTGTCATTTCCATATTATTGTACGTCGGCTGCGGTTGCTTTCAAAGATCTCGCGGATCAATCGCCTATAATACGGTCAGTCGTCACTGCTGCGATTTAGACATCTCGAACCGCTGCTGCTTTGACAGCGTAAATCTTGATCCCAATATTTTTTTTCGTAATTCGCGTACATAGACGCGCGGCACCGGTTTCTCTACGTACCGACTTAACGCACACACATACTCACACTCGCGTTGGTCTCGACGGCAGCAATACGAACGTAGACACACACGCGCCGCGTATATACCGCGAGCGGAAGCTCAAAAACCCACGGTTGACACTGTCCTGCCCTGCACCGCAGCGCACAGCGCGTAGCATTATATACGTACGTACATATGTTCGTGTGTCTGTGTTTCTTTTGCACACCTCCATCGGCTGAAATTTTTGCCGCAAAACCATATCGTAGAAAAGTAGAATCCCACTCGCCGACCCCATTCTTTTTCCTCTTTCTCGCTCTCTCTCTCTTCTTCTCCTTTTTTTTCGCCATAATATGCTGTATATCTAGATGTAGGGGCGCGCGAGCTCCCAAGCGTGCACTATACTTTGAAATTGATACTTTTTTCGTCTCTTTTGCGGACGAGCTCGCTCGCCCAAGATACGAAAATGCGGTACAACACACACCCAGACACATCGCACCACGGCGAACTGCGCCATCGCGTATTATATCCAACGAAATTAAGCCTCTGCATATGTGTATACCGGTGAGCCTGTCCATTTACAGTTCGCCGGTGTATTTCTCGAGGGGAATATGCGCGTATTTGTGTCTATACGTACCTACACTATGAGTTACCTGACGGTGCTCGCGCGTGTATTCACGCGATCATGTCACGTATGCGAGCGTACCTTATTGGTTTTCCCAAGTAACGCCTCCGACTTATTTCTCAATCAAATTTTATGAGAAACAATAATATATGCAAACATTTTCGATGGAAATAACTCGCATGGATTTGATTTTGAAATTTTCCTTTTCTGCGCGACAGCCTTCAATTATCTGAGACGTTATCATTTTCACAATTTATGAGAATTATAGATTCACTTATCAATGCAGTCTCTCTCGATATATTCTCAAATTGGAAATGAAAATATTAGATTGCACGTGACAGGAGAAAAATTCTCTTGGTCTTTGAAAAATAAATTCTCGAAAACCAAGGCCCCAACACTCGAGCTACGAAATATCTCTGAGATAAATCTGTTTAACAAGTAGCTGTATGCATGCCTACTCTTACAGAATTTTTTTTCAAAATTTTTATCAAATCATTCACGTACTCCCGCGGAGAAGAGTCTTGGCGGTAAAATAATTTGCCCTTTGCGTGCTACGCCCACGAGTAATGATCGATAGCTGCGTGTACGCGTACATTTTTTTATTCAATCTCTAGAAAATACGAGGCATCCACGGGGCCCGAGTATACGTACGGTGTATGGATTCGTGCACGGCGCGCACAGATACTCGCGAACGATACAGCTTAGCAAAGGTCTGTGTCCTCGGGCTCGCGCACGCTGATGGGATATTACGCTAGGAAAATTTTCTGCTCGCAAGAATGCGTGGCCAATAGTTTCTTCTTTTTTTTTATTCAATAACTTTAATTTATATTAAAAGCTATTTGGTTATTAACTGATATTTATTCCCTGGTAGAAATGCAACATTTTTTGACCGATAGTGTAACGCTTTTTCTCATATAAAATGGCCATTTAATGGTCATTTGCCATCAATGGCCATTAAATGGCCATTTTATATGAGAAAAAGCGTTACACTATCGGTCAAAAAATGTTGCATTTCTACCAGGGTTAATTTGTTTAATGCAGGGATAAAATTGAGCCAACGGCAAAGTCCCTTTGTCTCTTGCAACTTTTATCTACAGTACAGCTCGCATTTGTACTCCCGCATTTCTGATTCGGCGAATCACCGATAATTAAACAAAAGACTAGACGTTTTTTTTCGTCGTCTGCCTGCTTCGAGGCGAGCATTTTTACTTGTGTATGTGTATACGCATTGGTCTGCACAAGCTATACAAGAGACTGTTCTGCTGCTGCCGCTGCTGCAACAACCAATAAAAGGGTCCTAATGTTGCGCGCACGGCTCGAGCACCGGTTCTTTTCTGGTAGATCGGCATAACGATAATAGCGAGTCGCGATACCGAGGCTCGATAAAGCAGCAGCAGCAGCACTTGGCCCTAAGCGCGGCGCACAATCGCGCGACAACGTTTAACGATCTTCGGCCAAGCGCTGCGTGTTAGCAAACTATATACCTCCTATATACGTATATGGCCAGTAGTTCCAGGAGATAATTAACAATTCAACGACTTTCGATGATTCTTTATTATTGCTGCTTTAACGAGCTGCTGCTGCTGTGCGGAATGCGCCGTTTATTAATTGTTAAGTGATCGATCGGCTTTCGATATAAGCAATTATCGACCGCGTGAATATAGAATAGAAAAAACTGACCAAAGCCACCGCGCGTTTGCTTAACCTTTTACAACAATTTCCGTACAAAAGATATCTAAATGCAGCATAAACTTGCGATATCGAATCAATCGTCGATATCGCATTGTGAAAATTACCGATCCGAATTTCGAGCACGTATGCGTGAGAGGTGCACGAGATTTTCCAGCAAACTCCCAACGCGATATAAACATGCGCGAGCGGGCCAAAAGAGCGTCTTATACTTTTGCGGCCCCCTTTGCTTTTTTCCGCGCTTCGTTTGTGCGCACGAAAAGTTCCTTTTTTCTACGGCTACGCTCCAGCCGTTGAGCTTTCCCCCTTTCGCCGATCTCCTTCGCTCATGCGCTTGTTTATCTTTCATTGGCGATGCCGGCGGCGAATGATGCTTTTTCTAGTGTACAACGTATACCTTATCGAATAATTCGACTACTCGAGAGAGAGAGAGAGAGAGACTCTCTCACTTTTATACGTATATAAGTATACACATCAGGCAGGCACTGGGATGTGCGCGCGCTTGACTTTTTGAATTATAGATTTATCGGCGAACTGGAGGAGGGTATTATACCCTTGATGTGCGCCATTTGCCGATTGGATTAACACATATACCCATACAGACGATCAGTTTTCTCCGTCGTTCTTTTTTTTTTCGACTGTGACTCCAACGGTACGCGACGTCTCTTCTTCTTTTGCCGACGATCTTTTCCCCCCTCTCGCGATAATGATGCACTCTGTATTCAACTGCTGGCTTTTATTAGCTATATGTTTATTGCACCGTTGGCCAAGTAAAGCGATCGAGTTTATCAACCCAAGTTTTCAGGTACTGCGCACCGAGTCAGATATCTGAGGGGTGCATTATAGAGGTGTTAGAATATATTTTATTCATCCGGCGTAGGAAAAATTTTCGTATTTCACCGTCGATACATCATTAATGCTCTGACTGCACGTGTGTGTGCGCGAGTATATTCGCTCGCGGACACCGTGTAAACTTTTCAGGTGGAATTCGAATCGATTAAAGAAATAAATAAAGTACTGCGATAGCTAAGTAGCAGCGTGAGCATCGACATCATCGAGTATTGAAAGGATTTTTAGCGGCTTATTCAATTTGAAATTCAATCAGGGCTTAAAAGTCCGGCTAATCGAGTGCAGATGATGCATTTATCTACTCAAATAGCTCAGGTGTACATTATACGTACCCAATAGTAGTAGTAGTAGTAGTAGTAGTAGTAGTAGTAGTAGTAGTAGTAGTAGTAGTAGTAGTAGTAGTAGTAGTAGTAGTAGTAGTAGTAGTGGTGGTAGTAGTGGTTGCTCCTCATATACGCGTCGTGTTTCTTGATTGCAGTTTTTCATCGTTTATAAGTTCAGCATATGCGTGGAGGCGCAGCGCACATAGCGTCTACACAGTCAGTCTCCATAACAAATCGATTCAATCTCCCTTTAGCCTAGGCTGACTCGCGCTCTAGTATACATAATAAAGTCTCCCAGTGTGCGCCGCGGCGATGATCGTTTTCGTTCGGGCCATGCGCACAGTGTAGATACGTTGCCATAATCCCTTACGTATAGTTGCTTGGGTGCTCGGTGCGATAATGATAATGGGCAGTTACGCAGTGTCTAATAAACGCATTTGCGATCTCGTCACAGACAGACACAGACACACGGACACGGACACGAGGCGCGCAGCACAGGCGGCAACCCAGCCGCTCGTCGTATCCTACCGAGGAATGCGATCGCACAGCCCCCGATACACACGGCTGCATGTATATATCGCGCGCGCGGTACAACGACCGACTACGGCCTCGCTCTGTCTCTCTTTCTCTCTCTTTCTCTCTCGTTATGTATATACACATAATACACAAGTGTACGCCCGAGCTTGGGAGCTGATTTACGAGCCAGCCAATTGATATACTGGCGCGCGCGCGCGTTTGTTGCTCCTTGTGCCGTACGGACGATGAGCACTGGGCAGGAGTAGCAACTAGCAACGAAAGGAGAAGAAAAAGACACGCCGAGAGAGAGAAAGAGAGATAAGAAGTATAGAAAAGATGCAGTGGCAAGACAGATGAACACACGGAGAAACTATGCGACACCGGTAGCTCTAGCGACCATGGGAATTTTATGATATTCGCTCTATGCACGCCCGGATCGACTACCTATATATATATCCTTAAAAATCGAGCCCTTCTTCTTTTTCTTGTCGTGCACCGTTTGTTTTTGACAATTTGCCGAAACGTTCCGATTCTCGATATTTTTTGTTGACTATTCAAAGCGACATTGGAGTTTTCGAGAACGCGTTCTTCGCACTTTTTTGAAAAAACAAAACATTAATAACGATGACAGCCTCGCAATCCCTTTTAATCTTGGAAATTAAATGTAAAATACTATACCTAGTTCTCATTCGCACGCAAGCTCGTACGCGAGATGAAAAATAAAAGTATCAGGGTGCTTTGCACGCGTTACAACGCCGCGAGCACAATCGCCAGCATGTGTGTATGTGCACGCAAGCTCTGCTTTTATATAACAAGTCTCCTCTCTCTCTCTCTCTTCTGGCTCGGCTAATTTGCCGTGAAGCTTTCAAGTCGTCTCTTTCGAGCACGTAGTAGAGCTCCCGCGGGCTCGCGTCCTCGTAGTTATATGCGTGATACAAAGCTTAAGAATTTCCAGAATTCTCTCAATCTCTCTTCATACGCTCGACGCATGATGCAAGAAAAAAGCTTGTGCAGTGTGGCGTATGAACTAGGCAGCCTCGCACTGCGCGATGCGTCTCGAGTCTGCCACGGCTGTGAATTGTTAAACATTTTACTTGAACTCGAAGTCTAATGTTATTTTTTCTGTCTCGGTGGCTAACTAAATGTGCTTAGCGTTACGAATTATTTCATCCTTTTTGAAAGATCCATAATTCCGAAGCTTGTGTAGAGAAAAAGCTGGACGGTAGTCTAGAGCCCGTCCACTCGAGTCACTTCGATATCGCTCGCGAGCATTACGGTGAGCTTTTCTTTATGGCATAAATAATGATAATCTCGACGAGTCACCGAGGAAGCAGCATAACTCAACTGCGCAAAGACCGAGTCATATCCTACGTACGCTAGAGGAGAAGCATTTAGTACTTGCTAAATGCACATACGCGCACGTCCTCTTTCATAAACATGAGCGCGTTTCCTGACCTGCCCACGTTTTCCTTAGCGCGCATATTATATAGGACGCTCTTGTGCCCTTTTTTCGTATTTACCCCCCGTAAGTATCAACTCGTCTTATTCAAAATTCGGCCAAGTTGGATACAATAAGTTTCCTGCTTTTCTGTGAGCAAGAATCTTTTCCGCTTACCAATGTTCAAGTTGCGTCAGCATTATTTACGAGGATATATATTGCTAAAACAACGTTTTCTTATATTACAGTAGACATTTCCCACGTTATTTTTTAAGCTTTTCATTTTAACACGTATGCGTGAGTGATGCATAAAATTTTAGGGCTTTTCAAGGTACTAGCACCCAAATTAGCTAGACCATCCCTACATTTTGCCATGTTCTCAGAAATAAAAAAAATCGTCCTCGAACCCCCAAACCCTTCGAATGCGATATTTGTCAGAAATCATTCCCGCTCAAGAGTTACCTCAAAAATCACATAAATGCAGTTCATAGCCATAGCAAACCCTTCTAGTGTGATATTGGTTACGAATAATTTGGACAAAAATGTAACTTCAAAAGGCACATATTGACAGTGTATAATCGGAGCAAATTTTAGAAGAGTGAGATTTGCGTCGGAGATTCTTACCCAATAAAAACTTCTACAATCATAAGTATACTGTCTAATTTTTGAAAATTTATTACATAAGTTTCCTCCAATTATTCGAAGATCAATAAATTATTTCAAACTGGTACTAATTATTTCGTATTCAATCTCTACTATTGTTATTCGAGTAGAAAATCCTGACCTTAAAACAACAACGATTCATTAACATCGTTCGACAACACCTACAAGCGTTTTCCGTACAAGCGAAAGATTGAAAAATTACAATTGTTGATAAGTAAGCTCTGTAAGTAATGACAAGTAAGCTCTTCTAACGCAATCTAAGTACATCTTCGTACTGCAAATTCTCATATTAAATGTGTACTTGTGAACAAGAGTTCATGTATTATAAATTTAAATACTCACGCTTACTGCATCGTTTACCACCTACCGAATTTCAACGTCTAATCACAAAAGGTTAATTTCGATAACGACGCGATCTGACCATTACTTTGGTAAGTGAGGGTTAATCTCCTTTTTTTAACTTTACTATTTACATTTACATAATATACTTATATGATGATTAACAATCAATGAGTGGAGGTAAATGTAGATCAAGCTTTTGAACACGTAGAAAAATCAACGAAAAGGAAGCGTTACTCAAAACATAGGTTTCACAGGAAATTCGTGTCAAAGATAAGCAAAAGTAAGAAGCAGGGCGCAGAGCGAAACTTTTTTCTCGCTCTCTTTAACGAGCTCACTTGTTATGCATTTCATTATAACACTTGTAACAGGGCGCATTAAAGGCAATCGTCTCTCGCCCGATACAATCAAAGCTTGTTTACGCGAGCAATAAAAGAAAAAGCACATAATGACTCAAGTGCGCAGCTATTATCAGCCTTGGCGGTTAATAATTGTATATCTATCGAAAAGCATGAGAAATGAGGAAATGTACACTGATCTAAATATGCGCTCGGCGATTATTATCTCGCCTTTTACACGTATCGTCGCTGGCGACGCTCTGCACGATGATCAAGAGGAGCAAAAGGCGTAGGCTTTCTCGTTTCGATCCTCTCTCTCTCACACACAGACACACAATATGCATGCATGGGAGACATTAGAGGCGGCCGAGGCGAATCCTTCGCAGTGCATGTACGTACGCGCATAGAAACAGGATTAATATCGCAGCTTGTGTAATTAAAACGTGCCCATGCGCGCGTATTTGCACCGGCTTATATGCTGCACATATATTATGTATGTAAAACGAGCTGGTGGATAAGAAAGATGTACCTTTATCGGTACTTTATCTGGCTGGCAGTCGTCGAGGCAGCGACTTATTAGGGAGAGCGTCTAGAGATGATAAACTGCTTGACTCATGGCTCCGTGACGCGCATTTACGCACTTTATTACTCCTGCGAAATCCCCGTACCCGTGCCGCCGCCGGCTCGTTCCGATATGGGTACTCTAATCGATTGAGAAGTACGTATGAAGCCTTCGAGCTAGCCCAAATAACTTATTAATGTAAATATCCGAGGATCAGCCATTATTTTCTTCTACTGTGAATAATACAATGGGAAGCATGAATTAACAGATCTCCTTTAGTATTCTTTGTAAAAGTATATGACACCTTTTTCGGATAAAGGTCCTTTCTGGTAACCACCGCAGCATAATTCGTAAGTACAATACAAATTTAAACGTGATGATCTTTTCATAAAGCTGCAATGACTTGCGCAGTAATTGTATGGATTTCTATTCGATTCTATTTTCCCCGATCGTAGAAAATTTTTATTTCTATAATTTGCACAGCGATAGAAAAAGTGAAAAGCAGCAAAACTCGAAAAGACCCAAAACATCACGTATAGCTCATATTTGATATATTAACGCTCGTATCGAGGCATGAGAAATCGCCAGGCTGCTGCATGACTAGGCATCGGCTTGTATATTATGTAGGCAGCGAGGCCCTTTTGCCACGAACGAGCGCATGCAGCCCTCGGCCAAGCGACAGACGCGCACACGCACGCACGCATACGTACAAACCGCAATAAAATTAAAAGGACAAAAGGAGCTCCCATAGACACGCGCACTTTTATCGTGAAAGCTCGCTCATTAACGCAATATATACAGCGTACAAGTTGGCCGGTGCGTATAGTATAACTTGCTCGTGCTCGGCGCAGCTTCTCTCCCTCTATCTCTCCTCTCTCTCTCTCTCTCTCTCTCTCTCTCGCTTGCTATATCCATCGAATCGAGCCGTATGTACGTCTATAGGATCCGCACGCACGCAATCGTGTGCGAGCCTTTTCTTCAAATCCTAAGGAGACATCGCTGCCTCTGTATATGTTGCTGCTGTGCGTCCTTTTGCTCCTGTGCAGCTGCTCCACCTCTATGCGTATAGCACAGCTAATACATTTTACAGAATGCCAGCCCATACATAATGAAAGACCGCGAATATAAACTCGTGCCTGCGCGCGCCTTCCAAGGATCAATTGGGATACAGGAGCTGGCAAGATTAATGGCTGGAATGGGATGCGAGAGAGACTTTTGTGCATGAAGGGAAAAAAGATTTTTCCCCACCCCTACGAGCCCCTTTATATAAATAGGTAATAAGTCATCGATGCTTCGGTACCGTACTATACACAGTATCGTCAGGCAGTAACGTTTGCTCTCGATAAACATTACCGCGAGTATAGGCGCACTCTTCTCCTTCTCTCTCTCTCACTTCCTCGCAGCTTCGATAACTTTTCGAGTACGAAGGTAAATATTTTCGAGACCCAAAAGATACGTCTTCTTTCTTTCCTTTTTTTCGGGGCTGAACCTTTTTTCCTAGCCATCGATTGTTTAAGTATCTGGAATTGAGATTTTTTGACACTTATGCGATATCTAAATGTTTTCCACGTGTCTTTATACCGCAAATAAACATTCCTTTGTTATCCTATCATGATGCTTGAAATATTGATTTAAATCAATTTTTTACAGATAAAAAGAAATCTTAAAATTACCTTTTTAATAAAAAACGATTTTTTTCGATTGGGGTTTCATCCTTCAGTAATCAAAGATTCAGATATTGTCACACCTAACAAAATATATTGCGCGCACCCATGTTCTATGATAGTTAAAAGACTCTACATTTGTCCGGTCTTCTAAATATTAATGAAAAGAAAATAATGTTGAAAAAAATGTGAATATGAACATCAAAGAACTTTTATCTTAAATATAGTGGAAAAATTGAATCGAATTAAATTTTTAAAAGCTTTAGTGGTGTATTTTTTACTGTAAAAATAATTCGACGATTATACAAAGAAGTTTGTCCTCTGCCCAGGGCTTTCCAATGATTTGATCAAAAACACAATTTATCGCTTTTCCGGCTTTTTCACTTATAAAGAAATGTAAAAATGAGTTGTATGAAGGATAATATAAATTAAGGTTGAGTGCTTGAGAGCTTGTAAGTTGCATAACGTTGTTGTAAGCTCGTTGTGGCATCCATGTGCACATCAGTGTCTAAGCTAAGGTATTGAAGCGAGTTTGCATCTTTAACAGAGTGCCAAAATGATTTTATCGAATCAGACATACTAGGTGTAGGATTTCTGTAAATATTAGACACATTCATGAGCTATTTTTGTCACGATTATAATCAGGACTTTCAATGTCTCACCCATCTTTGGCAAAATTGTACCACATCTCTATCATCTGCTCCATTAATCTATAACTCAATGTTCCTGGCATAATGGTTTGTATGCCAATTTTTTCCTGGCCGTAAGCTCTAAACAAATTTGAAAGTTCATCTCCATGTACTGCACCTATTCTCGTAACAAATTTTATAAAAGTTACTAATTTAAAAAAATGCAATTACTGGTTTTTATTTATGTACCTATTCCACTAAATGTGCCGGAAGATTGAGCAAATGGAAAATCTCGATTAAAATCATATCGGTAAAGATAAGTTGGATTTTGACCTTTGAGAACTCGTTGTCTTGCTATTTCTTGTACACCCTCAACATATGAAATGTCACCCCAAATATCTCCCAAATTATAACGATTATTCATTTGCTCATCAAAATAAAAGCGAATCAAATCTTCAGTTGTCATACTATGTCTTGACTTTATATAATCCAAAGAATCACGTGGTAAACTTCTTTCAATATCATTGAAGAATCCAGGGTAATTCATACCATATTCTTAAAGTGTTGAACATTTTTTTCGTATTATATTTATAGTTCAAAATAAAAGTGTAAGATTTCTTACGGTTTTGCGATGACTTCAAGCTTTCTTGATTATTATAACCAAGAAGTATAGGTACATCAGAACCCTTATCAGCTGCTTCTAAAATATCTTCCGCTAAAAATGGATTTTCAGCTTTGGCGTCCATGCTTGGCAAAAATAAACGTCCCTGTAAAGTAGATAAAAGTTCAATTTAAATAGCAATCAGTTTTTATAAACGAGTAATACCTCAAAGTTTGACACTTCCTGAGCAACATGAATCAAGTCTACATAATAAACTTTTCGCAAAAAATCTAAAATTTCCTTGTGATCACTAGAGCCCATTCCAAATTGTTGATACACCATTTGAGAAATATTTGCATTCGACATTGTACGAGCCCATGGGCTGTAGACACTACCGCTTTGAATAATTGCTTTATCGAATAATCCTGAAAAATTGTATGATTTTTTAAAGATTATACATTAGATAATAGCAAGTGAAAATTTCTCCATACCCTTAGACATAGGAGAAATTGTTAAATAATGTACAGACGAAGCACCGGCATCTTGACCAAAAATTGTAATTTTATTGGGATCACCGCCGAAATTTGCAATATTTTCTTTGACCCACTTAAGAGCCATAACTTGATCTTTTAGTCCAAAATTACCCGAAATTACTTCATCATCTAAGCTGAGGAACCCTTGAAAAATTTATCATTTTAATAAATTATTAATAATCTATTAAATACAATTTAATAGAACCAAATAATTAAAAATCATTCTTAAGGAACTAAACAATAATTACACATTTATGTATTTATTCGCTTTAAACAATTATTTAACTTTGCCACTTGCAGATTTAGATATAAAGATACTCACCACCTCGTGGCGCAGGCAAAAATAACTAAAAACAAGCGATCTGTAGTAATGTAATTTTAAAACATTTAAATCGGTAATTTTCAATCATTAGGCCATTCAGCGCCAGGAATAGATTCAGAGCTGCAGCATTGCAATTTTTTACAGATATACCTCACTATACACACAAGTGCACCCACGCGCGCGCGCATGAAAAAGCAACTCTGAATTACTTTTTGCCACAAGAACCAGACCGTTCTTAGTAGAGTAACGATATTTCTAACAGCCTGCAAGTGGGCAGAAAGGCGCATAGTTTCGCTTCAAAGATCAAATTCTACGCTACCTAAAACTCCAAGTCTGTAATTGATCGTTACAAGAACTACATCCTTTCGCATAAAATAATCAGGCCCATAAATATCACTATCACCGCTGCCTCGAGCGAAATCACCACCGTGAATCCATATCATCACTGGTTGCTGGGCTGCTGAATCGGCTGATTTTGTATAAACATTCAAATAAAGGCAATCTTCATTGCCAACCACCATTCTCGAAGATCTGAGGATTTGGGGACACATGGGACCAAAGAACATGGCTTCTCTTGTCTCTGTCCATGGCTCCATTGGCTGAGGATCCTAAGAATATTTTTTAATGCCTTCAATTTGAACGGTTGTGTTCGAACATTAATGCCTTACTTTAAATCGTAGATCGCCGATCGGTGCTTTGACGTACGGTATACCTAAAAAAGAGCAAAACTCACGACCTTCTATGCTCATTTCCGGAACGCCACGAACTTTACCCATTTGAGTTTCCACTACGTTATTTTTACAGGCAATCAGAACACAAATTTGATGCATTATCAATAAAAGCACTAAACTTTGACCACAATTCATTTTGATTTCTTTGGCACAGCTATTGCGTTCGACTGTCAACCGTCAACTAGACACATATTTTTACGATTGTTTTCGAATCCTTCTTTCTCAAACAATGGCCGATTACATAAATTGACATTGATTACGGACGATGATAAAGCACCTAAACTTCAGTAGTACGACATTGGGCTCAATGATATTGTTTGTAATGATGTATTTAAATAGGAAATTCATATTATTTTCTTAAAGATACAGAAACTACGAATTTTTGATAGTTTGTTAAACAAGTTTATCCTTCATTCATACAAATATAATGAAACGTTTAAAAAGAGCAATCAAAAATCACTTTTTTCGTCAAAAACTGTACATCATGCTTCGCTGAGGTGCGTCCCACACTTCAAGACTTGGGTTGATTTTGCCAGACGAAAAAAGTCGAGCAGCGCATCGATGTATCGTCGTTATCGTAAAACTTGTCTATACAACGTATACGTACATGTAGCTCACGATGGTCAACAATGAAAACGCTCGCTCACCTCGGCTTCTCGCTCTCTAGTCGTAATTCACAAAGCCATAATTTATGCATCTTCCACACGTAAAGTCGTACACGAACGCGCGCACACATACACACACACACATACGCATACAGGTAAGTAGTAATGCTAGTTAAGTTTGACTTGACCCATCAAATTCATTCGCTCGTGTGCTAAAATATGCTCGCGAGCTTTAATTATTATTTATGTAGTTTTGTGATTGTTGCGCGAAGCTGAAAATCTCATGGGGGCAAAGGCGTTGCCACTCGGCGCGCGCGAGCTCGCCTCCATATATATACGCCGATTGCCGAGTTTCCGCATTCGCGTGCCGCATTGTATATTCTCCGTGTCAAGATGTTACACCAAAAGTATCGGCTTGGATTATAATTTACGGCCCGTGTCCGTAATAATAACGCGGATAACGAGGGCGAGCCTTCGTTTGTTTGGAAAAGGGGCAATTATGCAGGCCCATGCGGTCAATGTGTCCATCGACATTGACCAAGTGTTACATGCTTATAATTCAATTGTACTCAGACGTTTTAATTCGACTGGACTACAGATGGTAGACTTGACAATTATTGAAAAAAAAATGCCGAAAAATTTGTATGAACATAAGGTATGGCATGTGGCCATTGGGATTGTTGAGTTTGATGGAAAAGCCACTTTTCTGCGTCAGATGGCAAGGGTTAAGAAATAGACATTAAAAACTCGTAATTAAGAGTAGCGACAGCTTTGAATCATAGGTACATTTTTTTCTATGAATATTTAATTGAACTTGAAAGGATTAGACCCGAATTGAAATCCATCCTTCCAATATGAAAGTATATGACTATCGGAAATGTTTAAAAGGCTAAACGCAAGTAAGTATAGACACAGTCAGATACAATATATGAATTTCATCGTTGCGTCATGACAAGGTTGAGGCATTCGTGTGGCGATCGCGCGTATGCTGCAGATAATAATTTTAATGACACTGCATTATCGGTTGGCTGCTGTCATACACTTGTGCGTATACCTGCTGGACTCTGCGTACAGCCGCGTGATCCGCTCCATTCTAATGTAAGTCCTCTGCTGTTATTGAAACAACAAAACAGATGTTCTCTCGCGTGTCACTTCAATCCGCTTTTGACCTAGATGTACGATGTATACTGTTAAGCAAAGAACATTTTTAATATGTATCGAAATGCATAGAATAATAATGCAAGAAATTTCACGTTCGTTATCGGTACCGAGCAATATTCGATGATATACATACAGTCAATACGTTTGAACTCACAAGATTGAAATATTTACTAATTTCCCATAAGTATAATGTCATGCATACTTTGATTTCATTACAGCACAGTGCATAAATTATACAGTAGTTACTAAATATAAGCGAACTAATTGATTCGGGACTTTGATCTTCCATTTAAATGACAAAAAGTAGCGCCTTTTTAATGAAATGGTAATACATCCGTTTAGTACATCACATATCTATATGAAATGAGTAGTGGTTATTGACATCATTTATTTTTAAAATCAACTCAGCTCCTCTCGATTTCTTTAACATTTCTTTGAAGTCTATTAAACATATTTAATATTGAAAATGGTGTAAAACTTATATTGGACATTTTAATAACAATTTTATAATAAGATTTTCTTTCTGTTCTAACATATACAATTATTTTTTCTTTTCAACTTGCAGATTTACACTCGCCATCTAGTGGTAAAGGCTTAAAGTGATATTATTACATTTAAACAGATCCAAAGGCAAAAAAGCAAGTTAACGGTAATGTTTTCAGACATTTTAAATTATCATTTTTTAATCATTAGGCCATTATTATTATTAAGCATTTCTGTTTAAGAAGTATTTAAGTTTATAGTAAAGGTAAAGTTATTTATATTTACACATAATATTCTAGTAGAAGCAATTTGTCGTGGAAAAAAACTTAGAATAAAAATGTAAAAATTAATACATTTTTTATTTTAAAAGTAAATTAATCTACTTTAGTTTTAAATATACTTAGCTTCTAAAAATCATCAAATAAACTTTATCATTCGCACGTAGATACACTTGTCAAGTTGTAAATAACTCAGCAATGCATACTTCATTGTCCACATCCTTCACATTACCCCAAGTTGAAAATGTTTGATTCTCTGCCAGTATATATTTATACGAATCGAGCAGAAAAAAATATTCATGTCAAGCCGAGGAGAGCCTGCACGTGCGATCCACTGGAAATCTGAAAACTTTCATTTATATATACATTCGCCACCTGCTATATAGATTCTTCATAATACGATTGCCTTAGAGATTTTCAGTATTATGAAACTTTGTTTTACTTTGAATCCATTCGTGTGGCGATGACGCTCGGCGCAGCGTATATAAGGCGCAAAGACGTCGACGACTGCAGCAGGCGAGATAATATAAAACCTTTTTACAAACGTCAAAAACTTCTCGTCCCGCGTCTTCACAGCAGCTTGATAAGAAAGTCAAACATCAAGAAACTCCAGCAGCTCGACTTACTCGAAACCAATCATAGACTACCATACTTTTGATAATCCTTTGAAAAAACGTATATATGTATATAAAGTTGGAAAATCCGCCCTTTCAACTGTGCGATGTTATTATTAATTTGAATAAGCAATGATGGTAATTTTTTTCTGAAACACTTTCACTAATTGAAATTACCTGCAGTGGCGTTGTCAAGTTCGCGAGGATCAAAATTTTACTTATCCGATTGCTATAAAATATTCAAACTAATTATAGCAAGACTGTCTTTATTTTTAATACGTAATAGCAATACGAAATCCTGATTCCTCAGCGAGGAAAATTGTATACTGCAATGCTTACTTCCTCGTGCGTATCTCACTCTCCGATCAACCTGATCTTTCAAGTTTTCCAATCGGAAATATATACATACGAAGATTTTACCGTTACTTTATCTCGGCGAGGCGCAATACGCACACGCGTGACCATACGGGCAGGGAGGAGCTGTCGTTGTTTTTGGGCGCGGGAAAATCCGATAAACATACCTATAATATTAATAAATCGAGCCGCTGACACTCGGGTATGCAATCAGCTGAGTGATCGAGTGGACAAGTAATTGCTATATCGATAGACGTATTTCTGTTTGTATGCGTGCGTGTGCGTGCGAGTTTCGGTGAGCTCGTGCATGCTCGCATGCGAGTTTGATCATGCGACGAAGAGTCAGAGAAAGAGAGAAAGAGAAAGAAAAATGATTGCGCGTCATGAGATGCTATATATTGCATTCGTTATAACGTGTATACGTGGGATTCGAATGTATATGCGCTGATTAATTATCAGCTGAGTTTCGTGACATTTGGAACGTCGACATATGCCAATGTATTTCGTAATTTGCAACTGATAGCTTGTTTGTCAAAAAATCGAAGAAGAAAAATACGATTTTGATGCCAAATTTCTTTCCGACACCGAACGATCAAAGGAAACGTGGAAAATTATTTTGCTTTCTCATAGCCAATGAGCAGATGTGACGCATAACGTATTCGCGCGAAATGCAATTTCGGAGAAAATTTTAATTTCAATTTATTACAGAACTGTATTAATAGCGTGAAATACAATTTGAAGTTATAATAAATATATTAATCTTTCATTTATAATAAACTTATATGTTGCAAAACGAGCGACGGAACTGCATAAAAAATTTCAATAATCCCGGGCGTATATATAACGTTATGAGCTTCGCGCGCGAGTGAATTTTAATGTTGAAAATTACTCCTAGTGAACATCAACGTATATAGAGTGAAAAAAATTAAGAAATTTAACGTCAAGGCAGTAAAATGTTAATCTCGTAAATCTCGCTCTTATTAACTATGAGATTATTAAATTGAAATCTTTAACTTAATTGAATCTGCGCTGCGATGCACATGATATTCGTTATTGTTTCTTTCTTAGAATTAATCGCATAAATTATACGCATATCGTTTCGAACAACTTCTGTATCTCGTCTCACAATATTGACACAAAAAAAACATCAGTAGACTTATGAATTATATGTTATAACGGTTGATTATATTATTTGGGTATGTTTATTTGTATGTTTAGCTTACAAAAAAAATAAACAAGCAACCATGTTGCCTACATCTATCCGAAATAATTTACACGTTATGGGATACACTTTATAAAATTCCCATTTTCCAATTACAATTGAATACCGAAATTTTTCTTTTCATTGTATTGATAGATGCACGCACGCATAATACCATTACCATAAAAAGAAAAAAAGTAAAAGTATCTAGTGGGCAGTACGGAATTTGAGCACAGGTAAGATACACCGCCTATTTGAAAGCGTATGTAGTAGTGTAAACAAGAAAAGAATCGAACCGCCTTGATTTTTCTTTATTATGTCGAAATGCGTATGTTACGTGCCGCTCTTTTATTTTCGAGTCTCGCGGGCGTTACTTTGGCGGCAAACGATACGATACGACCTCGACCTGTACGCGCGTCGGCTCTTTTATAAAGATTGAGAAAGGCTTCTCTTTTTTGATAAAATTAATTCAACGCTTTTGGTATAAAAGTTTCATCAAGTTTACGAAAATATGAATAAAAATGGATTTTCAAAAGAATTGATATCCTGATTTTACCGATATGTTACCGATACTAATAAACTGTATGATATATTTCTCACGCCGCAATTAAAATTTTGAACGAGAGGCATACCCATTCTTTGTACGCGATTTTATCAAGTCGATAATGAAATTCAATCACTCTGATGCTTTCGTATTTTTACATACTTGAGCTATTTGACTATTGAATTCTTTTCATACTCCACAGGTGCTAATGATTCATTAAGAACAATATATACGTATATTTACTCGACTTAGATGTATACATACAGATGTACACTGAAAGCAAAGCAAATTGATTCAAATTAAATATGCATATCACGGCGCTCGAAATTGCTTAATTGAAGCAGGTACGTAATGAATTCTTAGTTGCGGCCGCGCACTACTTAAATGCCACAAAACTCACTTGAGAAACATCTGCAAGATTTTATAATAGCCAAACAGTGACGCGAGTGCCACAACAGCGTTGTATCAGTTAAGATAACCGCGCGCAGCCGCTCGTATAATGATAGCTCGCAGAGGAACAAGTGGAATTTTTCGTAGAAAAAATAACAGACTACTGTTTGTGTGTAATGAAAAAAAGTAAGGAAAAATAATGGCACTGAAGATCTATTCGTGCAGATTGAACGATAGGCCGGTTGATGATGCATCGACTCGCGCGCAGAAGAACCGTTAGCAAAATTTATCGTTAGCGTGCTGCGACAAATAGGCGCGTACGCGACAGACGACAGAAGAGGCTTCCTTGATTAAAGCCCGAGGAGCAGAGTATGAGATAAGAGACAAAGTGGATAGAATATTCTCCCTCTCCTTCTCGGCAGCTCGCTCCATGGGACGAAGACGACGACGCAATTGACGAGAAACTACCGGTCTTTGATCAATTAGTTTTATTAATTAGACAGAGATGAAAAGGTGCATTTATATCCTCGGCTGTTTTCCTTCTCTCCGTTAATTTTCTTTGTGCGTCTGCGAATGCAAATAATTTTTTTAAAATATCCAAGTGGCAATATTGCTTGCTAGAGTAGGATTGATGGTGTTTCAAACCTAGATGATGAGACGTTGATTAAAGTAATTTTTTCTCTCGTTCCAATATGAATCGACTCGTGTGCTTGATATTCGTTGAGATTGATTGCCCGAGCCTTACCTGCAATGAAGCATTTATGACAAATTATTTATACATTTTTAAACGTTATCCCATGATTAATTAATATTGTTTTTTTATTTGTGCAGTATTAATATCTACACAAATTTATGAAATAATTTTCAAATTGGAAACGGCCATCTATCAATGTAAGTTAAATTTCATTTTAGATTAGTTTGGCGAAACTTGTGAACGAAAGCAGGACTTTTTCTTCATTTTCTGAACTTCGTCAAATTAGCTGAGCATTTTTAAGCCCATAGAATTTATAAACTTTGAATTTTTGTTCGGAGAAAATTCTTTACAAAATTATATCTCTACGAAACAAAAGCTAAAGTTTCTTCTATGTTATGTTATTTGTTTGTATTTGTATAAATTCTTTTATTATTTATCAAAATACAGTACTCAAAAAACAAAGTAAGCCTCGACTTTGCTATGATTACGTTTTTCCCGTGTTTCAGATCTAATGTCACACAAGTGTACATGCTAATTACAAAAAATTACTTTCAAAAGGTAATACTTAGGCAGATATTACTTTAGAAGAAGGGCGAAGACTAAGAGGTAGTTTTTTTCGCGAATTTCATGTTTTAAGAGTGAATCTTACTAAATTATTTTATGATCATAAAACTAACAATATATTCCAGTCATAATAGTTGTCATTCAATTAATTTTCTCGCTTGCTCCGTAACTAACTAAGACATTTAAAAATAATCAATTCAAATTTGATAGTAGCATTTATCATATTCCATGAAGAAAAGTACATAAGTGAAGAAAAATTATGCAGTTAAAAGACATCGAAGTCAGAAGAAAAGTTGTGCATTCAAATCAAGAAAATGAACGAGCAAATGTGTTTATTACCACAATTGAACAATCGATTGGTCAGTGGAGTTTATCTTACGCACATAAAACGAAGGGAGAGAGTGCGCAGTTCCTCTCGTAAGCAGCACGATTGTAGCGCGATAATGCACCCTCGCGGCTGCAAAAACCTACGGCAGCTCTGTGTGAGAACGTCGCTTATATTATACTATAGCTGCACCGCCAGCGAGACGTTTATAATGGTCTCGACGCGATTCGATGAGACGTTATATTATAGGAAGTTGGCTTTTTGTCGCGTGCGCGGAAACGAACTTCGAGAGATAATGTATAATTGCTTGGGATGAAGATGGATTCCTCACGATTTCCTCGAATTCGGGTATTATTTTTTATTATGCGCACTTTGCCTCATTAAGATTGATGATATTATCCCCCGCGAGCGTATGTACTGCTACTGCTGCTGCAGCTCAAGTTCGAGAAATTTGCGCAGCGAATTGAGCAATGATGTAAAGTTCCGAGAGACTCGGCTCACTGATTAATCGTTCGAGTGATATACACCACGTGACTATTTAATCTGACACGTGATTTACGCAGCGCAGCCTAAAACGATTGATGCGCGCGCCTCGAAATTATATTTTCACTGGCTAAACTATTTTATAACCAAAAACGATAAAGAACCGAGAAAGCGAGGGACATTTTATCGTTCGATACACCTCCCCAACAATTTCACTATCAAACTGAACTTGCAGCGCTCCAAGATAAATTTGTTTTCATCCAAGAAATATAATCTCCGTGACTTGAAAGTTCGGTTGATTTGTTGAAAAAACGAATGCGTTAGATACACGGTTAACAATGAGCTTATTTATAGATACTTGATTAAAGTATTTATGATATTTGCCGACTCCAGGCTGTAACCAAGTGAAGAAAAAATCGTTTACCGCGATGATTCGCGGCACAAACATAATCGGGCTAAGCTCGATTGAACACGACTGTGCTTGTAGTACTCGTGCACCACAAAGACTACACGACAAAAAAATCAATGCTAAAGTGACGTTAAAGCCCCCCAATGAAAAATCGATGTACACCGCGAACAATCGATGAACGTAGATTTTTTATTCAATCGAATCAATGGTGTGCGGTCTGTACAAAAAAAGTAGTGGTAGTGGATGCGTTGACATATAGTTGGCGTGACGAATTCTCGAGACAACGGGTCAAAGACAAAAATGAGAGAAATCTCGAATCACCTCGCTGCACCCCAAGCATATAGATCTAAGCGCACATACGAGATTCGAAATACATTCTGGGTTGGTTTTATAGCGTAATGTAAAAATTGACTCTTCCGATGCATTCTCGCTACAGCGCACGCGGAGCTCTGTAAAAGGCCGCACATGTCGTTTGTCCAACCTTCAACAGCCCAAAAGCCCCCGAAAAGACACAATGGAAGGAAAAGAAGCCGACGAGCGCAGAAGCGCGTCAAAGACGGCGGTAAAATTTACTGTAATGTAATAGATGCACACGTGTATGTAACTAATCGGCTATACATAGCCTCGGCACAAATGATGCCGCCCATGTGACATTAGCCGGTCCGTGGCCCATTGTTGCAAATGTACGATCATTCGTAAGAAAACGTCGATTCAATGTCAATTAGTTCGGCTGCGAAAAACTTGGCCGATGTTTGAGCTCGGAGCAGGTCTCTCTTTTTTCTAAATGACAACAGTTACAATGAATCTTTCATTTGACTTCTTGCAGATTGACAATATATCACATTTTGATGCGAAAAGACCGCTAAAGAAAATATTTTTCAACGTTGTTGAAGCAAATCGCTGGTTTTAACACATATTTTCTTCTTTGCTTTTCTTTTCGTGATCAATGCAAAGGAAGTTGCCTGGAATGTATTATTGAAATTATTTTTCTATCAAAGGTGGTGAAATTATAAAACGAACTTTTATAGATGTTTAATAAACACCAACGACTTCCTTTAAAAATAATTTTTAGACTGTTGCTTTTGAACTACGTACCTTTATTGTGGTCAGAAAACATATCCAGGAATATTTTTGATTATATAATTCAGTGAGCTAGTATTTTACCACTTTTCTGTTAAAATTATGTAAAAAATTTTAAGCGTTTTTTAAATAACTTATGTGCAACACGTGCCCAGCTTTTTCCGCACACCCGTGCCCAAAAACGCCTTTTGGGCCCTTGTTGCATAAATAACTATAAAATGACAATTGAACCATTTCAAAAAATGTTGATCAATTTTCATTTCCTATTAATACGATAGTACCACTTGAAGCCTCTACCGCTCGATGGCGAGAAAATTTATCCGTAAATCTGCAAGTAGCAAAGAAAGAATATTCGTATATAAGTCAAAGAAAAGTTTTAAAGAGTCCAAATTTTATTTATTTTTTTTTCAAAGCTTAATTATTTCTCTCTGGCAACTTGAAACTCACGGTTTTGTTTTGTATTCCCAGTTCCAAAGGTTTTTTTACACCCAAGAACTTTTCGTTGGTCAAAAACTAGACATGAAATGTTTAGAATTTCTACCTACCTGCAGATTCGAGCTCTAAGTATTCTACGAAGTGCAATATTGAAAAAATAATGCAACTCTCCACAAAACGAATGATTATTATTCGCATGGACAATCGAGAATTTGTTATTTCAAGACAGCATATAAAATCTTGACCTTGATTTTGCATCAAACTCATGTAATAACGGTCGACGATAGACCGTCAACGATTTTGCTGTTCTCTATAACATTGCCGCAGTACCCGTTCATAATACATATAATATCCGAGGCAATGATCTTTCATTATTACAGTTAGTCGCAGCAATGAGTACAAGTCGTGCGTCGAAGCGGCTCGTGTATGTTCGTTATTATAATTCCGTTGAATCGATCAGTCTCGCGGCAAATTTCGGGACTCGATCTATGCCTATATACATAATGTGCCGCATGGGAGAGAAGAGCGAGAAATGCCCGTCGTTACGGGCTTTGATATGGCTGCAGTTCGGCCCATGCAATATATGGAACGCCCGCGCGGTTATGTGGATAGTTGTAGAGATGAACGCATCGGCGGCACGCATCGTGCTTTGCCCAACTATATATATCGCGCTGGCAGTGAAATCGATAAGTTGTCTACATACACGATGATGATTGATGCGTTTCTGTCTTCTCTCTTCGGGCCAGATGGATTGTGGTCCTCGGTTGCGGCTTCGAGGCTTTTCGGATTGTCTTCTTAAAAGAATGACGGCCTAAAAGTGTCATGAAAATATGAGGTGTCATAATTGCTACACAATTGTTCCCGAAACGCGTTTCAATGATTTACGTTTTGAATATTAAAATGATCATTGTAATTATTAATTGAATTCATATTATTTTGGATAAAATAAAGAGTGATCTCCCATTTGGGACAATTCAAAATTTCATATACATATTGTATTGCGTCTTAATTAATAGCAATGACGCACCAAGCGTACTTTGCTCCAAATTTTCTTGCACAGATGGTTAACGCACATTATTTTTCTATTCAATGTATACAATGGCTTTGACAAAAAAGCTGATGGATCAAAAGACGATCGAACAGAGTACGAACCAATTGGTTATTAGAAAAAAGTTGAACAATAAAACTCAGATTTGAAATCTCATTTTAAAATGTTATCAAGTTACTAAATAATATTTACATTAATTTAATTATCTATAGCATCATTGTTTAAAAACACTTTAAATTTAATGCAGATCGAATGTAAAATCGAATTTTAAATTGAAAATTAATGTATAATTATTGATATACTTATTTTATTTTATTGATATAATTTTTTTATACTTGAACGATTCAAAAAGTGTATTAACATTATTTATAATGCAAAAAAATTATAAAAAACTATTATTTAAAAAAAAAAAAGATTTGATATTTTATTGTCAATGAATTCAATTATAATTTGAATCTCGACCACTAGGTGACGAATACTTTTATTTGTAAATCTGCAAGTGTCAACGTAGAAAATAAATTTATAAATCAAAGCGGCACATATAAAAATGAATATTTATTCTTCTTATTCTTTGTTTGGGCTTGGAGTGAGTGAGATTCACTATCGAACTGCCACTGTTCAGACTTTAATACATAACATCCAACGGTCCTACGTATATTTATTACAAAATATTTGCACAAACTTTTTATCGGTAAAAATTTCTGTCAATTTAACATTGAAATTTGAAGACATACAGAAAAGGCTCATTTCATACATGCACGCATCCAATGAAACCTCCTGGACACATTTATTTATATACACGCTCGTGAAAAGAAGGGAAGAAACTGTGTATTGCTCGCTGCAGCCACTTGAGAAAAACTTGAAAACCATCGATAGCGCATATAAACGGCCCCGTGCGTGTACATTATTTTTTTATAAAAATGTTTAAAAAAATGAATGTGGCATATGTGCGTGCGTGCGTGCATGCCTATTTATACGAAGTATAATGACAGCAGACGCAGCTTTTCCATACGCGCTCATATACTCGATGCAAAGAAAAAAAAAGAATATATTTTCCTTTTTTTCTCGCCACTTTTTTTCACCGCAACTTTATATAATGCGCATAAAACGCCGGGCGTATGGAAAAAATATCTATATATGAGCGTATTTTTATTTACACGTGAAAAGTGCAGTACTTTGGCGGTATATGCACTAGCTGCGCTTGTGTAAGTGCATGCACACAGAGAGCTTCGCTTTTATTTTCATTTTCAAACGTCGCGTGTATAAAACACAGCAGCAGGCGCTTTATATATCTATATGGATACACACATTCAAAAGCTCTGAGCATTACTGATGATAGTAGACGTAAAAAAAGCGGCACATTGTACAGCGGCACACAGGCAACTGCTTGTACGAATGAAAATTATCCCATGAGACTGCCGCAAAGTCCCAACAATATATAATATATATATCTCATAAAAAGTCGTAACTCTTTTTACCTCATATAAACGCGTGCGTGCGAGCATTTAAAAATTTATATTCAATCGTGGATTTTAATCAAAATCCGCGAGATCCGTCCGAGACTCTCTAGCACCGCATACCCGCACAAAAGATCTCGCTCGACTCGGGCCCGTAACAATAACGTCTGCATCTTTGTCTCGCGGTACGACTCGCAAAAAGTTCCAATGCTCCGAGCGCAAAAAGCGAAGGTGCTCCCGTTGAAAAGCTCCGTGCAGCCATATATATATTTATAATACGAGTTGGCATTTGGAAAAACAAGAAATTTTATTTAGAAAGTCATTTCGCAGAGCTCTCATTGTCGGAAGTTTCGGATTTGGCATAAACATTTCCGGCTACAACCTGCGCGCGCGCGAGTTGTTGAAAATCATATTTCTGCCTTAACGCGACGAAATAATGGACTCTAATTTCCGAAGTCGCACGCGCCGCCAGTCGTCACGATCTCGCCTAGCCCTTTCGGGATAAGCATATTGTATATACGCATAAGTCGGAGACTTGCCACGCTTCCGCGTCAATAATACACTTTCGATTCCGTATGTGCCCATGGTAATGTACTTAAAAATAAACTTCTTCGAGTGTACGCTACAAGCATTGGTCGTGCCTCATCAAATGTAATTATTGCAACCCCCTTTGGACTCGCGGCGGTAGCGTGTATAATCCCTGCGTTGACTGAGCACGTATATACACGTATAGAGTAGTACATAACATGCAGAGTAAAAATACCCACGCACGCTCAAGCCTCCGGGCTACTTGGGAGTTCAATGCGAGTTGCGTTTATATATACGTATAATAAACACACATACATAGATGTGTAGGCTGGGCACAAAGACAGAGAAAGAGAGAGAGAGAGAGAGGGCCGCCGCCCGCGTGCGCGCAAGAATTATTCGAGAAATTATAATTAGAGCGCGGGTGGCTGAGTGCTCCACGCGCGCTATGTACGCACAAGTCTCGAAAATAACCTAAAGCTCTCTCTCTCTCTCTCTCTCTCTCTCTCTGGCCCGCGGAAATTTACACACTAGCGTCTGGAGACACGCTCGCACAGAAAGTGACTGCTGCTGTGTTTGTGTACGTATACACACTACTAAGCTCGAGCGACGATGCCAAGCGGTAGGTAGTAGCTCCTTTCCTAGCCTCTCTATGAGTATTTATCATAATTAAACAAGCAGACGAGCACAACACTCTTCGCTTTTCATCTGCGCGCAATGCACAAGTGTGTATATGCGCGTGAATGTGTGTATACGTGTGTCCTATCAAGCGCGCTGCGGAGCCAGAGATAAATAGCTCTTTGCGGGTTTGCCTTCTGCGGGTATTAAAATAATACTTTACTGTTTTCGGACTCCTTTGGTGTGAATCAATCTTGGAACCAAATTAGCGCGCAATTTCTCGATTTGTGCATTCACCTTCGCTGTAAATGTGTGATACGTTATATGCACACTTACGAACTAGCCGAATGACTAGCAAGAATGATTGGACTTTAATTTTATTAAAAAGTTTTGCATTATTTATGAAGATTAATGCCTTATTAGATATATTTACTCTTCCTTACTATATCCGCGTCTTTCAAAAATAACTATGGAAATTAACTTATAATTCGTACGTAAATTTGCTTTTTTTTTACAAAGCACCAAGTTTTACATCTAATGTACAAATTGATTATGATTACTAGCCGCAGCGATGGAAGAGAAAAGTGAGGAAAATTTTGAGCAAATTTTGCGAGACATATTTCGTTGAAGTTTCGGTCGATAAATGTCTGTCAGGAGCAGCGACGACGTGCACTCGGCACCGAGCCATGCAGCGCCGAAGCTTCTTCTCGGCTCTCCTCTGCCTGTGACATCATTGTGAGGCGTATAGCTTCGCTCTTGTTTCCTCTCGCTGTTTCCTTGTTTTACTTATATTATGTATGTATAGGAACTAGCCTCGACGACTCGACAAAGGCCACTGAGCCAAGCTCGTTCGTGCGTATTATATACGTGATGCGTATGTATATACATGCGGGCGGACGCGCAAATTTTGCTCCGAAGCCAGTGTGGCACTGCTGCAGCTACTGGCTATCCAACACCTTGGTCTTTAGTGGTTTTAATTTAAGCCTTTGTATACACCGAGCAGCGAGCTCTTGGAAGATTGTCTCGCAGCTGCTTCTCTCTTTCGCTCGCTCGCTCGCGCTATATAGCCACTCGACGCAGTTGAACTTTGAGCGGTGCTGGTGCTGCACCGTTTCGGTGCCAAAGAGCTGCTGCTGCTGCTGATGCTCAACTACGCGGCACGTGACTCAAAAGCTAGCCACTGGGGAAATATCCTGCTTTCTTTTGAAAATTAATACATCGACGTGAATACGTATTGTAAAGATTGAGACAATTGCCGGCTGATCATCGATGTTATTGTCTCTTCGTTGTTCTTTCGAGAGGCGACGTTTTGTCTTTTCAAAATCGTGTACAAACAAGCCCATTTCTTAATCAAACAAACCTCGATTGACAGCCAAATCATCGTCCTCGAAGTCGAATTAAAATTGTCGCTCTTCGGGTTTGTTTTTCCTGCACTCGAGTCGCGCGACGGCGTCGTTCTCGGCTCATCTCTCTCTCTCTCTCTCTCTCTCTCTCTCTCTCTCTCTCTCCTGCAACAATGGAGTCACGCTGCGCGCCATAGAGCTGTATGTATTATAATCGTGGTGGCACAGAAATAGACGTAATTTTGTGAAAAGTCATAGCGAGCCATGAGATGTCGCTCGAGGGAGAGAGAGAGACAGAGCCAAGTCGAGCTCGAGATGCATCTAAATAGATGAAGAGGGCATAAGTAAGCGCTGCCACGCCCATTTGTCGGGGAGCCCTCATTCTCGCGTCCGCACTATTTGTCACCTGTCCTCGAGAGAAGGCGCGCTCCAAAGCCTGCCTATAAGTGCGGGTTTCTGTGCGGTCTTATGAAGGAAGTTTGTATACTGTGTACTCGTGATGCCTGAGATTTTACCCAGGAATGCATAAAAAAAAAGTTCAACGTCAAGGCGCGCGCAAGGAAAAAGAAGAAAGAAACACTTTTTTTAAGAATGCTTATGTTGTACGTTACAGCAAAGGGATTATTACATGTTTTTTAGTGTATGCACGCGCGAGCAAAGGAATTTCCGCGAGCACCAGAGAAGAGCTGTGTAATTTCCCTTTTAAAAACATAACAAAATTAAAATGTTGAGTAAAATTTTCATTTGTAAAATTGAGAGCTGATACGGCTGACACGCTTTTGCCGAAAAGATGAAAAACTCGCGAGCAAACTCTGGCAGCAGCAGCAGCAGCAGCAAAAATATGGACGAGCAACGCGTTTATACCGACCTATGAAGTTGCCACACTAAAAAATGGCCAAGAAGCTCTCATTTCTCGGGCGCGTGCCAGGCGCGCGCGCGCTTGCTGTAGAGGCAGCTTGGCAGGTATATATAAGATGAGAGATCGTTTCCAATATTCCTCCTCTTCGACTGTGGAAGTTGGCGAATTCCAGCTCGCTCGCATATGGAGAAAAAATGAGAGAGTTTCCTTAATTTTCTTTCCTTCTTTCTTTCTTCGAGCTAGCTGTGCTGCTCTGTCGGGTTATATATACATGTACTTATGGCGTTCAATATGCGTTCTATCGTGCAAATATTTGCCTCGCAAAAAAAGAAGCGAGAGATCTTTTTCTTTAAAGTGAGGCAAAGCGAGGTATATATGCTTGGAATTCTATCGCTCTGCTGCATTGATGGTGCGACGCTCGGCCGACGACTGTATACGCCGAGATATTTTTCTAACGCCATAACCGACTGCAGCGATTTCTCGCGTGCTTTTCGGGAACAGTATTAAACGACGTCTTTGTAAGTAAATGAGCGAAGGCTCGGAATTATTTATCAAAAGCTCGTTTAGCACGTTTTATTATCTTGTCGGCTAATCGTCCAACACTTGGCGTGAGCCGCAAACAAAGCCCCGTGCGCCGTACGACGCGTATCGCGAAACGATCGTGTGTTGAAAGGTACTGCTGCGCGATATTGCCCTGAGCACAACGTGTCGCGCCAGCGAGCGAAATGGCAGTGGTCACGCGCGCCGCGCCGTGCTTTTACAAAGACCGTCAGCAGTTCAGCTTGACCCACATACAGCAAGCGCGAGGTAAAAAAAGCGATAAGTTATAAGAAAGTGGGAAAAAATGTCGGCTATTGCAAGTCCCAAAGGGAGATTCTATCCCGTGGAAACGATATCGTTACGAGTGCACAGCTCGAGCAGCAGCAGCAGCAGCCCCGTCGAGAAAAACGTATATTAAACGCATAAATACGCGCGCGGCTCTCGTGTGCGGTATTATGTAAGAATAAGATTTTCAGAGTCAGCTGCTACGGCGAGAAATTTCGCAGAGACGTGCAAATTCGATTTCTGTGTTATAGACGACAGTGTGGCGACGAATTATTTATTTGCTCAGCTGCTCAATCAATTTTACGGTCATAGTTTCCGATGGTCGTTAGAGTACCATTAATGGGCCAATCACAAATTTTATTATTTGCTTATAAAAATGACATGTCAATGAGTTAGTCATCCCATTGAATGATTCTTGAGTAGAGTTTTTTAACGACATCTTCGATGCGGGTCCAGCAGAAACTTCACTGAGCACACAAGAAAGTTTTAACCTTCAGACTAGCGGTTACTTTCGTTTTCGTTGGGAGGAAGAAACGTATAAGGTTTATAACCTACACGCGAAAGGAGTGAAAGAGGATGAAGTCATGCAGCTTTGGATGTAATCTTCTTATTCGGAGGCGACGTAAGTAGCTACGTCGCGAGGAAAAGAGAGCGAGAGCCGAGGCAAATCTACTAGCTCTTCGATGCCGGCATACGCCGGGCGGCCGAAGTTGCGCAGCGGAAGCGGCTTACACCCTTTTTCACGGCCGCAGCTTTTTTTGCGAGCCGAGGAGGGCGACCGAGCTTTAAGACTTGTGCAATTCCGAAGCAACCCGTTAATGAGATGTTCATCCGATGAACGATTCGATGAGAATTTTAACTCAACGGGTACCAATCTTTTTCTTTCCGGCACATGCACGCATAAAGAGAGGCATTCTATTTGTTTTCACGAGCGAAGGCGGTGATTAGTTGCTCGCTGTTGACCTTGCAGAGTTGAGCATTTAGAGGCATTGCGTCCGACCCAAGCCTTTTTTTTCAATAGTCCGCTTTATCTCGAAGGAAAGAGACAGAGAGAGGGAGAGGTGAAAGAACAATTTTGTCCCCAGTCTGCTTAGTTTTTTTATACTCAATCATTGCTCGTGAGAAAAATATTTGCACTTGTGACACACGAGATAAGGGACATTTATTAATGACGCATGATGAGTTTGAAATAGACGATCGAAGCGCAGTAAAATCAGTTAATGAACAAATATGCCATTTATCGTCGACCTAGCCTGTGATATACAAAATCATCAATTAAACTCTTGCTGCCGGTCCTTACGTGCATACGAGTTCACAACAAAAGCCGTGACATAGCGCGCGGTCTCGTTTTTTTTCTTTCTCTCGACAAATACACCGGAACACTTGATCTCGTCAAACACAGGCGCATGGGGCAAATACACACACTCGCGAGCGCGCGCAAAAAATTATACATACACGACAGAGAGATAGAGCCGTAGTGCACAGAAACTAAATAATGAAAAAAAAAGAACGACAGAGAATTGTCAAGAGAGAGAGACAGAAGCGCTGCCCGAGCAAAATCGGCTGTGCAACGCAAGAGCATATAAGTACCAAAGTGTAGTCACGCTCTGCGATGCGCATAATAGACGGACAATTAATTATTTGCTCACTCAAAGAGAGAGAGAGAGGCTCCTTTCCTGGCATTACGCTCGACTTGATTTTTCGCTTAATTTGTCGTCGCGAACGACGACGACGGCTGTTCATACACACATCAGCTCGGCTACGTAGCACGCATCATATAATGCGCACTGCTATTTACTGTACTCGAGGTTGCTGCTATATTCGCATACATAAACGTGCGCTCACCATATAATAGCATGTATGGATGAGACACATAGGACAAGCTGCCGGGCGCATTACATTGCGCGACATCCAAGTGCCTCTCTTTGTGCCTCGCGCGCGTCTGCGTTTATGTCTGCGGGGCTTAGAAAAGCCTAACGCCCACTACGAGCGCGATTCTCTCTCTCTCTCTGCGAGCGTATGCGTGTGTGTTATTTTCTTCCCCATTGTTGGCGTTGCGCCGCGCTGAGCGTCGTCCGATGCTACTGCTGCTGCTGCTTCTGCTGCTCCATAACGCGCGCGAGCGACAACAAAAAATGCAGATTTTCATTCGGTCCTTTTTTTCGTCCACAATAGCTCGCGTATGGGCCAGAGCACAATATCGATCGATTTCTATTATCGAGTCAAGGATCTGTGAATAATGGCCCATGCCGCGCGAGTGCCGATATTTTGTCAAGAATATATTCTCTACTTTTCATGGCGCACGCTGCACAGAAAAAAGCCAAAGCTTATTTAGCTTTGCGCGTACGTGTGCGCGCGCCTGCTATAACAGCCAGTAGATTTTCGCTCGTAAATTTGCTCCGCTGGATGTGGTGAAAAAAAGGCGCCTGTGGAAATTAAAAAGTGTCCCCCGTGCTGTTTCAACGAATTTCCCAGTAGTATTAACCACCCAAACGTGCGGCTGTGGGTGTCTATGTGTTTGTATGCGGAGCTGCATATATATACATTTATGTATACACATGGCCATACGGTATGAGCGAAAAAAGCAAATTTTTTAGCTTAATCTTCTTTTTTAATGCAAACTAATGACTACGTTTATTCGCTTCATTAGGAATTCGTCACCAAGTAATATTTTTTTATTAAACATACATTTATTTATTTTGTATCAACTTTTGTACAAAAATAAGCTTAAATGAAACCAATTTCTAATTTATCAAAAGACCAATAAACTAATAACTTACTCCAAAATACCATAATAATTTTAAAGAAAAGCCTTTTAACGATTTGATAGTTGAAACCTTTTTCAAGGTCATTGTAACAAACAAAACTGAGCTTCCTTTTATTTTACCACTAGGTTAAGTTATTCGATAAGTTGTCTAAGCGATGTACTCTTATTATTCTTGCAATGACACATAGAGGTAAAATGTTTCGCACTGGTGCAGGTACATTGAGTGTTAGTAGTTGTAAAAAAAGCGAAATGATGCTTTCGAGCTTGAGTGCTTCGTCGTTCCACGACGTCTACTCTTTCGCTGACCCAGTTTCAGCACGTTTGTCTCTCTCTCTCTCTCTCTCTTTCACTTGCAAGCACAATGCATGTATCTCGTCGTCGTCATCCTTTAAAGAGGCTTTTGCCGATGCTGCTACCACCGCAAGTGGGTAATACAGTGTCGTTGTCGTGTGTCTTGGAAACTGCCGCAGCTTCTTTTTCTTTCTAGAGGCCTGAAGGTGCTTGTCTAGATCATTTCTCGTACCAAGGGATTTTTTCTACAAATCAACCAGTCAAGTTTTTTTTTCATTTTGAATAAAAATGAAAGTAGGCCTATTGTACGTTTACTGAATAATTTCAAAGTATAAAAATACACTTTGTTGAATCAAAATTTACCTAAACTTATGGTTGTGTAATTTTTCATTCTTTCAATAAAAATATGACTTTGATTTTCAGCTGAATATATATACACCAAAAACCTTTTACAGTTCCAAATAAGCATCCGGTGTTTTTTCTCTATATTTGCATGCACTTACGAAAGGAAGGAAAAATCTCTCGAACAACACATTTTTATGTTTGTCGGAAAATAATGGAATGCACTATAATCTAAAATTACTTCTTCGAAAAACTGTGTGAACAGTCAATTTGAAAAAAAAGTACAAAAAATTTTTTGAAAAATTTTTTTGGAATCACTATTTACAACTATAAATTATATCTCTTTCTCAATTGTTAAAATGTACCTTTCAAAATTCAAACACAAGTGAAGCTTACATTTATTCAAGGACCAGAACGTATAAAATAAATTAAATTTGACTTACAAGAAGACCACCCCAGCTCGGGGTCAAGAATTTGCTCCAAAATTTTTTTGGGGTCTCCAGGTACCCAATACTGAAACTCCCTGTGCTTAGTTTGATCTCATGGGCCTTAGGGCCAATTTTTAGCGGATTTTCCAAATTATAAAAAAATCTTTGTTATTTTCTATATCGATATAGAAGTACTTAAACGAAAAAATGCAACGATCATAAGTTTTTTAATTTTTCAAAGAATCTGCTTGAATTTTTCCAGAATTTTTGAGACCGTCTATCACTAAATTCAAGAGGCCCAAATTTGACGCTTTTTTATAGATTTTAGGACTTCTTAAAGAGAGTGATGGATGGTCCCAAAAATTTTGAAAAAATTCAAGCAGATTCTTTGAAAAATTAAAAAACTTTTGATCGTTGTATTTTTCGTTTAAGTACTTCTATATAGATATAGAAAATGGCAAATATTTTTTTATAATGTGGAAAATCCGCTAAAAAATGGGCTCTAAGTTCCATGAGATCAAACGAAGCACGGGGTGCTTAAGTATTGGGTATCTAGGAGACCCCAAAAATTTTTGGAGCAAATCTATGACCCAGAGCTGGGGTGGTCTCCTTGTTAGTTCAAAATTAAGTTTTATATTTGGAGAACCTTACGGAATAAAAAGCCTGATACATTTTCATTACAAAGAATAATGTTGACATGATATCAAATATTTTTACATTTTTATCATCAATCAATCCCTTGATCCGACTCAAGATGTCGCATCGCCAATCTCCAAGCGGTCTAATCTGTTTCTCTCGATAAATATGAAAAGTAAATAAATCTATTAGTGATCCTCATCCTTTATCCTTCAAAAGTTTCAAAACCGTATGATTGATTCGCAATTGTTCAATTTAAGTAATCGTTTGTGGATAAATAATTTCGAAGTACTAACGAAGTAACGCCTTCTTTTGAGATGTTCAAGGAAGATCGAAATCTCATTTTTGTATGTGCTCAGGCTATTGGAATCATGCGTATATGGTGTGAAGCGCACGAATACTCGAGAGCGCTGTCGATCGATCGATCGGTTCAATAGATACGCGCGTGCGCTTACAACAATCAGCGACACAACGTATAGGCATTCGAGGGTCGCGCCGCATTTTGAGACGGAATTACAGTGTCTGCGTGTGCGGTTGCGTAACTCGTACAACTTCAAGTTTTTGCTCGAGTGATTTGCGAGATGATCGAGATACCGAACGGTTTTGCTGCTTCTGCCGCGTGCTGATCGTGCTGCTGCTGCTGCTGCTGCTGCTCGTCCTCGTGTCGTTTTGGGCTAATTCTGCGCTCTACTCGCCGCCGATCGTCGCAAGATATGATGCATCGCGTAGCAGCTCGAAGCAGATGTCGCATGCCCGTAAATATTTCACTTTTCGTGCTGCGTCGTTTGAACTCGAGAGACGGAGAGAAAAAGAAATTCAATGGGCTCGCACGCAAGCTCGCGTACGTATGTGTGCCGGCACGGTAGTGATACTGCTGTTCGCAGTTCTCTCGACGAGCATCAACACACCATTTGCATTACTCGAGCCAAAAAGCATATGAAAACACAGCGAGGCTGGCGCTGGCGTATATAAACCGATATCAAACAACTAGCTGAAAACAAACATCAAAGCAATCCAAACAACATCCAACAAATGGTTCATCAGGACAGTTAAAGCAGTTTTAGATGCGCGCGAGCACATGTATAATATTAGTCTAGTAGTCTAAAACAGCCGCGCGGCGCAGGTACTGCACGTTCAATTCGTAAACATGTAACGTGTATATATATATATCAAACAGTTTTACCTCGCCGCGCTAGAACTCACTTGCTCGCGGCATTAAATTGCAGTAACGACAAATAGAATACACAATCCACAAACGCTTGTTTCCTGCGCGTCTTCCTTCGGCTCTGTGCCAGCGTGCGCGCGCATGTGTGTGTGGGTGGGTGGATGCGCCGCGCGTTCATTAAACTCAAAGCAGGCCACCACCGATTGCAAAAGAGATTGAGTTAAAAACATTCCTCGGCGCTCTCGCTCTCTCGTCGACTAGGGAAAAAATCTCAAGTTTATAGTGAATGCAAAAAGAAACGCAGCAGTGTAGAAATAAAATTATCTCACCCGGCGCGCTGCTACTTGCGTGTGTAAGCACGAGCTGCCGCATGGAAAGCTCGAAAGGGTTGGCGAAATGAAATAACTCGTAGATTCGTGTCACGCACGTGTACCGAGAGAGAAAGAGAGAGGAAGAGAGAGAGAGAGAGAGAGAGAGAGAGTAGAAGAGGCGCCTGTACCAATACTCGAGCAGTGGTAATGTTTCTTCGAGGAGCGCACGAGATGCCGCTTCGTGTTGAGAATCCCTTTTGTGAATCTCTCTCCGACGCGGCGACTATGGTTACGAGACACGAGAGCCGCCGCCCCGCTGATGTGCCAAATTAACGAACGACGATAGCTTGCTGATTTCGCGCTTTGACGCACTGATAAGCTATATATCGCTCGCGGTCATATATATACCGTAAATTGTCAAGATCGCTATTTCAACGATACGACTGGATTGTAGTCTCCGCAGAGCTACAGGCACGGTCCGAAGACGTAGCTATATTTCTTATAAAGACTATATGGAGAAGAATAGTAAAAAAATTTTTATGCATCGAGCACAAATACGAGCAGCAAACGATGACTCCTCTCCTACTCGCGTCGTCGTTTCCAATGCCATTAATTTCACGAAACATTTCATTCGAGTCTATCTCGCACATGACTTGCTCGTTTCCAGATATTTCTCGCTCGCATGATAGATTTTTACGATGACCATGGCCTCGTACACATCGCGCGCGCGCAAGCTCGCCTGCACGTGAGCTTCGCAGCCGCTGTAGCTGCGAAGCTCGAGTCGACGCGATCGTCTCTGAGGGAGAAAAGGGTGGGCCGTTTTCGGTTATTGCTTGCCTTATGAAATTCGCGCTTTCTCTCATTCTCTCTCCTCGACTGCTCGCAAGCTGACTCGGCATCTCGGCTGCGGAAATTGTCCGCGAGAAATTGGACCGATATCGTTCGCGCGAGCGATGCTTCGTTCATTTCTCTCGCCTCGCTCTATGTGTGTGTGTGTGCATGTGAGTATTCCAAGGATATTGCGCGCAAGAATCAGCCTTTTGGCTTCCTCACACGCCTGCCCTAGGACAATGCCTTAATTCGCGCTTCATCGACCAATTGTTTTTTCTTCTATATATCTCTTGCTCACTTTCTGGCTTGCTCTACTCATTGCACGTGTATAATGCTTCTCTGTAAGGACGATGAACTTTGAACGGGCCATGCACGACAATTACCCAAATGTCCGATGTAATTTGATTTCGATATTCTATTTCTAGGTAGAAATTGGAGTTAGTTTTTTCTCGTGATTAATAGTTTAAACCTACATCCAAGGTGTTATTTTTGTAAATACTCCGGAGTAAGCCAGCTGCAATAGTCCGCACTGTAACAAATTGCGCTTACTAAGGAAAAAAAAATTGCAAACGTATATAAGGTAGGACCGAGATAACGAAAAATTATCCGCACTCATGAAAGTATTTGCAATTCAAATTTTTTTAGCTTACGACGTTTCTTTACTTCCATTATATAGGAAGTAAAATGAAATGCTATCTAACCCCGACATTCACGAAGTGTATAAAAGAAGATCGTCCATGCATATTTATAAAAAAGCCTCTGCGCGAGTGTGAGAGTTGAAAAAACTAAAATATGTGAAGAGTTACAAAAACTCTTTGAATAAAAAATGAAAGATTTATGATCGCATCGTAAGATTTTTCGCGTACGAGAAATAATAGATGAAAAATACCCGTATGCTACGTATTTCGGAGATGAGAGAAAAAAAATTATATGAGTTTATATGTGTTCCTATGTATGTGGGAGAGAGGTATGTTCACAAACTAAGCAAAGGGCCAACACCGGTAACCCGAATTTTATAACCTGCTTTTTATGATGAACCGACAGTGACCCCGTGATGTAACATCTGATCCTTCGAATGCTAGTTTTCAAAGCTTGTTCGATCGTAAATACTAGCTAAAAATTCCTTTTTCCTATCCTGATACGCGTGTATGCGCGTCATATAAATGCCGAAGGGTAACGGTAACTTTTACTACTTTGACACGAATATGATAAGCCTTTGAGAGATCAAGATAAAAAAATTGTTAATATCAAAAGTTAAATATTAAAACTCGCCAAATAAGATCTCTTTCGAGTTTTTTACCTACATAAATTTCGTTTCTTTGAAAGAAACATATTCACGAACTGAATTCTTTTATGCGTTCAGGGGAAAAAATGTTGCATTCAAATATATTTAGATCCAAGTTCGATGATTATTCTTTTATAAAATTATAATTTTTTTTGTAGTTATCGTAGCTTTCACGCACAGTTTTACACTTACTTTACACTTCTTGATTTAGAATTAATCTGTGTGGCAATCGGTTGGAAGCTTCTCCCGAAAAGTTAAGCCATAAAGGAGTCGTTCGAGGCAGTTAATTTTCGCCCGCTCGATTGATCGTCAGAAATATTGTCCATACTATTTCATGTTTTGCACTTTAACAAAATTATATTTCTCCTTTGCAGCGTCGTTTCGAGTAAAAATATTTTCTTTATTCGAGTAAAAATCCATGTCCGGTTGGCAGTGTATAAATAAATGACGAAAAAGAATTTCCGTGATACTGAACGAAATATCTTACGATGACACGCGCAACTTTGGAAAAACATCAGCAGCCTTACTTTCCATTGTTGTGAGGTTTTGACTGCAGTCTTCACATACGAGCCATGGTATACTTTACATTCCGTATATATTATATGTTCAGAGACGCAACTAACACTTGGTAGACTTGGCCATTGGATAGAGAAGCTGATTTTTATCCCTCGGCGAGTAGAAAGACTTGGATCGTCGTCGTGGGTCATCGGCGTATTCACGTGTACGTACATGCGTATGCCTGCGCGCGTTTGAAGGGACACAGAGGGGTGTGACAGATTTTTTGGTGGGAATAAACGCTCAATGGCGTACGCGATTCGGCGGTCAAAGGAGCAGCAAAGAGAAAAGAGAGCCCATCTTACATATAGAGCGAGCGAGAAAGAGAGGGAGAGAGCGATTCAAGGACTCGAGTACACCGGTACAAAGAGCGCCTTAAAATATGTCAAACCTAAAAGGCCCCCGGTAATGCATCGCGCGTACAGCAGCATATACACGTATACGCTTTACTTTTATATATACGCCATGGTACAATACGACTCCTACTATTACTTTGCTCATTCTCTCTCTCTTTCTCTCTCTCTCTCTCTCTACCGGTCTTTCTTTTTATTTTCTTCCTTCTCCGCTGGGTTGCCATGCTTGTCGGGAGCGTCGTGCGCTCTCTTTCATATATATGAGATTCGCAACGCGAGAGGACGAAAGTATGTAGGGTATCGATGGATCTGAAGAGAGCAAAGCGCTCGCACGCCGTTGCATAAATGAGAACTTCGTGGAAGCTGTTTTTCATCGCGCATAAGAGTGATACTTTTATTTATCTCATTCTCTTTCGTGTATGCCTTTTTTTATACTTTTTCTCTCCCTCTCTCTCCCTCCTTTTTTTCTTCTTCTTCTTTTTTTTCTTAACTCGAGGATCGATGCACCAGCTTGTAACTTCAGAAAGATATGTGACAAATGAGCTTATTTCACTGATTTTACAATGAGAGATAAAATAAAAGAGAAAAGAGATCGATCGATCGGTACGTTTTCCTGCTGGTTTGTTAAATACACGAGGCAGTGGGCGTATAGCAGAGCACGGCGCATAATGATTTTTCGGAAAGATAAGCGTTTAGCGAATCAATCACCACATATGCATTGTATTTTTATTTCGGTAACATGAGTATATTTAATGGCTGCAATTTGTAATGCAAAATGACGGTGGGAGACAATAGGCCGTTACAGCAAACTTCCAAGTGAGCTTTTATCAAGCAACGAGGTGAGCTTGATCGTCTTAAATTATCGATGGAAGAGCAAATTTGAATTTGAGAAGTTTGAGCGCAGTCTTATGAAGAATATTCCGCGTGCAAAGAAAAAAAGTAGCACAGACGCAAGAGAGCAGGCTAGAATGCAAATTAAGCGCGAATTTGATATTAAGAATACGCGATACCGTCTTTCTAATTAAGATAAAGAATATTGGATAGGTCGCCGTGGCAGTAGTCTCTTTCTCTATTTCTCTTGCGCTTCTACGCGCGCCCAATATATATACGTGTATATAAAACATTGCTCGGCGTACGCAGCGAGAATATCGCTCGAGCTCACGCAGTTATTAAACTTTGAGTAGTTAATTAAGAGCGAACTGGTTAAAGTACTCAACATATCCTCTTGCTACTCGCTCTCTCTCTCTCCTTCTCTTCCTTCCTCTCTCTCTCTCTCCCTCTAAGTCGCTTTTTTGCATAATAAAAGGATCCAATCGCGAGCTGCGTATGTTTAATACAGTGAAATATGGAACAAGAAAACTTTTATCGAAGAGCAACTCCCGAGGTTGGTGTACGCACTTTGACAAAATGCTCGTGCTCCACTTATGCATTATTTCACGTCGCGGTCTCTTCCTTTTTTCGAATTATTTATACGCATTATCATATTAATCAAGCTTTGGTTTCTTTATGATCATCCATCGTGATCCAATTCGCGATGCATAAAATAAAAATGCATGGATAATGAAGACTAGCGATCATCGCTGGGCTAGAAACGCAGAGCGAATGCATAAATTATGCACCGAACAACAACGATATAGAAGTGATGAGAGTCCGTCTCTCTCCCTCTGTTCTCGACAGTGGCTAAAGTTGGCGGGTGTATATGCGCGAATGAACCATGTTTTATATTATATATTTGCTATACTCTGCTTTCGCGAGATCGTAAGCGATAAAACATGCCTGAAGAATATCACCTACTTAATCTTCCACTCTTGCAGGGTCCAGTATGTATCTGGTCAGTATAATGCTTTCTTTGAAAGAAAGAGAAAGAGGGAAAAAATCCAAAGGAAACACTATCAAATGTGCTACTGTAGACGTACACCTCGACGGAAGCATAGAAATGTCTTTCGATTCGTCAAGCATGGCTGCCACTGTACGCGCGTCTTAAATTATAGGCAAAACTTTGCCACTCTAAAAATAAAAAGAAGAAGAAGTTCTAAGCACGTGTGTGTGTGTGACTGTCTGCCGAGGCTATACACATATAGTAGACTGATCCTACCGAGTCATCCTGACTGACGTTCCAATTCTCCAAGGACATAGCACCTGGCACGCCTCGTTCATTCTCTTCGAGCGCATACACACTTATATACATGGTATCTGTATATGAAAACAGAAGGGCCAGAATAAGAGAGAGAGAGAGAAATGTTTATAAAGCTCATGCAGCACACGCGCGCACCTTTTCTTTTGAACGGGCGAAAAACGTACGAGGCGATCAATCCCTAGCGATTGATCATATCGCTCGTACTCATCTCTTCTCCGCAAGGAGATTCCGCGATACACATTGTCGCTCGCGCCCGTCATTTGTCAGAAAATTTAAAGAGAAGAGAGAGATGGCCTCTTTTCAAAGATCTCATATCTCTCTCTCTCTCTCTTGACGAGCGACGAGCGTAAGAGGAGGACGACGATGATTTCAAAGCGTCTTATGCAGGTAATTACACGGATTTAACCGAGATCTGCCGCGCTTACACGCATTTTTACACGCAGAACATGGCAGATAGAAAATTGCGATCAAGAGTTTTATAAGCTAATACCACCGCGCGCTGCAAGGTGTGCTAACTGCGAGACGCAGCTGAATGAGCGTAGTATAAGGCTTATTTTCACGTGCAAAAGCTTTTTATTCTCAGAGTAAATTTGTGCGCGATTACTATTGCTTGTTCCCTAATAAAAACAAAACTTTGCCGCAGTAGATTTCGACTATGATGCCATTTTTAAGATTAGGCAAGTACTTTCAAGCATAGGTAAAAATAAATTTTGGTACTTTGAAGTTGTTTATGTTTTAGTCTAGTTATCACCTAATGCATAACACATTTTCTAGGCCAAATAATATTTTTCTAAGTAGATTTTCTCTTTTTCTTTAAAGTGGTTAAATAAACTCGAGAAAATGTAGTTCTAATTAAATGTAACATCTAACTTTCTGACAAAATATCCACAATTGTAAGATGATTTAAACTTTAAGTTATATCTATTATAATTAATATTTATACAGAGATGTAATTAATCCAAATTGTAATTGTGTAATATATAGAAAAGATTGGACACGAACGAAACCTCGCGGGTTTTGATATAATGATTGTTTTGATTATTTTCTTATAAGAGATACGAGATTTAAATCACTAAGCTATTATAAGAGTTAAAAAATTGTTATGCTTGTTCATTATGTTATTACTGAAAAGACTTACATAATTTGATTGATCGATCAAAGAGAAGAAGCTTATAAACGCCATCAGAATCTTTTGCTTTTTTGAATTCGATCGATTATTGCCTTTTCGCATCATACATAACAACAACCATCAATAGGATCCCTCTAAAAGGCCATAGTGGCGCCATCTATGTGTATAAGAATGCGAGATTCATTTTAAAACGTTTGAGTTTCAGTTCAAGATCTAACAGCTTCGGTCGATACGTGGCTTGAGATGCTGCCATCTACGAGATCGAACATGAACAGTAGACAAAATACGATGAAGACGATCCAGCGATCGATAATCGAGCTCCGTGTGATCAGCATATACATTTTACATTTGAAGATTGGAGACGATATCAATCGAGTAAATACTCATCGAATGAATTTTTCATCGATCAATAAAGAAGATTCATCGGCTATCGAATGGATGGCTGCTTCAAAAATTTTTTTGAAATTAATGCATCAAATCATGGATAAAAAATGGTAAAATTTTAAGGGAACATTAATAATATTAGTTTTTTTTATTTTTAATCAATTATTCTCGAAAGATTGATTTTTAATTAATTTCATTGTCCCCATAACTTGAAAATTAAATTCATAATAAATTAATTTTAATGATCTTAATTTGATAAATTTTTCAAATTCATTTCTCAAATTAAAGTGAGAAACAAAAAAAGGCAAATAATTTTATATTATTTGTTCATGCTGATTGAAACAAATATGAATTAATAAATTGTTAAGCTTTGTTGAAATAAATTTCGAAATATACATTCGAATTGTCTTTATTATAAATAATAGTAATGAAAGCTCAGAACTCGAGCCAATCAAATCGTATGAGCATCTGGTAGATAGCAAGAGCAATGCGAAACACTGGCAATCCCTTCGCAATCAGAGCTTCGAGCTTGCTTACTTGCTTATGAGCGCGTATAACTTGTTCAATATATAGGACTCTTTCGCTCGAACTCTTGCAAACAAAGCTTTGCGCTCAGCGCAATGCACGTGGCAGTGCCATATTAAGCCCTTGGCAATAAGGCGTAGTTTCGTATATAACCAGTTAAACTGAGAGAGAGAGAGAGAGCTGAGACTGAAAGTAAACCCTCAAACGTGCGTGCGTTCACGAAATCGTCGAGGCCGGAAAAATTTGCGCGGATAAGACCAACGAAGTTCGTTTGACATTCCTCATCGAGAAAACTCGGATTTAAAATTTTTTTAGGGTGTCTTGTTTGATGAAGATGCTCAATGGTACTCAAATGGCGTTGAGAAGAAAAATCAGTTGAATTCTAAATGCAAAATAAGAACCAGCTGCTTAATAATCGTATTTAGCCCAACGGTGTAATCGCAATTTGCTTAAATCTTGCATTCTTTCTTTCTCCCTCTCTTTCTCTCTCTCTCTCTCTCTCTCTCTCTCTCTCTCTCTCTCTCTTTCGCTCTCTCCTTTACTCCTATGAACTTGCCTTCGGGTGATTAATGAATTTATGTCTAGAGAGGGGGAGAAAAAGGGGGTTAGAGCACGTTTTGCTTTATATCGTGCGGCGTATCCTATGTACGAGTGAGCCTCCGGCTATAAACTACATTCGTGTATATATGTATACAGGAGTAAAGCTCAGAGTTTGGTTCTGTGTGCGAGCAAGTTGCTGCTTAGCCTTTGCAATGTGTGCATGCTCCGCTATATGTATACAATTTATACTTGTATAGAGAGATACAGAGGTGTAAGTATATAGACTGCGTATTCATACATCCACGCACACACAGACATGTTGGACTGTTACAAGCAACATCGAGTTCCTTTGGGATATCTACTGTGTGTATGTGCATGTATGGCAATGTGTAACTCTGCATCTTAGTGAACGTCTTCCAAGGAGCTTCGGATATTGCAAGCTAGAAATGACGATGTTACTTTGGCTAATATAGATAGCGTATGCCTAGTAAAGCTTGTATTCCTGCTCTATAGTTTAGACATTGTTCTCTTGTTTACATCTACTTGCATAAATGGTTGTTCTTTTGATAATAAATTCCATTACGATACAACAATCAATTCCATTACGTAAGTTTACAGCTATTTTGTCCCTGTTATCAATACCTTGCCTTTACTATTTCATACTCAATTTTTTAAATTTTAAACTCACTAATGTACTCTCGATAACTATTTTTATTTTTATTTTTTTCAAATTAAACTTGCAATAGTTTGAATTCCTATAACTGGAACTGTCCAAGAACACGAAAATATATCTGTTAAAATATTTACATTAAAATTAATTTGATGTAAATATAATTTAAAATCTTCCACTACTGTATGGTTAGCAAAATTTTTTTGTTATTTTAGAGCACCAAAATCATGTCCAGATATCGGAGACATTTGACCATCTACATACTTTTCTTTCTCCGCCCATACCTTCGTTCTTGTCATAAAATTCTCGCCTGTGTACAAAGGCAATTTTACAACGTAAAAATGGAAAAATGAAAAAAGGAACATTCTCACAAGATCTTTCATGTGAACGAACTTCGACACGTACACTACCACGTATAGTGTACATTGCGCATTATAAAAATAACAACATGCTGTATGTAGTAGAGAGAGGTCTGCCTGGTATTTTTTCGGGGTGCTCAGGCGCATTGTCGCCGCCGGACACTGTCTTGCATTTTAAAAACTCTGTCGACGCGGTATAAAGCTTTTACGTCTGTCTTCTCTTTTTTTATGTTGGCGGACTCTTGGCAATAGTTTCTACGTAGAGCTGCACCTCTGTAAATTATATCTCAGAGCAACGCTTGTATATAGAGTGCAATTCTCGAGCTTTTTCGTATGCAGATCGTCTTTGTAACTTGTTTGGCACATGTACAGATCACTTGACTTTTTTTCGACACCGTTTTTATTTATCGTCACACACTCGACGAATTTGCTTGGAAAATGTTTCCGGGCCTTGAATCCAGTACATTTTTACATTGCGAAAAAGAGAGTGCCTATATGAACAAGGGTGGATAGATAGCAAATGCACTCTTGTAGATTTTAGAAGGCAGTTTCGAACTATCACACATAATAACAAATCCAACGCGGAGGAATAAGATCTTTTTCATTTATAAACGAAATAATTTACTGTCACAACGTATTTTAGTATACCGCATCGTTAGACAGCTTCAGCTAGCTGCACCATGACATTATATGGCTCTCTCTCTCTCTTTCCCTCACCCAGTCTCATCCTCATTTCGAAGCTATCTCTCTCTCTCTCTCTCTCTCTCTCTCTCTCTCTCTCTCTCTTTCTGTTCTCATTGTCTCGAGCTTCTATCTCTTTGTGGGCCAAAACCGCAGTAGTACAGAGACGTGGTTGAGCATCTATATACGTATAAACGTGCGCGTCGTGCACCGTGGAGGCCAGCTTTTAAACTCAATTAAAGTCGCTACATATATACGTTTCCCATGCCATATGCATCCAGGAATGGGCAAACTCACCATTACGAGGGACGAAGGGTGGCAAACCGAAAATGTATAAGCCTTGCAACGATCAAGCTCGCAGGCAGCTACGAGTCTTCGCCGTAAAGAGAGAAGATTCTTTTTCGACTTGTTACAAGTTTCTGTTGCATTGCCCACCCCCATTTCCGACAATAGATTTTCTGGCTCTTTTGTGTCACTCCATGGAACTTTTTCCTATTCAACGAAAATCTGTGAGCAATTTCCACTCGCCGATTTTTCGAGATGGCCCGATCGCACAATGGGTATAACGAAGCTTTTTACCCATGTGTAATTGTGAACGGATTTTTCTACTTTTTTTCTTTAATGTAGTTACGTCATATAATATGCATGTGACCCTCTAATTTTAATCTCCGAACATCGTAAGGTCTTTATCGATAACCTTTTGAATAGTTTCGTTATAGTTTCGTTCTATTCATGCAAAATAAATGTCGCTTTTCAGCAGCTGAAAAAATTTAAGCATTTCAATTTAAAATTGAATTTATTTGATTTGAACATTCTATAATTTTTTTTATAAGCTTTGCTTAATCTCATTTAATACAACTCATGGATCGTAAAAATATAGGTTTTTATGATTTCTACCTGAGAATTAATGAAATAAGTTACAAAATAATTTTAACGGGACAATAAAAAAGTACGTTTTATTTTTGTATAAAAAATAAATTCTAAAATAGTCAACGCACTTTGCAGTTTTAATTTTATAAACTCGTTATTCAGATGGCTTATTTAATAATATAAGGATTTAATTTAAAGATTAAACGCCACGTGTCTTACAGGAAGGCAATCATTCTGATAAAAGTTAAGTCACGAGAATTTTACTCAACACACGCCAACGTTCTCTAATCGATCTCTCAACGATTAAGCTACCCAACAAGCTCGCTCAACTGCGAGATAACGAGGCGAGAAAAGTGAAAATAATTCAAAGTGCTTTTAGCCATACACGAGTAAATTATTTTCCATTTACGTATAGAGGTCAGAAAATTAATATATTAGAATTTCTTCAAGCTGGATAAAGAACAGCTGTTTAAATTTTCAATTGACTGAAAACTGAGAAAGTACATAGTGTAATATATCGTGAGATTCTTCAATTACTGTAAAATTTTCCAAAATAACAGTGTAAATGTGTCAGTGTTGAAGTCTTGACTCACATTCGGAGAGTTTATGTTCCGGTTGTGTACCGTATTTATGTAAATATTATAAGGTTACTTTTTCCTCCAAATGATTGGTGGCAAAGGTCGCATTCGAAGATTCGCGATTAAAAAATTGTTTAATATTGAACACAGTTATTTTTGTTACTTATTATTTCAAAATTCACTATAAATTACTCTCGATGTATGAATGCAGAAAGTTGGCAAAATCTTGAGAGCTGCGTTGATTTGACCAGGAATACGAACTATCTTTGACGAAATGTACGCACGTCCTGGTCGAAACATCCACTCTCAATCTTGCAGCACTTGCAGCATAGTTTGCCTTAAGCTCAACACAAGAAGTATGTGCTTGATGAACAGCTATTATTATACGTTTATAGGCTCTCGCATAATTCGTATATACCGAGTGCAATCTTCTCTTAGGAAACTTACTTGTGTATATACGAATTCTTAGGCTGGTCCAGCGCGGCAAATATAACTTGAGAATTTCACTCGGACGAAACTATTTGGGATCGTTTGCTCTGGCGATATATATAGGTGGACATATATATTGCTATGTGCGATGATTATCACGGACTAAAGTTTCCCAACGACAATATGACCACACTAGCCTTTACGAGACGTAAATTAGGGGCCCTTTATCGCTTTTCTGTAACGCGTGTATCTACATTTTCTCCACTCGCATTGAGGCTGACTAAGGCTTGTTACAAGCCATCAAAAACGAGAATAATTTTTCATAACTTTCATTGAATTTTTCCAATCTATTCACAATATACCTAAATACGTTTTTAATATTTTCTTACTTTTACTAATTATCGTTTACGTCATTATGAATTTACTATTTATATATAATTTGATTGTCAGATATATTATTCATTCAGCAGGAGAAGTGGCAAGTGGTCACGTAGAGAAATTCGATTTTTTGACTTGTGTCGCGCAATAAATCCAACTCTTATGAAACTGTGAAAAATGTCCTCAATAATTCGTCAGAGCGAGCGCGACTTGTGTCCTAGAAAAGAGAAAGAAAAAAAATTGAAGCCAATCGATCCTACAGAAGAACGACGCGGGACGATCGTGTAGCTTTAGTTGTACATCATACGCGAGCCATCGAAAGTTTTCATTTCGCGCTCAGCAGAAAACTTTTTTGTACGTTCGCGTGGCCACGGGCGCGTGAAAATTGATTGTTTCGACGCACACACATCGACACAGGCCGCACATACCAATAACGCCTGTCTTATATCTCGATCTATACGGCACATCCATAACGTTTTTTTTTTGTCTGCTTCTGCTAAAAATGAAACGGCAAGAACATCACGCTGCAAAAGATAAGCATCGTTGTCCGAATAAATCTGTCTTATATGCCGGGCCACCTCGCCGTGCGCAAGACGTTATCGAGCGTGAAATAAGCGAATCGAACCAGACGCCTGGGATCGCGTTTGCCGACGTTATTTTGATCGCCGCCCTGGATTCGAAAATTTGTCACTTAGAAAGAAAAAAGAGACGATCGCCCACGTGATTGCATGCCTCGCTCTCGTTTTAATACGAAAAACGCGAGCTAGGGAAAAGGCGATGAAGAAAATTTCACGTTGGTAAAATTGGACGATGAAATAGTGACAGCAAAGGCATCGGTGCGTGTATGAAAACGTCAAGAATGTTCGGAGCAAATTAGTTTTCCATTGATGAAAATTCCTCGACTGCTGCAGTTGCCAAAAACTCGGCGCTCCCTCTCTCTCCGTCTCTTTCTCTCTCGAAGAGTCATTCATTATATCAGTTTGAGCGACGAGTAGTCGGTGTATGTAGTAGCAGACGAATGAGTTCGGTGCGATACGTTTTATTCACTCGGATGAAAAGCATCGGGCAAAAGAGAGAGAGAGAGAGAGAGAAAACGAGAACGGGATCGAAATTAGCGAGGCGCCCGCCGTCGCTTCAGACCGTAGAGAGGGTGACAATTAACTCCCACAAGACCGATAATTATCTTCGGCGCCCTTTAATTCTCTAATTAGAGAGAGAGAAAGAGAGACTGTGTGTTGCTCTGTCGCGCGATGCAGCCCCGTGTCATATTATTCGTTTACGCACGTGCACGTTTACTTACTTCGGCGTAATAGTTACCTTTTGCCTTGCGCAATAGGAGCGAGTCGATCTATTTACGCCGGAGAATAATAAATTGCCACGCGGCGAATCGAGGCTGAGCACGCGCTGACTCGTTCCACTGAATGAGGCGTGCGTTCTTCGCACGGAATATGACGGAGGACGAGGAGGAGAGGGGGCACCCGGAGCAATTAAATTAACTCAGTAATAGCTTTTCGAAAGACAAGTTATGCTCAACGAAAATGCAAGGAGTTCGCTGAGGAGGATAATAATGCCATTGAGATGTTCAACGGGAAAGTTTGCTGCATGCGCGCGCGCGCGGTCTACTAGCTGGCGCACCGCACTACTACTCCACTCCCTCGATATATAATTGATGAATCTAGAGTTTTATGAGTTTTCGCGACGAGAACAATTTAAATGTCATAAGTTGCGTGTCGCGCAAGAGAGAAATCAACGTGACCCACCGCGATTAGCGTGGCCCCACGAATTGGGAAATTCAATTGCCACGCTAGAAAATATGTCGAGAACGCAACGTCTAGATAGTTGAAAATATTATTGATGCATTGAAAAAAAGAAAGTTAGCGAAGCAATTTAGTTTTTCCATTCGACAAGCGCTATGTACAAGAGCTTTCGCTTCCTCATAGAGAAGGCTCTGTGATAGGCTCGAAAATGAAATTTTGAACCAGGAATCGCAGGACAATTTCGTTTACATATTTGTAAACTAAATTATATTCTCAACAGATGACCGTATGTATTTGGGGCAAAATTTCTGAACTGTCCTAGCATCACCGTCCAAGCGATGTTATTTAGCAAATCAATCAATTTTTCACTTTCCAGGAAAGCCTGCACTGAATGTCCGTTGAAAAAATATAGTACATTGGTTGTCGGTGGGAAATTGCCTCAGCTTTCTGATAATGAGGTTAAATTTTTCGAAATTTTTCATTGTCACAGGGAAAAATTGAAAAACATACTTCATCAAAGTCAAATATCTCAATCTCTGCATAAAACTTCTTTTGGTTGGTCCTTGATCCTTCAGAGTTAAGCATGCTTTGCGAGAGGGCTTGTGCCACTTTCGATGCCTTAGTCTCAGATGTTCATCAAACTGCAATGTGACATCAATGTGTATGCTCAAATAGCGAGTGTAGGGAACCAAGGTGATGTAAGCATTTCCCTGCCGTGATGGTTTCAATTCGGTGCTTTTTTCGACTAGTCATATTTTATTTTTCGTCGAGCATAAGGTTTTAGTTGAATACTTATGAATTTTTTAAATTTAAATCTTTTTGGAGTTGGGAATGACATTTTTTTTTTAATTTTTTAAAATAAGTCATGTATCAATTTTTTCAAATAAGAAATTTATACTTTTTTACTGGCATTAATACATAAAAATAGGAGAAATTACTTTGGTGACAGCTCTTTTTTATATTTCTTGAAAATTGATTCAAAGTCAAAAATTTAATGGTCAGCGCTGACCTCATATCAGTGTATATAGATATACATTTGGTATGCCACGAACATTTACCATCAGCAAATCGTCGTCTCTTTTCATTCATGTTTACGTATTAGGACTAGTGGTACACGAAAAAGTTGAGTTTCATTTCTGCGAAGGCAACAACTTCTATCACTCATTGAACTACATCGTCACATTTATAGTCAGTGCCAGTTCGTAGTTTATAGATACATAAATTCCCAATTAAACACTGCATGTAAATGAATCGTTTTATATAGTGCCTTTAAATCAAAATTGAAAATATTCTCGTTTGCTGTGCACAAGGTGACCTGCGTTGGAACATGTATTTACGTAGTGTAGGTCTGTTAACCCATTAGCGCCCAGCCGGACACTTTTTTCAACTGAACTTTAGTCAAAAATCTTTACTATTCAGAATTTTGCTAAAAATTAACGAGTTCATGTATCTAACGGTAAATTTAATGCCCTTTTCGAATATGGCTTCAAAATTAATCTTAAAATTATTGTTCAAAAGTTATAAACAATTGAACAAAAAAAAACACGAATTTAAAAAAAAAAAATTGTCTTCAACTCGAATTTTAAAACAGAAACAGGCTTGATACTTAGGTCCCGAGCACATTAAAGGTGTCCATGGGATGTAAACTGAAAATCCCAATATCCATAATATCGGAATTGGACATTTTTCATAAAAAAATGGCGCTTCGTAGAAAAAAGACCGTATATGAGCTAAACCAATTTTTTTACATGACAAGGATGCATTTAGGAAAAAAAGTTATATTGAAAAAGTTCTTAGAATTGTTCAAAGAACAACCCTGAATTTTTTCAGAATTTTTGGTGAAAATTTTTGAATTTTTCGAATAATTTTGGATTTTTTGGATTTCATCATTTTCCGAAAATTCAAAAATTTTCACCAAAAATTCTGAAAAAATTCAGGGTTGTTCTTTGAACAATTCTAAGAACTTTTACAATATAACTTTTTTTCCTAAATGCATCCTTGTCATGTAAAAAAATTGGTTTAGCTCATATACGGTCTTTTTTCTACGAAGCGCCATTTTTTTATGAAAAATGTCCAATTCCGATATTATGGATATTGGGATTTTCAGTTTACATCCCATGGACACCTTTAATGTGCTCGGGACCTAAGTATCAAGCCTGTTTCTGTTTTAAAATTCGAGTTGAAGACAATTTTTTTTTTTTCAATTCGTGTTTTTTTTTGTTCAATTGTTTATAACTTTTGAACAATAATTTTAAGATTAATTTTGAAGCCATATTCGAAAAGGGCATTAAATTTACCGTTAGATACATGAACTCGTTAATTTTTAGCAAAATTCTGAATAGTAAAGATTTTTGCCTAAAGTTCAGTTGAAAAAAGTGTCCGGCTGGGCGCTAATGGGTTAATTAAGAGCTTGATGAACTTGCATAGTGTTTATTTATTATATACACATGCTAAAGAGCAATGTCGATCTATCTGAAAGCGGAAATTAGCAGTGAAACGGTTTAATCTCGTTAGGAAAAAAACTTTCCTGATATCGAAGAAAACTACATGAAAAGAGCTCAAAATGGTGAAAAAAGAATCCTGTAAAATAACAATGTTTATGATTACAGCCGACTTCTTTCACCCTTTAGAGGACCGGTACGCGAATTATAGCCACATAATGTTGATAATATCTTATGTTGTTTGATTACATTCTAGTACAAACAAAATTTTAAAATGCTTTCAAAAAAACCAAACATTGATACTTTATGTAAGTAAGGTATACGATTTCAAAAGAAATGTAAACTATTTTCCTGAACTAATAAATCGAAGATAACTTAACACTACGCACAAACTTCACAATTTGAATAATATCTAGCCACCTCGCTCGCATACATTTTGCGTGGACTCATTATGCAAAGTTTCATCGAGTCAAAATATATAGAGGACCAGATGTTGGCCATTAAATCTCCATCAACTTGAACACTAATCCTCATTCGCACGCATAAATATATATGCGGCAGCATTGAGATCCCCTTTGTACTGCATCGAAGCTCCATCGCACGTACAAATTTTGCAAATCAAATTTTCCACACTCCGCTGAATTATTCATGCCTAAGTCCAAAGAGGTTGCGAACAATGTCATTAGCTTAAGGGAAAGAGAAAGAGTATCATTGTGTGCGGCATCTCATCTTCATCCTGACCCTTTCTTTGCTACTCACTTGATTTTTTTTTTTTAACAAACGAAATTTGCGTAAGCATTGCACGAGGAGACAAAATTTCAAGGCCTGTGGTTAAAGTGTCCTTCAGTTTTACTCTTAGTATCGATAAAATGTGACGAGCATTTGAAAATAATTTTTAACGAAACAGGCTCATTATAAAGATTATACAGGTATGCAAACTTGATTCTGAGTCTTGGCAAAGGATTATTAAAGGTCGTCAAAGCCTGCAAGAGAAATAAGAAAAAACCAAATCCTTCTTAAAGAAAAAAGCTCCAATATTAACGGGACGAGCAAGTCAGGTTGTGCAGAACCTTTTTCCTTCTCTATAGTACATGTTAATTGGCATAAAAAGGGAAACAGAGAAAGCTCTCCTTGAGTCAGTGGAGGAAGCAGTATAGACGAGCGTAAAGGAGAAAAATTAGAAGTCAAAGGGGGAGGTGGATTGCGGTAAAGGGCGTACTTTTGAGCTGTATATAATACTTATGAGTTGGGTAGAGTCTACTACACGTACGTAATTTTTCAGAGCACGTGTTCTTAAATACACGAATTTATGGCAAAAGTTCATTTAGAACCCACCACTCCAGCTGTACTGCTCATTGAACTTGCATTTGGCGTAGCCCTTCAATGGAATCACCTGTTTCTCGCTTAATGCGTGCGAAGTACAATATATTAAATTAAGAGAAAAGGGTAGGAGTAAGAAAATATTAATGATCAAATGGTCGTCAACTTACGTGCTTCGAAAAAGGGATCAAAGAGTTTTATGCTTGATATTTCATTATTTCTAATAAATATGTAAAAGAAATCAAAAGTACTAATTACTATGTATTCATATAAATACACGATACAATGATATTTTTGGTAATTAAAGCCTCATTTTTGTAAATTTGAAATAATTTTTCATTAAATAAATAAAACATCAATAATAAAAAACAGTTTTTGAACCACGATAACCTTTTTTTAATTTTGTGGTTCTTCTCTTGATGTCAACCAGGTTTCTGCCTCGATGAAACTTCGCTCTTCAGCACGTCAAAAGCTCATATACAGCATCATATGAAACAAAATCAGATACTACATCGTCGACCATCAAAGTTTACCGATGCGTAGAGAAAATTAAAAAACTTACTCGATACGTACACATACACAGACATATTGGCAAAAAAGCAGATAAATCCTTTTAAAAAAAAAGAGAAAAAAGGGGGTGAGGGGGCGGGGGTGGAAAAAGTCAGAATGGAAGTACGTATATACCGACGACGGTTATATAGTCGGTCGGCGACGCGGCCGGTCGATACACCACGCTGCAGCAGCAGCAGCGCAGCGACAATCCTGTACAGGGCGGACGTACGAAACTACACACGCAACGTGTGTGACCCCTCGAGACCCTCTCGCGCCAAAGTATCGTTCTGCTGCGTCGTATATAATCCGATTATGAAACTTTGTTGTTGGAATTTTTTGCTGCTCTTTTTCCTAGCGCGCGCGGGGCTAAGTTTCTTTCCACACTAACAGATATGTAATTGTAATAAAATACTCGCGCGGCGCGCGTTACTGCCTTGAGAGCTTCTCTAGAGTCGAGCTCCATTTTAGCACTGTCTGTCTGTCTGTCTATCTGTGGGTGTGTGTATGTGTGCGAGCGCGTATCATACTACTTGCGGATCAATAATCTCTCCGCGCGCGCCGCAAGCCCCATTGTGCGCTCGCGTTACAGTCTGCAGCTGACGTTTTTAGGTGAGCGAGATAGAAAGTGAAGAGCCTAGCGAAGCACAGTACGGCCTATGGACATTTTAATGATCGGATCTCTCGTCTATATCGTGGCCCAAGCCGCCCTTTTTCTTTGTGTCGAGTGAGATAATTGTGGCCTAGTTTGACGTCGTCAGGCGCGCATCCATTATATACCTGTGTGTATATAGCTTCTCGCCCAGCGCCGTCAAGAAGAATATGATAGCTTGCGCTTTTTTTAGTGCTAATTGGAAAAATGAAAGCGTCAAAATATTACGCTTGCTATAATATCTTGGCGCAAATCGAGTTTACTCCGGCAACTTTGATGTTGCGCACCTTAGTTAATGGGAAACAAGACTGCTCAAGGCTTGTCCGTTTGTTTGATACGTGTAAAGCAAAAACCAACGCCAGGTTAAACTTTGACAATCAATTCTTTATGTTAGCTCGCAATTCCCCCTTTCCTAATCACATCTTACGTGATGGCTCTGGGATGTGAACAAAGTTGACGATTGCTTCAGTCGCTTGTAGATTTATCCATTGCTCTCGATCTTTTCCGAAATAAGAAAAAGTTGACACGTTTGAGGCGAAAACGCAAAAAAAGAAAATAGGACAGCTAAGAGAGAGAAAAGTTGTGCGCAGATTGATAGGAAGAACTTGTGATCGTAAAATTAGTCGTATGAGCTTTGTGAGTTTCTTTTTCTATGCTCGTATCTCCCTCGAGAGGCATGTACAAACGTATAACGATTGGGAACCCGAAGTGATTCTTCCAACTTTCTTCATACTACTCTCATCGATAAAAGTTCGATGGAAAAGTTTAGAAAACGTTGAGTGGCCGTTAGTAGAACGAAAATTTTTTGAACTTTTTTTTTCTTCATTGCGCGCTACTAGTTCGAGTTGGACGAGCCGTGCGAGCTTTGCCACTTTATCGTTTTTAGACTACTTAAAACCAAGATTCTTACCCTAATGCTTTGCCTTATTTTTTCCATCTCTTTTTTCGTTTACCTCTTGGATTTATAATGAACTTCGCTTTGGAATGCCTTTGAGAAAAGCAAAAGGAAAATAAATGCGGAACTTTGCCAGCTGCTCTCTCTCTCTCCCTACCTCGCTCTTTCTTGCTTTCTCCTTCTCCCTTTTCCCGTGTAAAATTGAACCTGAAATAGCTTATAATTGTTTGAAAAGTCTTGGAGAAATTTTAAAAGTTTCATAAGAATTCGTAAGATGCTTAGTCGCTGTGCTTCATCGAAGATTCCTATCGCAAGCTACTGAAATCATTGAAAGTATTGAATAAATTTTGTTGAACGATTTATTTATTGAGCGCTGTACAGTAATGAAAAAATATAAGAAAGTAATTAATTAGACAAGGTACTTACTATCTTATACGGTTAAGTTTTTTTTCCTACATTGCAAGTTTGTATTTCTCTTAAGGTGCAAAAAAATTAATTGAAACTAATACATAATCGAATGTTCGTAATTTTTTTTATACTAACTTTTTATTTCATCAGATATTTATTTTTTACCACCAAATGAAATCTTTCACTTTTCGTGATATTTCAATAGTATATCGGTAGTCGTTTGAGTTACTACTACGTGATCCTGATCTCATTGTCAGTCAGCATTCAAATATACGCTCATGTATGTGCATTCAATTGCGATAGCTAAGATTTATCTATATGTACGAGAAAGAGACAGAGAGAGAACAAACTTTCTTCATCAAAACTGAAAATGACGGAGCCATTTCCATTTGAATTCATGTTCTCATTTATTCTACGAACATGATTATAAATTTGACGAGTTTATACGTGTGGATTTTTAAAATGTTTGAAATTATTGTAGTTGTTTTCAAATCTATCACACTGTGACAGGTAAAAAGTTTGATGTTCAGTGAAATTTGTATAGTTTTTTGAAGAACCTGATAAAAAACTCAATATTTTATAACTATAGTGTTTAGCCAATGTAAAAGTTTTTTGGGTATATAAGGGACACTAGATCTGGACTTATACCATCAAAAATTTTTTTATGAACATTCTTTGACAATATTTATTTCATCTTCAATCAATAACAGTGAGAATTTTCAAAATTGTTCTTTGGCTTATATATTTTGACTTATAGATTTTTACTTTGCTACTTGCAAATTAACAAATTAATTAGGTACTGGCCATCTTTATTCATAGTGGTTAAGAATTGGAAAATTTTTTCGAGCCATTTAAAATTCCCGTAATATTTATAATATAAATGGAACAGAAAAATCGCCAAAAATTTTAATTAATATATTTAAAATAAAAATTGAATGCTATTATTAATGTTGAGCATTTTTGTTGGTATTAATAAAATCATAAATATCAAAAGTCGAAATAGTGTATTCTCGAAAACTTATTAAAAAAACCCTTGGTTTCGAAGTATCATGACACACTAAGTCGTGTACACTTTAATTTATTTATAAAATGACGTGCTTTAAAAAAAAATATCATCAATTATCATCCAAATGCTGTAGAAAAGTTTCTTGCTCGTAAGAACTGAAGAAGAGTATACTGCGTAGAAATTCGAGTAAAGATTTTGTGTGCAGTGTCCGTACCACAAACATCGGCTAGGCCACGTAACCGAATACTTCTCTAATGCAGTTTCGCAGCGTCTCTGCCAGCTCGCGTTCGGCTGGTGTAACGAGTATCGGGCGGCGGGTGGTGCTCGTCGCTTATTACCACCCGTACCTTCCCCTTCGTCACTTTGTCATCCATGCGAAACACGACACGCTACGATCCACATTGATTCAAACGTCTGCATAGACATCCACGCTATCGTATTAATAAGGCGAGATTGAGTGGATCGAGAGTCATTTCGCGGATCCGGATGAATTTTTTTCCATTTTTTTATTCTGCCTGATACGTCTCGTTCAAACGGCGACTGATCGCTTGGCTGAGTGGCAATTTTTTGCTACAGCGCTTTAACTTTTATTTCGGAACTGACACGATCCTGTACGATATATGTGTTTACACACAGCCACGAGGGAGGATGAGGTTATTTTTATTGGCTACTGGTCGACTTCTACCCGCCGTCGATTGGATTGTTTTGACAAAAAATAATGTCTGTTTTTGTGGGAAGAAATAAAAATTCTCTTTGCTTTGAGCTTTTCCAAATAAAATAATAACGGTTCAAACATTTTTAACATCAATGCCGACCAAAATTGCAATCTAAAATATTTTTGCTGTAAAACTGGACAAAAAAAAGAACATTGAGTAAATTTACATTATAAAATCATAGAACCCAACAATCAAGTTTTAAACTCTCTTTAGTTTTTTTAGAAGACCTTCTTCATTGAAACAACAAATTGTTGAAATATCGTAGAACATATTTAACGTAATCATTCAATCATATTTTTCATAAAACTTTATCGATTTATACTGACAAAAAGTTTCATAGTCATTTAAATAAGTTGATCGAGAAATTGTTAAACATATAGAGATGAAAAACTGATGTGGCAAGCGTCAATTTTTGTAAAGTAACTGGCTGAATGAAAATTTGACTGATCGTCCATGTTTTTCAAAAAAGACTAGCTTAAGATCTTCATCCCTTTCAACAGAAGTGGAAAGAGCGCGAGCTTACTGAAAGTGTATGTATGTATAGTGCAGTGGGCCTGAAACTTGGAGTATTAATTGCAAAACATTGGCGCAAGAGTTGAAACAGTAGAGAAGAAGACAGCGAGAGAGAATGGAAGAGCGAGCGAGAAGAGGGGCCAGCAGGCTCGTTCAGGGATTTACCGAAGCCTCCCTTAGGGTGAGGCCAGTCAGGCACCAAAGGGATGCACGCTCGCGCTGGGAAAAGAGTTAATCACCCCCTTCCGTCCACACAAGGTGTATAGGCTAATAGAGCAGGGAAGACCAGCACAAGTCGGGAGCTTAAATGTATACATCTACACACGAACTTACACAGGCGCGCGCACTCGCATTTACCCACTACTCTTTTTCTCTTTCTCTCTCGCTCGCCCTCTTCGGTACAAATCAGATGGACGGCTCCAGAGTATATTTACTTTTCCTGCTTTCTGCCAGCAACCCTTTGAAACTCTTTTTTTTCAAGTCTTTATTTCACTTTCCAGTGATTAGCGAAAAGCGCATGGGGTTTTATAGCAGAGAAAAGGATACTAAGTTTTTTATGCGTTCTCTGTACGGCCGTATATACACGTATATACGGCGTAGAAGATGTTTTAGGCTTTAAGCGCTTGCTTTACTTTTTCAAGCCACGACCAGTTTTCATGCATGTATGAGGGAACATGCGAGGCTACGTGCTATGTCTGCATTGTATTAACTATATATTAGGGTGGTCCACTTTTTCAAAAATTTTTTGTATCTCGGGAGATCCATCGGAATCAGAAAGTTTGAGGTTTAAAATGAATTTTCCCGTAAACTAGAACCCAAAAAAATGAATTTAGATTAAAAAATGATTAGCTTAAATTCTGCTTCTTTGGTTTTTTAATGAACAGAGCTAGCTCAGAATGATTGAATTTTAAGCCAAAAAAATGCATCGTACAAAAATAGCTGTATCCCAGCGAATCTTGCGAATTTTTTACTTCTGAAACCGGCGTTAGAAAAGTGAGAAAAAAACCTATCAGATAGTTTCGTGCAATTTTTTCCATAGTTGATTCTACTTAGCCATTTCCTGGAAAAAACTAATACACTTTTCGATTTTTCAATTTTTCGTAATGTTGTTTTTTGGGATAAAGTTGTATTTTTCTGCATTAAAATAATTTCAAAGTGTATACTAATTTATACCATTGGATTTGTCATAAAAAATCCTAAATTTTGGTGATGTCAACAAATTTTTTAGATTTTTTCTGTTCATTTGCCATTCGCTCGAAAATGAACTTTACGGAATTTGCGAAAAAGAACGATCGAAAAAGTGTATTTTTTTTAATGAAATTGCATTCTTAGGGCAAAACTGACTACGGCATTCGATTCTGCAGACAAAAACACATAAGAAAATGTATTGTCAAGATTATTTTTACACTCTAAACAGAGATTGAAATAAATCGAATGATAGCCCGATTTTGCTTCTTTTTTGAAGCACGTTTTTAAACTTCAAAAATCCATCGACACCATCTAAAATCATTTTTTTGGGTTCTAGTTTACGGGAAAATTCATTTTAAACCTCAAACTTTCTGATTCTGATGGATCCCCTGAAATTCTGAAGACATCTGAAAAAAAATTTAAATATGATGAATGTCTTCAGAATTTCGCATTAATCTATGTTATGCTCTAGAATGAGCTAGGAAGCTCCAATCGAAATTTTGCGATGGTCAAAATTTATTAAAATTTGACAAGGAATTCAAAAAAAATTTTTTCAAATTTTTTTACCGAAACCATCGGGTTCCAGGAACCTTTTTTGTTAAAAATAACGTTTTTTGGCTCCAGACGCTATCGCCTTCAATTAAAAAATCTGAAAAAATTTGAGATTATGTATTTTGATGAACAAAATGAGAAAAAAAAATTTCCAGATTTTTTGAGGCTCCGTAGCGCCTTAAAAAAATTATTTTCGTGAAAAAAAGCGGTTTTTTAGCTCTAGGCTGAATGGACATGAATGAAAAATTCTGAAAAAATTCAAGGAATCGTTTTTTGACGTCAGAATTCAGAAAAAAATACTCCGGTCTGGTATATCGAACCATTTCACCGAAAATAAAATAATTTAAATTTTCAATGATTTTTTCTGAAGGCCTGAAGCACTCGAAAAATCTGAAAAAATTCAAAATTGTTTGGATTGTTGAAAAGTACCTTCATGAATTTTTTCAGATTTTTTAATAGCTTCAGGCCTTCAGAAAAAATATAGATAGAAAATGGACGTCTATAGGGGAGGAGGGGGGTAGGAGGGGGGAGGGGGTCCAAAATTTTGGTTTTGGCACTTTTTGATCATGTACTATAACATACCAAAATTTCAGGAAAATTAAATCATCAAGTCACTGCCACCATGCAATGAACAGTATTCGGTTTTGCATGTGTGAAAGTGATAATCAAAAATATAGATAAAAGGGTAAATACGGTAAATAAATTTTTTTTTTTTTTTTTTTATTTATAGTGCTTGCACCCATTGGGGTATTGCACTCACTTTATTTGCTTATTTAGTTACGCTTACAGGTTACATATTAATGAAAACAAAAGAAAAATACAGGCACATTCATAGGCTCGGCTCTAGCGTCTTCAAACTCTGATCGCGCATGAGTCCAAGAATCCGCAGATAATCTTGCAGGCCGATATGTTCGGTCGCGCCAGCAAGCTCTCCGCGTTGAACGGCGGAAACAGCTTCATCTTCCTAAGCCTCTCCATCATGATCCTTCTTTGCGGCTCCAGGAGACCGCAGTTCCACAGGACATGATTCAGGCTCTCCTCTTCGCAACCACACCTGCAGCGGGGATCAGAAATGATGTTCTTTCTCTCCAGAGATTCCGCGAGACAGGTGTGATTAGCTCTCATCCTGTTGATCATGACGATGGTTTTTCGGGGGAGCCCTGTTCCGCAGAACCACGGCGACGCCTGGTCGTTGTGGTACAACTCGAAGTAGGTCCTGCCTTTCTCGCGGCCCTCCATCTTGTTCTTCGCCTCAGTGTTTTTTCTTGCTGCCCCCGAGAATTCGGCCGCCAGGTCCGAGTACCGAACAAAGGACGCTCGGGGGGGTTCGCTCAGGGTAGCAGTCCTCGCTAGGGCGTCCACTTCTTCGTTGCCCTCTAGGCCTATGTGCGAAGGAATCCATAGAAGCTCGACCTCCTTTCCTTGAATGCCGCTGGAGAGTGCGGCGATTTTCCTTTTTATTTCTAGGGTTTGTTCCATTGTGCCGCTGCGTGTCCGGAGCGACCCCACTCCGAGCAATGCGCTGAGAGAGTCCGAGATGATCATGAATCTCCCTCCTCTCGACAGCGCAATGTGCTCTAGGGCTCCGATAATGGCGCAGCACTCTGCGGTGAAGATCGAGCTGATCGGGTTCAGGCTGCCCGATGACTTATATCCGTCCTTTGGACTGTAAACCGCGTATCCGACACTAGGTGCGCCCTTCACTTTACTGCCGTCCGTGTAAATCGGTGTCGCCTCCCTTGATGTAATGTAGTCGTTCAGCAATCGATTCGGGACCGGTGAGCTCTTGATCTCATGCCCAAGTACCACGTTCAGCGCTGCCGAGTACAGCAAGGTGCTGTAGCTGTTGTTGTAGGGGTCAAAGCGCTCTCTCGACTGAATGCGATACTCCGCGTCCAGAATCGAGAAAATGCAGCGACTGAGGCACCTGCTCGGTCGGCGCACCGACTTGTGGCTCTCGTAGAACTCCCTGGCTGAGATTGACATTTCCAGTTTGTTGTTGACAAGCGCTCTTGCCACGTATTTCCTGCCCAGCATCCCGGCTCGCTCTTCGACTGAGGAGACCTTGGCCTCGGCGAGCAGTATGTTCGTGGGTGTGCTTCTGCGGTGTCCGAGGGCTGTTCTAATTGCTGCAAACTGTATCCTTTCCAGCCTCTTTTTCAGGCCAGCGTTTTTTGGAAAATAGACAAAGCTGCCATAATCCATAATTGAGCGAACATAGGTTTCATATAGTCTCAGTAGGGTGTCGGGGTGTGATCCCCAGTATGTGCCACAAAGATACTTCATAATGTTCATTGCTGTGTTGCACCTTGTTTGAATATAGGCAATGTGTTCTTTGAATGACAGTTGATAGTCAAAAATGACGCCAAGGAATTTATTTTTGCCACAAGAGAGGATTGTGTGGTTTTGGATTTTGATTTTCAACTTGCCCGGTGGAACGTTTCTGTTGTTGAAGTGGATGAACTTAGATTTAGGTGGAGAGATGTTAAGTCCAATGCCGTCCAGGCCGCGCTCAAGCTCGCTGATGGCACTCTCGAGGACACCCACCCCCTTCTCAGGGTCGCCCGTTATGACGGTAAATAAATATATGATTAACACAAATTCAACGATTGCCAGTGCTATGGGCTACTTGGGCTCGGCACAGAATTATGCAAGGCCAGTGCAACTCCCGTTGCATAATAACTATTCCTAATATTATTTCAAACTTTTATTATAGTTGACACTTAAAATGCTCATGTTGCCCCCGCGACGTGACAATTGTAACAGAAAAATCGTCAAAAACAAGCTACTCAACGGTTATGTATTACATAGTACATTACGTAACTGCGGCGGGGGTTGCATTGACACGGGTACAAGATTGACAACCGCCTCAGTTACTTATAGTTTTTTTCATCATCGAGTGCAGGAAGTCGATTTTAAGATTTTCCCGCACGCTGCGGCAGACAGAATTTTTGTCCAAATTAAATAAAATTTTTTTGACGTTATTATTCAACAGCGTTGACAGGTGTGACACTGTGATTGTGCCGAGCAGCTAAAGGCAGAGAAGTATGAGAAGAATTGACAGGCAATAAAAAAATAAGTGACGCATATTAACAAGCATATTATTTTGCAGGTCAATCGCCAGGAAAAGACGAGCCGCCGCCAAGAGCCAGACCGAAAGAATAACGAATTCATATGTCGCGCCGGATATAAAACTGTAAAAAGCCGCCAGTGCGCGCCGCGCCGCGCCGGACACGTGATGCGTGTGAGTAGGAGGCCGAGCGCGGCATTCACGTGTGGACCACGAGCGAGACGAGTACCTTTGTTGCGAGTGATCGTTTTTCCTGCCGAATGAGTCGAGGCACGTGCGAGTGAGAGTGAAGAGTCGAGAGAGTACCTGCGAGTACCGCGTGTGATCTTGTGAGAGAGGCGAGAGCGAGTAACGCAGTGAGGAGAGAGAGATTAACGAGTGCTTGCGTGTGTAGAAGTGTCGTGAGTTTGGAAAGCCGGGGTATGCAACCGAGACTCTGGTCTGAGACCACCATCCGCGACATCCACCAGTGTCAATCACCGTCGTGATCCAAGCCGGACTACAGCCCAGCCGAGAGCTAGTTTGCCAGAGCCGGATCGTCATCACCCAGTTGTTTTGGTACGGTAAAACATTATTTGTGAGGTGAGAGAGAGAGAGAGTGTATGCGAGTAGGATAAAAGCCGGTTGAGTTGCGCAAATTATTAAATAAACATTTAACGTAATTATCTGAAAACAATAAACCAGAAATTTCTATTTATTTTTCACCCTGTGTTGCCTTGCTTTTTCCCTTTTGTATTTTTCGCGTACGGCCCAGTCAGAGGCCACGCGTTCATCGAGCGGCGGTGGCAGGGCCTCGAAAAGCCACCGTGTCGCACAGGAAAGATTTTGGAATGGCTGCTGCTGTACGTCCATTAGTGGACCAACTCAAAGAACTAGAGTCTATTCCATTTTTAAAAACTAAAAAACAAGCTTTATTTAAAATTATTAGTCGTCACAGGTGATAATTTAGGTGTAAGCGAGTTGCTGAAATTTTTCGAATGTTTTTCTGCAAATTATCCTTATCGCACTAATATGTTGGAAAGTTGTGAAGAAAATCCAGACTTTATTCGAACAGAAAAGCTGAAAAGATTACGACGATGATGTGAGCTTGAATGACGTGTCGAAAACCGGCATAAATGACGTAGTCCATTAAACAGCTTGGATTCTCATCACTGTGTTACTAATATATCGTGTGATATAATGCATAATATACATGAGGGGATTTGTTGATACATTCTATCGAAACTTATCATGCATTGCATAAATACGAGACAAATAATCCATTAGGTTCGCATGCTGGCAACTTAAATTGGGAGCAGTACATTTTTCACTCCTATGTTTACCACCAGAATTTGCGTCCAAATTAAATAATAATTTTCTGACGTTATTGTTCAACAGTCTCGACAGGAAAGATTTTGTGCTGCTGTTGTACGTCCATTAGTGGACCAACTTAAGGGCTCAAAGTGGGCTTAAATAATTATATATTTCTATTTATAGTATTAAGCTGAAAAAGTGAAAAATTTTTTCAGAAAACAGGTATAAGAGCCTTTTTCAATGCCCCATTTGAAAGTACATTGTCCAGTTAAATACTTTCAAACCCTTAACTAACTGGTATAAGTCTATAAACCTTAAGCGATAAGCATTTGAGCTATCCCAGAGGGTCACTCGGCTAGGGACTTTGTCATTTCTCCTAATTACCCTCTCAAGGATGACCACGGAAACTCCAACGTCAAGCTGGAATCATTCCGCCTACTCCGCTGCCTTCCAGACCTCGACGGGCTTCTACAACATGTTGTACATTTTGTGTTGTGGAAGGGACGATTTCGAGCGAGTCTGCGAGATTTTGCAGAGTTCCGCCGACATCGGAAACGTTTAGTTAGTTAGAGTTGAAATAAGCTTGACAGTCACCAGACTGATGTCTGCCGAGTGACCCTGAGGAGGGTCGATGTTATTTGTTTGCCTCTTAGTTTACAAAGTTTTGCAACTCTACGTTTAGTCCTAAAAAGGACTATTTTTGATGCGGGCTGTCAATTTATGTAGGATGGCTGGCTGAGACCGATGGTGACCGTCTGCAACTGATGAGGTGATCTCCAAGAAGATGATGGTTGGATGGATGATGACGTCGTTGTTGGCTCGGGATGCTTGGCTGTCACTTGACTCGTGAGAGTTGAGTGATAAAACATCCGATCACTTTTCTGTTCCAACTTGTAAAGTTGAACAGTCAAAAGTCGATCCTTGTTCTCACTTGTAACAAGTCGATCCGCTTTTTTGTTCTCACTTGTAACAAGTCGAACAGTCAAAAGCTGATTGATTTAGGTTGAGAGGCACTTATACTAGTTCTCTGAACTCGACCTTTTCTCTTGCAGGCACGACTTTTCAGTGGCGCCGCGCCACCTGGCGGCCGAGTCGGAAGTTTGAAAAGTCAAAAAGTGGGGAAAGATGATGAAATGATGAGGCGAGTATTTGCAATTGGACCAAGTTCACTATTGAGAAGTAGCCTTAGGTCAAAACTCTCGAGTGCTCGTTGACACGAACTCGAGGACGAGAGTCGATGTGCTCTGGCTGGCTGACGAAAGACGACTTCACTTGCTTGGCCGGGCGCCTCGCTTATATAGCAAGTAAGAGCGCGCTGATTGGCCATCAGGGCAAGGTGGAGACGCACGCAGTGGTCTCGTCTAGCGAGTGGGGATAACAAACACATCGAACGGTCTTTTTCAGGACCCCCCCCCCCTTTCGTTTCGCAAAATACAACAAGTCCTCTTCGGACTTGTCAAACTTTATAAACTTGTTCTAAAGTCCCAACAAGACTTTAGGAAATTCAATCAAATGGACCTTCTCAGGGCTATCGTTGCTCAGGGAAAATCTGATCAACTTCCTAGCCGGCTTGGCCGAGAAAGATCAAACTAGCAACACCAGCCAAAGTAGCAACTACTTCGCTGAAACTCTACGCTCTGAAGGATCGAACTCCTATTCGAGAAGCGGGGCCGATTGAGATTCGAACGAACCCTTTCAGGGTCACTCCGGCCCAAGAAAAATTAAATCATCTCTGGCTGACTTAGTCAGGAGAAGATCGAGGCAGTCTTTTCATAAAGACTAAAAAGTCGAAGACCAAAAATACAACTCTACGCGTAGTTGAATCGGCTCTCGTCCGAGAAGCGGGGTGATTGGGATTCGGCAGTCCTCTTCAGAGCCATCCCCGAACTCGGCCACTTTGCTACCAGCCAGGAGTTTTCTCGCCCTTATGACACTTCCCACACCACTGCCACACGACAACGATATCCGACATGGATATAAATCGCGTCAGGGCCGCCCGGCCAACACTCCTTCGACAACAACGTTTTTGTAGCATATATCCCTCTACCTAAATCATTCTCTTTGATCTAAGTATAGGATTAAAAAATATAATTGTATAACTAAATGATAGTTAAAAGTGAACATAAATATTTTAAATAAATGTTTGTACTTGTCTAACCTTTAAATATTCAATAAACGGATCCTGAATTATTTTCTTGTTAATTGTATCGGTGTTTATATTTTCAATATCAAGTTTTAGAACTTCCAATGTTTTTTATCGTCTAAAAACAAGCAACAAAATAAATAAGGTTAACATGGCCATCACATAAGCATCAGACACTCAGCGTAATCTGTACATGGCTTAAATAATTTTTTTGTTCGTTTATTCAATAATATTAAAGGATTTACTTACTATCCTTTCCAATAATAAGACACTTTTTCCAGCCGTCATATGAAGTTTTACAAAAATATTTGCCTCCTATCTTAGACATTCTTTCGGAAGTCAAATAAGTTTGTTCAAACTTGACTAAATATGAGAAATCATCTTTTATTTCAATTCTTCTCATTTTAAAGCTGATAAAAATTACTCTAAGTTAAAAAACAACGAAAAAATTGATGCTGATACTCGAGCGCAAGCAAATGACGATCACTAAAGTTTCTACACATTCGTCAAACTTTCTGCTATTATCAGAGCCTATCTTTTTATTTGTATCATTAACGTGGTATGATTGCTTTACAAGCCAATTCTCATATCAACCAGCATTGCATTAGCTTGTTTTGCCTCAAGTCAATTATAGTGACAGCTGTGGTACTTTTATGAAGCTTTTTAATAACCGAGGAAATATGATGGATTGATTGGCACTATAAAACCACACGAATAATAGGCGTAGACGCTGTTGACTCGAATCCGTATATAATTCTTACGCGCCAAAAAATGCATTACGGTCTTTGTGAAGAATGATCTTCTCTCCTCTACACTACGTGTAACGACTTTATCAAGCGCAAATATGCGAAAGACCGAGCGGATTTTTCTTCAATCGCTTACGCCATCCCGAACGGATCTCAAAAAAGAACTGTTGTGCCATTATAAACCTAACCGTCAGTGCGACTATAAACGTAACAAATTCGACGTTTCTTCATCCAAGGACTTGAGAATTGCACTAGGAAGAAGAAAAATAAGCCTGAAATAAACGAAAAGAAGGACAAGAATAATTTCATCTCAAGGTAAAAAATTATTCTTAATTTGATCTGAATCAAAATGTTACAGTCATATGATTTCGCGTACCAATTTTTTTTTTTATTCTCGTTTCAATTTCAATAAACCCATATGGTGAAGAAGTCTTCTTTCTAGAAAATAATATTCACCTGATTCTCAACTTTTATAAAACGCTTACGATGTATGACTTAATTACTCGAGGATCTCAAATATGATATTACCAGAAGAGCATAGTAAGGTGCGTAGGAAAAAACGCACGACATGAAGAAAGCAACGATTCTGACTTTAGGACAACTAACGGAGCGGACATTTGACATGGTTATACTACTGTAGTAAGTGCTAGGTGTTAAATTTTGAAATTTTTTTTAGTGGAGATTTGTTAAGTGCACTTATTCAAAGACGACTGCATTACGAGATTTTCATTTTTTTTTTATCACAGAGCCCTTGCGTCACTAGGACACGTAATATTGATGAATCGGGAGAATCAACCATATAGTATAACGCAAATCTCGTCTGCTCTAGTCAACGCTTGTGAACTTGGCTCTGCCAATAATTTGTTTAGACAAGATATTAAGAATTGAAACAATATTTTATCAATTATGGCTTGATAAAATCTTAGCTTATATAATTACGAACAAAGTGCAAAGACAATTTAATCGAAAATTACCGTTATTAATTCATAATAAACATAAACATTTCGTCTCGTCCATAAGAGCCTACGTTAAGGCGAGTCGTACACCAATTCACTCCTCTTTGTCATATTTCTGATATGAACCACAGTTTAATGTCAATCTACATTTTCAACATAAAATTGACATTTTTGAGCCCTAAAATGTGAAAAAAGTTGCAGAATAGCCCTTTGCATCTAAATATAGCTCATTATTGTTATTTTAGCCTTTCGGCACTGTGCGCAAGGTTCAGATCAGAGTTATTCAGGTGGGAGTCCCTGATAGGTATCAAAGTATTCAGAAAAGTATCTTTTATGGGCTGAGTTTTGTGGAATTTTGATTAAAGTTATAAAAACTAAACTACGTCGTGTCAAAAAGTGTTACTTGTGGCACTAGTATCGTAAAGTACTATTTTAGCATTTTTACTTGAGGAAATAGTATATAGGCCGCGAAAAACGAAAATAAAAGTCTCAGGGTACGTGTAATTAGCGGCCTAGGCGAAGCATTTCTCTCTCAGTATATCCATGGTATCTTATAAAGTTTCACTTCAAAACTACTTCAAAAAAACTTCAAAACTGTACCTAATTTAAGTATTTTTTCAATTGTTTTGTTACGAGGCGTCTGCTTTTCAGACAAGTATCGCATAAAAATTACGATTCTTATCATCTGCTGAATGGCTTTCCCAACTGGTAGACCCACATGGTATCGAGTAGAAAGTAGCCATCAATTTACGCACGCAAAGTATTAAAAATAAATGAACAAGCTCCGCCAATGGCAAAAAAAATCCGTATTCATGCGATATTCGCATCCAAACTGTCACCCATAAATCGCGCTTACAAAGAGTATCACGGGGCTGCTTGCACGCGTGTATACACATTGCACAGCACGCACTCGTATATAGACACGCGTTTCGGTCCCTTAGGTAAAAACGTAGAAATTATCATATTTCTCCCCGCGTATATGTGTGTACGCGTAGCGCATGCAGATGCGTGTAACGCGTGTGATATTACTCGCCAAATATCGTAAGAAAAGAATGAGATCCGTAGCGCGCTGTTTTCCCAAAGAACAATCACGAGAGACGACGACGACGACGAAGCTGCTGCTGCGGGGGCCATTATTATAGCTATACCAGAGAAAAAAACAGAACGGGATTCGAGCACGAACGACTCTTTTCATGGATCCGTTTACTGAATGCGTATTGGCGGATGCATAAATGAAAGCCGGGTGCATGTTTTATTTTTTTTTATCACTGAATGCCTCCACCCACGCCCTTGTTATATACATCATCTTTTTTCCTTGTCTCGAAAATTGTGCAAGGCATTTTCGCGCATGCACGAGCTTGAGTATTTTTAAAGGTTGTTCGTATGAGCTTCGACTCGAACACAATGCCAAGGTTTCCGAAAGTTTTTCCCGGAAATATTGAAAATGATTGATAATTTCGTGCAATTTTAGATGCTATCATAGTCAAAAATTTCATTTTATATTTATGATAATAAATTATTTTCTTCATCCCATGCTCGAAAGTACGTACTTTCACCTTCGAATTCGGGGACGAAAGTAATACTTTTGCTCCCCGTCAATATCGCGCGAAAGTTATTATCTCCATGACTACGGCAACCTACATTTCAATTATCGTTTGGTTTCGACTATGCAATAGATGAATTATATTGATTTAGTTTATGACGTACATATGCCAGATTGAATAAATATTAAAAGACTAACAATTCTATGAAGTATCAAAATTGAACAGCCGTAATTTGACGTACACATTTCATTACATTCAATTCCAATCCGAAATTTAAATCGTTAAAGATGGTAGTTGGAATAAAAAAAGACAGTCAAAATATGTTAATTTTTATAATATATTTTGAAAAATTCTTTCAACTTTAAACGTTATTCTAGGTTACTCAAGTTTCTACTCGTCTACCTCAGATTGAGTGAATTACTTAATTGAAATTTTCATAATTTTACAAAATAAATGTTTAATTGAATACAACTTCAAATCGGAACAAGAAGAAAACATACGGTACTAATTCATGCTTATACTTTACGGGATCGTTTGTATTTTATTAATGCCATACTTATCTATGATTTACAATTATTTATTAATAATTTAAGTTATGTACTAATAAATATTATTATTGATGGTATTTTTTGCAAAGCCCGCCGTCGACCAGCAGCCCTCGCTGTGCTCGGGCCGCAAATGTCGGCGGGCTTTGCCATGTAAGCGTAAATTCATGGATACAATTTTTTTTAATAAAATATTTCTTAACTATGTTAAGCAAACGTACTTTCGAGCGGGGATAAAGAAAAATCGTATACGCGACTCGGGACAAAAGTCAAACGCCCGTCTCTGCGAGCTTGCACCCGAGGCGAAGCCGAGTTCGACTTTCGTCCCTTGTCACGTAATATACTATTAATATTCTAAATTTTAAGTCTGTTAGCTAACTCTTAAATCGACCTTTATGACTAGAAAATGACACTTAAGTCGTTTCAAAAGCTTTAGACGAGTTTTTGAACACTCAAAATAAGATAGTTTAACTTTTAGCCTTTCCCGCTAGATGGCGAGTACCTTAATTTGTGAACCCGCAAGTGAAAAAGTAAAAATAATAGTATAATTCTCTGTCTGTCAAAGTCTCAAATCTGTTTAAATAATGTCAAAATAGTTTGTTTCAGTACCGTGTGTGCAATATATATGTGTGTATGTATGTGTGTAAGGCAGAGTTGAAAAAACGATCACACGCTTATCGTAGGATACTATTCGCTTGACGGGCTTATTTCTCGAGCTCTCTCTCTTTCTGTCTGATACGCGCGCCTCTTTCAATGCACCATCATCGCCATACGCCCAGTGCGTGTGTACGAACTTACACATATCCGCGAAACAGCCCCTCAGTACCATAACGTTATCGGATCGGACTTCACAAAGATGGATAGTATACGCGTTGCGCGTAGATAAGCAGCACATGCAGACGCTTTTTTTTTATATATCTTGGAAAATTGTCGAACGTCAGTCGCCTGCTGGGTTCTCAGTGCCCATAGATATGCGCGTATTATAGGCCTACACACTCGTAGACAAGCGAATAAAAGCCTGCGTGTACGAAGGGATTCCAGCGCTTGCGGGCCCTCGCCGCCGCCTGCACACATATATAACTTATTTTATAAATGAAGTCATTTTTTTTGTACCGAAGCCTCGACACGACGAGGGGACTTTAAAGTACGCAAACGTTTATCGTCGTAACGATAATTCGTGAAAAAATTGTTTTTCATTAAATTTCGAGTCTCGTTTTTCTTCTTGTACATTGTGTCTCGTTTGGCTCGAAAATTTTCTCGAACTCGTTTAATAATCTACAGAACGTATTGCCGTTCAATAGCGCATATAAGACAAAACTTTCATCATTCAAACTTCATAATCATGTACTTGAAATTTTTTGCCGTACAAATCAAATTGTACGTAACAATACTCACAATATGTCCATATAACTTTCAACTTTTAGAGCTTTCTCGGGGCAATGTTTTTTACTCACTCGTTATATTTACTAACTCTCCTTCTGACGCGCGACTCCTTTCACGAGTTTCAAAAAGCCAAGTGAAAAGTTTGAAGGAAAAAAAAGATGACACATTCATCGAAGCTCTTTTCTCCGATTGATCGCGCGACGTTCGTCGTCGTCGTCGTTAGCTGCAGCACAAAATGAATCGCAAAACCGATAGCAAGTTATGCTCAACTTATTCCTGACCATTAAACTTCGACAATATTTAAAATCGTCTGCGGTGTGTCGAAGAAGCCGAACGAGGAAATATATATAGCGAGCCCGGAATGAGATAGAAGGAGAGAACGAGACGAAGAAGAAGAAGCTTTTCATTTGCGTATAATTCGAGAAGGGAACAGACAAAAAGTTCGATCCCCGCGAGGCAGATATAGCAAATGACACGGCGGCTTAAGTACAAGCTTACGCGCGCGCGCGTGATAATTAAACTGTGCCGGGTGCGCGCGCGGGAAACGAGATTAAAATGACAATATATCGGTTTGAAGTACCCTAACCAAGAGCCTCGATATATGTATTGTACGCAAATGTATATTTTTTTCTCTCTTCTTCAGAGCGCGGCACGAGCTGCTGTATAACTTTACCCAAGCGTTTCCAGACGTTTTATGGTCGACGCAATTACGCAACTGGCAAAGTAGAACTTGAAATGTTTTTATACGCCCTGGATTGATATATAGTCTCGGTGAAGCCAGGTAGTAAAATACCTTGGTCCATTGCTCGAGTACGAGCTTTTATGTAGATTGACTTGAAGAGATCCTTTAATTATATCGAGCGAAAAAGACATACCCAGGGGCTCTCAATGATGCGTCATTGAAACCATTGATGTTCGGTTATATGCTTTTTTCGCTACGTCGTAAGAGTGGAACGTCGATGAAAAATTTTTTATGATCAGACGTTTTTGTACCAAACAATGTAAATCGTTAGACAGACGCTCTACTATGTGATTTGTTGCAGCGACTATTGTTATCTAATGACAAGAAACTTCATATTCACTGTCGTGACTGCAGCATCCGTAACCAACTTGAAGTGATATTGTAAGGCGATTGGGCAACGTCAGGCGCCTTCTTCATCCAACTATTTCGACTAATTCGCAGTTAAAACTACTTGGGCGCGGAGCTTGAACTAGTCCTAAGTAGAAGATTACAGATTAAGTATATAGCTGGCTATCGGGTAGAGGAGGACTTTCCAGGAGTCCGGTTTTCGACGAGTCGAGAGAGCGTCGCGGGCGGGATATTTGCGACGTAACCGCGTGCTGTCGAGTGTCATCATCGGGGGTGCCTTTTCGGAAGCTGTGTTAGCCAACATGTGGGTTACTTTACTCGCTGTAGACGTTCCTTGCTTCGAGCTGGGATAATTCAAAATTTTAAACGCACTTGACTCGAGCTCGTGTTTTACTCGGCAAGGGCGCGAGAAATCGATACAGCGCTCGATCGACGCTTCAAATTACATCGCTCGAACAAAGTAGGTATCGCGCCAGCCGCCCCGAAGAGAATCAGCGGCGACGTCTGTTCGATTCGCGCGTATCATCGTTTTTTCTTCCTCCTGTACGCGCGACTACGTCACCCTCCATTTTGGCGAGGCATGTCGCACTGTCCAATGGTGCAAAGTGACTGCATGGGCTATACTGCGGGTGAACGTGGAAAGACACCCCGTCACAGACTCTTTTTCTTGCCTTCCTTTTTTATCCCCCTTCTTTTTTCTGTAGAGCGCCGTGGCAGGACAGCACAAAAAAACGAGGCGGAAATAAGATGGATCGTTCGCTATATGGAGCGTGGAAGGTAGTAGCATTGCGTAGACGACGACGAGCAACTCGCAGACGATGAGAGGGTCGATTGGTAAAGCAGATCGGACTTTTCTGCGCCGCGCGATCAGTCTTGCATTCTACAAGCTTCTTCTTGACGTTCCGACTCTCGCTCTCTATTTTTCAGATCTTTATGCCGTATACGAATGTTGAGGAATTTCCTGCGATGTGCAGCAGCGAGCACGGCTCGGAGCATATAGAAAGAGGGAGTACACGCTTTATATACTGCTACGCGTGTACTGAACTGAAATACACGTACAAGTGGCAGTGGGTGGTACAGTAATAGCGATCGGTTTGCTTGCCTAGCACTTTTTTGCAGCGCGAGAAACGCCCGAAATGCTTTGCCATTCATTCATACAGGATGATGCCCGCGTGTACAAACGTGTCTCGGAACATGCTTATACTACTTTATGATAAAGATGTACCCAGAATCATGGAAAAGTGGCACTGATAGATCACCTATCTGGCTCTTATAATGCTTGTATCTGTATACAAAATACTTAACAAATTTCAATACAGGTGTAGTTTTAGCTTTATAACAATCATTTTATAACTTGCTCTTTAATCTGCTTTCGAGTACCTTCATCCTGGTAAAAATAATCAACATTTAAATAGGGCTGGCGACCAAAAATTGATTGTTCAATTGTTTCACAAACTTCAAATACATACGATAATACCACTTTAAGCTTTTACCGCTAGATGGCTAGTACGTTAAGTTAATCTGCAAGTGGCAAAGTAAATATAATTGTATAAGTCAACGCGTAGTGTAAAGAATATTACAACACCAATAAGAAAAGGTTTTTAAGTCCAAGAAACTTTTTCGGTGACCCAAAAATAATCATAAATGTTAAGTTGATTGTCTGATTGAATATGAATTAAATTGGTGTGTAACGTTTCTTCACTCTAATTTTAATGCTCTCAATTGCACAAAAAGTGTAATTTTACTCGATAATTGTGTACTTAGAAAATTTGATCGATGGAAAAATGTAAGAAATAGATGCGTCGGTTATACAAAAAATCAATATACATTACAGCAGTACTCGAATGAAAATGAATAGCACGCGCGAGAGCAAGCCACATTGCTCTATATACTTATTATATTGCCAATCCATTAGCCGATAAGTAATAATCTTCGAGCTTTTCCGTTTGCCATTGATGTATCGCAATAAAAGTATGTAAGTATAATAGGATAGCATCCGAAAATATATAAGAAGGAAATATATAAATTTTTTTGGCTAATTCATCGACGAATTCTTTTCTCGGTCTCTTTGTCTAGATACGTCTAGATGCGCATAGATATACGGGTTTATCTCGACAACAGAGTCAGACTCTTACAATATATAGAAACGTACGTCTAGCCACTGCTCTCTCCATTATGCAGATGTACTTTACTCGTCTCTTGAACAGAGCGAGAGATCGGGAGAGAGAGAGAGAGAGAGAGAGAAAAAGGGCGAGAGAAGAGAGCACATACATACGAGCGCGCAGCTCGTCGGTCAGTATATAGCTCCGAGTCTCCGAGAGATAAATCGAGAAAAGGCGGGATAGAGGATCGCGGACAGTATAACGTCGCGTTGCCGGGGATAAGGGCTTTGGCCTTGCTGCTGCTGCTACTACTACTTCTGCTGGCGGTGGTGGCGGCGGCGGCGACAAACTGCAGCGGGCGATGCGCGCGAGCCGGTGATCTATGCGACGCCACTGCTATATATCCGCCGTATAAAGTCGCGTGCGCGAGTGAACTGTATGTGTGTGTGTGTGTGAGCGAGCTCTCTCGCCTGGCGGCTCTTACGATTTCGTTCGAGCTCCCCCGAAAGCCTCGAGAAAAGGACTCCGACGAGCGAATACGTATTTCGGATAGCTGGGTGGTAACCTGTCGTACTCTTTCTCTCTCGGCAGTCGTCGTCGTCCGTACGTGTACGCATGCCGACTGCCCTGCAACTTCCTCTTCTTTTTATTACATACATATCGCGCGCACGCCTATCTATGTATAACTGTATATACTCGGATCTTTTTGTTCAAGGAAGAAAGCCCCGAGGGCTAAACCACTACATACGGGCTAGTAACGAAATTTCGACTTTGTGGCTGAAAGGACAGTCTAGTCTCGGCTATGTATAATAATAAATTTCAGTGCAGCATATGACGTCACGCGGTTACTTTGAAATTATCCGTGGTTTCCAGGATAAATGTCATCAATCCATCGTACAAAAATTATATACGAATCAAAAATTGTTCTGCACATTTGCAAGTTTACAATACTCCATCTACTTTGATAGAATCAAAAAGCTTAAAAACAATTATGATTCCTTCGATTATGATACATCTCGTTAAAATCTTTCGATTATTGTACTGATGAGGCTGGATACAAAAAGGAAAATGTTTTACGCTAGCTTTTACGGCTTTACTACTCGTACCAAACGCGCCTAACGAATTTTCACCTCAAAAATTTGACTTGAAAAAATAGTGAGATTCCTTGAAGTCTGCATTTTCTTTTCATTGTCATACGATATGCTGTAGCACATTCCCCTTTCACGGCCCTGTGATATATATTCAAGGTGCGCACCACATGCACATTCGTAAACGCATGCAGAATTAAGAAAGTTCGAATTTTGCGAGAAGTGGCGGCGGTGGCAACGCAATCCTCTTTGCGAAGCAGCAACCGCACACGCGAGCGACAAGCTCACCGCGAGCTGTGTGCCACGCGAGCTTCGCTATATATATCCTCCCTCTTTCTATACATCTCGTGCACGTACATAGACGCACGTATATATCGCATACACGTGTACAGAGGAGTGCGTGCAGCTCGCACCGCTCGTGAAATTTCCGACCTACCCTCCTCTACCACGGCGCGTATCTTTCCCCGATTGCTCGAGTGTCCTCTTCCCCAAGACTTAATATTGCAGAAGGAGTGTGAAACTATGCTTCGCTCGCGCAAGTAAGAATAATTATACACTGAGACCTGGGCGTTTGTTACGGAGCTACGACGATGTCACGGGGAGACGTATTTTCGTCTGCCGCACACGCGCTAAGAGTGGATTTTATCGCTTCTTTTTCTTCTTCTTTTTTTTACAAAAAAAAACTCCTTGTGTGCGTTTTGAATGCGGCGCGCGCGCGCTTCATGCCCTTAGGACCTTCGCGTCGAGCAAGGTACAGAGACAAATATATTTTCGACGAATTTTTTCTTTCTTTTTTTTTGCTACATTCTAATGATAACGAACATTCGGTACGCACGATAAGAGATGAAAGCAGAAATTTTATCGCCGGAAAAAAATATTTATTTTAAACGATGGCATGTTTTAGTGGATTAAATAATCCCATACTTTCAAAGTCGCTTCTTTGCTAGCATAAAACGTACTGCGCGCTGTGTATACGCGTATAAAAGCTCGCCCTCTTTCTTGTCAAAAGTCAGCTCGCATATATATGTAATCCTTGTATATATTATACATACGACAACATCTTCAGAAAACAAGAAAAGTAAAGAAGTATCCTCTCAAGATTTTCCATGCCCGAGCTGCTGCTACTGCTCCCGGACGACCGTCGTAATAACAACATTGCTGCCAGAAACAGGGGGGTCGACTCGCGCGCGCTGGTATTTTTCGGAGGGTGCACCTCACGGCCGCCCGTTGTCACCAGCGGACACTGTCTTGCATTTTAAAAAAGTCTGTCGTCGTGTGCTCGCTCGTTACTCCCCGACTTCTCTCGAATTTGTGAATAGCTTTGAGCTCATTTTATAATACAAAAAAAAAAAGAAAAACTTCGTGCACTACCGAGTGGAAACATTCAGAACGATTAACAAAATAAACTTCAAACTTGGAATATTTATAGCAATTTTAATATATTTAATTAATTTTTAAAAGTACTCAAATATCTGCCCATATTTATATAATAGTATTATAGGTAAGTAAAAAATCATTTTATTAATTGTGTTCACTCCTCGTTCTTTACTCCTATACTCAAAAATTATGAAAGTACAAAAAAAAGTTAACACTTTTTTAAAAACATATAGAGATCGACTTGCAAGTCTAACTTAAACGTAGCCGAGAGTATTGTTATTATTGAACTCATCCGATAGCTTAAATTATACAATTCAGAATTGCATTCAGCATGATACCTGCGAAACGAACAAAAACCTTAACGTACAGAGTGCAGGAGTCTTTTTAAAGCATTTGATTTTCACACTTACTTTCTTCAGTACCTCTTACAGATCTTATTAGTAAAGCCAAAATTAATAAAAAAATCAAAGTTCATTTCATGATCAAAACAATTTAGTTTAGTTTAAAATTCCAAATAGAAAAAGGCTCGGAAGCCTCGCAACAAACTGTATATCAACATTTCATATACCAATAGATCAAAGCTCTCACGTATATAATAGTCAAATTAAAATTTAAAGATAATAACAACCATATCCGAAAATGAAAATTCATATAAAGTCCATCGTTGATTCAACGTTCGTCGTAATCTGGCATTGCTCATTATTATTCCACAAGCCTTCCCTGCGGCTCTTTTTACAATACACAAAGGTCCGAAAGAGATAGAGGGAGAGAGGGACGCGTCGCGCACTCTTTCTCCTTATAAAAGCATCGTCTGGTCGACGGAGTCGCCAAAGGACTTATGCAGCAGACTCACTCACTCGGGTGTATTTGTCCTGAGGGGTTGAAGAAAAAAAGGAGAAAGAGAGAGAGACAGAGAAAAAAAAGGAGGAAGCGCACAGCTATGCGCGAAGAAACAATTCTTCCGGCGCCGTGGCTCTTTACATTTTTCAGCAGTATTGCTTCTGCTGCTGTTGCTGCTGCTACTTGGTAACGACGACCGCACCAAAGCTTTTGTTGTGCCACGAGAAAGAGAAAGATATCCTTTGAATTATGCAGTCTGAGAGAAATTATTGATTTGCGCCTATGTAGTACATGTGCGAGTGTCGATAAAATCTTGAAAAATGATATTCTATACCCAAAAAAGTTAATTTAACATTTAGACCTCCAGCTTTGTTTCTCGACCTTTTATTTTAGCGATAGTTCAAAGTTTTTTATCCACAATTTTTTACTTTTTTTTTATCACATTTTTCCACATTTGAACAGTATCAACCATTACTTTATTTTTTACCTATTCGATACAGACTGAAAATGAAATCGACATTAAAAATGTAAATACAACATATTTATGTTTCTTCATCAATGAACTTGGTGACTAGGACATTGACAATTTTTTTTTAATCTTATTTATTAATGTATACTTCTTCAGATGCAAGAAAATTGGATCAGCTCGAAAACAAGTTTTTTAATTAGGCGTCAAAGAATAATTTTGTTGACATATTTTTAAACTTTACACTTTGTTAACGTTATATTGGGTATAAATTGTATTTACTGTCAATTCTGATGAGAATAAAACCCAAAAAACTTATTTTGCGAATTTTAATGATTCGATTTTCATTCAGCATAAGATGAAGAAATAAAAATTATGGGAAATTGTTTTAAGAAACATATCATGAACGATCATAAATGAAATGTTTGTTTGGTTGAAGAATATCAAGAATCTATGTGGCAAAATATAAAAGACACTCGAGTAATAATTCTTAATTCAATTTAATTAATAAGCGAAAATGAAAAAAAAGAATTTTCTGAAGATCTTGTTGTCTTTGAATTAATCTTTACAAAGTGTAGCTAAATTCCACGGTTCACAATTTAACCCCCTCAAAAATGTTTGTGCACGAATCCCTGAAAAATGTATTTTCTTTATCCCCGAAGAGACTATGAAAAATTTTTCTTCTCAAAAAAACATAAGGGAATCTTATGGTAAGCTCAAAACAATTTTACGCGTGTCTAACTTGTTAGCAGAAAATACAAAATAATTCAGTGCGAGGCTGCGCACGGCGAAACAAACCAAAGCGCATTCTTCGCCTCCGAGAGTTAGAGTACACGTTGCGGCAGTATATGTACATGGGCTGGCCATACACACATATACATACCTATATATTATATGTATACGTAGACTGGAACTGCAACTTTACAGACTACTGTAATTTCCAGAGCTCGGGGAAAATACGCGCTCTCGCTCTTTCTCTCGCCGACCGTTGGAAGTAAAAGCCTCGAGTCTACTATTTGGTCGAGGTATTAACGCAGGCGGGCGACGCATCGACGTACCCAACGAACGAAACGAACGCGCGAGTACCCGCCGCTGCTGCTGCTGCTGCTCTTTTGGCGTCCGAAAATTTCAACCGCGATTTGTGCGGTTTCGTTTCACTCGCCTCTTTCTCTCTCTCGTTTTCGCTCTCTCTCTCTCTCTCTCTCTCTCTCGGTGTGGCGAAATTACAAATCACCAGACGACCAGCGCAGGCCTTTTGCGTGCTTTATCGTCCGAGACAGAGAAGCCCTTGCTGTCATGTACTATTCCTATACATGGCTCGGGGACTAGAGGGATTCGTTTCGAAAGCATTCGAATTTCCGATACGTGCACGTATGAGCGTCAGGCTTAGTTCGTCCGGCTGCGTGTGCTGCTGCTGCTGCTGTGTTCGTCAAATCCGCTTTTAGCTTCGGCTATGTATATATGTAGCCTATCGCTCAGCTTTCTTTTACTCAGCGCCCTTGAGGATCATATTTTTGTGGTATTATTGCGCTGGCGAAATCGGCTACTCGTCGACGTGCGAAATTTTGTTTGATCTATTAGAATTTATAATTCGATGACAGTCACGCTTCGCAAAGACCGAAATGTAAAAAAGTAGTTCTGGCTGTAATGTTAAAAGCTACACACCCTCATATTTTCCATTTCCATCATTTCGTATACTACTTGCTCTTTTTTTCGCCATAAGTTCTTATATATACGATAACGACTCATCTCTTATTTCTGCACTTCTGTTTTCGAGCTTTTCATTTCTGCACGGATGCGTTCCATAAAATAAAGTGGTAACTCGAGTCGTTCCTTACTTCTATGTTGTACTGCACGACTATATATGCAGGAACATATATCCTGTAAAAAATAAAACGAGATCCGAAAAGTCGATGCTTGATATCTTTTTGATGTAAAGTCACCGTACATCGACTTTGCGTTGCCTCGGCCAAGTTCTTTCGTGAAAGAGAAAACTTTTTCCATACGCATCGAGCTATTATTCCAAGATGCAACAAAATGAATATTCATCGAATATGGCTAGGGTCTTTAATAAATGAAGCGATGCAGATATATACAGCGGAATCGGAGCCACGAGTCGAAGAAACAGTCCCTTGGCCGCGAGAGCTGCGCTCGGATACGTGGCTCAGACACAGTTGAATTTCCGCACGAACGTACAGGTACACTCCTCCCAAGTGCCAACGAAAATATTTCTCGAGAAGTCTTCAATTAAAACTTTCGTCGCATTGAATTAATTATTCACTAGCACGCTGCGAGCAAAATACCAACGAATTAAGCCGCGAAAAGTTGCGCAAAGATAGGAAAAAAAAAGAATCATATATATATATATATAGTGTTATATACATCGAATGCAAACTTTTTGAATTTACTGTTGTACGCTTCGCGATGCGCGCCGAGTATAAATAATGAATGGAAGATGCTGCGCCCGGTGCATTCAATATTTCTTTTTAGCAAAGTACTGTCTTTAAAAAGTTTGGCTCGAGAGTCTCCTGTATGCGTTGCCGATATAAGCTCGGTAAATATCAATGGATTAGCTCTACGCAAAGAAAGCTCATAACGTACAGGCGTAATTTCAAATTTTTCGATGCAAAATATGCGCGAAAAGTAAGCTCGGTGTTACGCGGCAACTTTTCAAAAATGCCCGACTTTTTTGTTTTACGCGCAAAAGTGCATATTATACTAATTTTCGTTCTCAGCGCCAAGAGGACTCGTCTGCGCAACATGGCAGCAGCTGCATCGCGGCGATATCTTATTTTATAAATTACATCATGCTGCACCTATACATTTTACACAAGCTCATTGTTCTCGCGAGGTGGAGCGCAGCGCAGCATTCGAACGATTTCGATGCAGCGAAATGGAAGGTTTCTCGTTTGTTGTAAATTGAAATTCGACGACCCAAGATTAGTCGCATCACTAATCCAGATTCTATTGAGAAATAATGTGATTCGATTATAATGTCGATGCGATTTAAGAATCGATAATTATAGAAACGTTGTGGAGCCGAAAGTAGATTGTACGACATATATCTTGGGCGTTTTAGCAACTTAAAACGATTAAGCGTGTCATTATATTGATTCAATTGCAAAGCGTTACAATTATTGTAGATGAATCATTTATTGGATTCACCCAATTTTAGATACTACATAATATAATTAGTTCCCAGTATTTTTGTTCAATGTACATTAAATTTAGTAATGATTCCGTATTTATTGAACAAATTTTTTCAATCCTTGTTAAACTAATATTTTTACAACAAATAAAAGTACAAAAATTATCGCTTCAAATAAATCGAAATAAAGATTTAAACTTTTCATCAACTTGAATACTTTGATAAAAGCTCTCATCTGAAACCATGCCACATAAATCAATAAAAACAACCCTTTCTTTTCTTCTTTCTCGGTGAAACAAAAAAAGAGCTAAAAAAAACAGCCGAGCGAAGATCGACAGATACATACATTGACGTCGCGCCAACGAGGAACTCGCTCACAAAACGTTCGCATGAAAATTCACTCGACGTGGTTTTCCATATTTTAGCGTGCAAAGGTGTGTACGTATATAATGCGCGTGTGTGCGCTAGGGAAGTTGAAGTACGATCAATCGAGCGCGCGCGAGCATAACGACACGCACACACACAGCGCAGCGAAACTCTCTTTCGCGGAGTTATTGATGATCTCGCCGTGAGTCTATCAATCAGATTCATTCAACGGCGCGCGGTGGCGACCCTGCGGATACAGTCTCGAGTGTACACACAATCGCGCGCATATACATACTCTCGTGCGCGCCGCCGAGCGGATATACATTCATACGTTGCGTGGGTGAGCGACACAAAAAAAACTGCGTTTTGACTCGAAAACAACTCTCGATGCTCTCGCCGTTTGTTTGCGTTTTATTGCCCCCTGAGTGCAGGATTTTTTTGCCATTCGTCGGACGCGCCGCCTAGTTGTTGTCATTGTTGCCATTCTTATTGTTGAATTATATAGACGGGAGGAGGGAGGCCGATTTTATGACTAGTCTGTGACGTGCCATAAGTTTTTTTTCCTCTTCCGCGCCAATGGAGTTGGCCGTTGTTGTGTGGCCGAGTTTTTCCGACTTCCCAACGTAAGTGAGCAAAATGTTTTGCAGAGTCGAATTCACTCGAGAGTTCACAAGTTTACGATCAAAGCCGAATGGATCCCTAGGATATCTATCCACCCATTTAACAACATGTTTTTGTTTGTCCCCTTTTCAAGTTTATCGATATGTAAAATAATTTTGGGCCTTATTTATATCTTTAAAATAATAGCTAAAAAAACTACAAATTAACTTCAAATAAGTATCAAAGCCAAAGCGAAAATGGAAAATTTCAACCATTTTATTCAAGAATTTTATTAAATTTAATTCCCAAAAGCTACGTCGATATCTTAAAATACGAAAAAAGACTTTCAAGTTCTTTTAGAAAAAATATTCAATGGAAATGACTGATAATGTGGCTGAAAATAATAATTTTCATCGTAGCTTCATAATCTTATTAAACAACCCTTCTAGTAGTACATCCTAAAAATTTATTTCAAAAAGTATTCGTTGCATGCTAAAATGTAATACGAAGGAGAAAAAGTAGACATTCATGAAAAAGTAAGTTGGACGCATAAATAACGAGGATTTTTTCTATTAATACGATTTAAAGTGCTTCCAATTACACTGGAATATATGTACTTTTATCACGAGAGCACTATTGCGTGCAAAGTACAATACTTATTACCCAAACAAACTTTCCATAAACTGCAAGATAATAAATAATATACTTAATAACTATTTATCACAATTAATGTCATCAGAGACGCAGATTCTGCGTGCGGTAATTAAAACTCGGTATTAAGCGATAAAAAGTACTACGTAAAAGTCGTGGATTTGGCATTTACTCCCGCTAAAGCTCGTGTCAAAACTTTTATAACGACGAGAGCGAGCTCTGCGTGCGGCATAATCGTCGTATTATACGCTTGGCCAAATTACCAAAATTTAATTATTTCGCACTCTAAAATATGAAAAGTAAATCATTGATTGAAGATTTAATTTTTTTTTCTGAATTTCTGAATTGATTGAAATTGAACCCAAGCTTTTCATTTACATTCGTTTTCGTAAACCATTACATTTCATTTTCAATAAAAATGACTTTTGCAAGAAAAAAACAGGAAAAATTGTTTTACAGAAACAATAGCTATCAAAGCTTACATTCAACTATGTTCGAACCTTTTTGAATCTTAAATTTTTCATGGAAAAAAAGTATTTCCGATTCTTCGCTTAAAACCAATTGCGGGATATGAAGAGTGAATGATATTCAAAGAGTATTCAGGATGCATTGGAACGTTTCTGAAAGAACAGCTCCTGCCTCAGACATTCATTCTCCCTTGAGCAAATCAAGCCTCGCTCAACAGACAATCAGTAGCAGTATTTGAAAATCGAAAAAAGGTTCATCTGCCATTTATCGAACTTTCGCTTCAAGGCATTGAAAACAGGTGCCAAATCTTGATAAAATGCATAATTTATGAGCGATATAAGCAAGAGGGTATGGCAGAAAAAAATCGCGCGTGCACACATGTTAACGCACATACACAAACATATATCCCTGGTGAATTTCATAATATTTCCTGGCGAGACGTAGCTTGCCTCTGCGTCGTCGTAAATCGAAATATGAATATCTGAAAAGTGCGAGAAAGAGAAAGAAGCTCGAGAGTTGTGAATGCGCAGAATGTGGAAAAAAGAGAGAAAAGTATAAGAATCAGCTTCCAGCCCTCGCGCGCGAGAGCAGACCTTTGAAATTAGATCTGATGGATAAAATATGAATAACTCGTTGTGCATTTATAGAACCATATGTGCATGAGTTTACTTTTATTTTATGATCTAGGCGTTTCATGAATTTTATGATTGACAAAAATCTCATTTCGAACGATTTTATGATCAATTATTGTATATAACCAGGAACATAAGTAATGAATGCAATAAAGACTACCCATCATACAAGATAAAAAAAAAACTAATTAAATTGGATCAGTAAATGATATATGTCTATAGTAAATAATATTTTTTGTAACAGTCTTTCTTTTTATACTTTTTATACTTTTAGTAATAATACATGTACTGCGTTTTAAAAAAAATGTAATAAATTGAACTGATTTTTCATTGGATTTTTCGAAAGATTTTATTCCCAAATAAAATCTGAAATTTAAATTTATCCATGCGGCACTTTAGAGTCGCATCGAGCTTTCAATGAATATTTTTTCATTCCTTAACTGTTTTTTTTTCAATTATCATGCAAAATCTTTTTATAAAAAAAATTCTTTTTTATTATATTTATTAACAAAACATGGACAATTTTTTTATTAACATTTTGATATTTTTCAAAATGCAGGTCCTAACAAGAAACTTCACAACGCTCAATTTAAAAAAATGAATCAAAATTTCAATCTTGAACTTCAAATATCACTCGAGCAGCTTACGGCTGCAATTTTAAAGCCATTATTATTCCAGCTGGTGTGTGAAAAAAATCACTTTATCGTTAAATACCTGAAACTGATGAAAAATAAGGTTAATTCTCGTAGCGATAGAGGGAGCTTAGCAGTGGCGCGCGACTGCCTACTAAACCAAATAAAGGAAAAATTTTTTTTGTACAAGTACATAGCTGCAAAAAAGACACACGTTAAAAGCGGCTAGCAAAATTGAATTTTTTTCATTCGACTAGCTCGCGCATACGTGCATGAAGAAAAGCGAGCGAACGAGTATGAATTATACGTAATAACGCTGTATCGCGTTTTCTATAATATATTATAATTCGGCCAGTTAGAAACAGCACTGCAATGAAATTCCTTAATATATATTATGAAAACGTACACTTATTCGCTCACACGTACATACACATACACAAACTTGGCTGCGCGTGAAAAAATATACATGCACACCTTATCGCGGCCGTAGCAGCAGCTGAGCACGGAGTCGTATTTATTTTTCATTAAGCTCGGAGCATAGCGTGCGGCACGGCGCTTTACACCAACAGCAGCAGTAGATTGCATCGTATTTTTTTCAGTCAACGCTTTTTATTCATGAAAATCGCTTTACACATACGCGTACGCAAGCACACACGTCAAACTGACTTAATGCTCGCTCCAATGATTTCGTAAACATATTTTTTTCGATTTTTACTTGAAAAAATATAAGTAAAGCCGGCACGATAGCGTAAAAAATTTCAAACTGCTTCCACAAACTTTATCCGTAGTTGAAGCGTTAAAAGTAAAAACAATACTAACTGCCGCGTCTCTTATTTTAATCGAAATGTGATAACAAAATATTAATACTATGAAAACAAAATCAGTTCGTCGAATTTTCTTCGCTTTTCTCACCCGTTACAGTAAAACCATGAGAAATAAAGGTGCTTTCTTGCTTCGCAGCTTGGCAAACAAACTTTATTGGTTGAAAAAGGACCAGCGGAAAGAGCACCTGACCGCAAAGAGAACATAAAACGAAAAAGGAGGCTTCGTTGAGAGCTTACATGTACGCAGAGAGAGAAATTGCCCGAGGCTGCATGCAAAAGAATCTGGGTATCGAGAAAAAAGACTCCCTTTTCAGGCTGCAGTGATTCACCAAAATTTGCGCACTATTTCCCAGCAATATAACCATTATAATATGCCGGAATTCAAGTGAGCACAACAAAAACGATCGTTTCTTATAGAAATGAAAATTAAATAGCCGAGTGCATATATTTAAGTACCTCTTTAACTCAAATACAAGCTTTTTATCTCTGAAAACAGCTGATATGAAGAAAAAAAAATTATTATTATTACACACTTGATATTAAAGTAGTTTTTTCGCGCTTGCAAGTCTTACGCGGCCATATTTCACGTCACCGCGACGGAAGCTTTGTCTTCGTTCGTGGTCGTGTTGGGCACGCGCGACATTGTTTTTTCTCCGAGATTTTGTATGTGCGTGTGTGTTGGTGAGTGGGTGCGCACGTGGTCGTGTATGTGAATGGCCGCACACAGACGTGCGTGATTTATAAAGCGAGATTTTGGTATTTATTTTTCAACCCTCGACATTTTTACTCCGCATGACTTTTGCGGGCGAGCAAAAAAAAGCAATTCAAGGGAAAATGCAAATTACTTGTATCAACAGGAAATAACTGTCGGGGAGCTGTGTGTCGGTTGAATTGTTCGAATGTTACACGTAGTATCCGAGTCGCGTAGTCGATACCGATTTATTTACTTTGACGATATTAAATCTGACGTTTCTTTTTCTTTGGCTTTTATACTATACGTGAAATGTATATTCATATGTTCTATGCTTAAAGACAGATTTGTGCGATAAAATATGAAGTACGTAGTATTCGTAGTATATATTATACTATAAAATTCGAGACGATTCAATAGAATATAAGAAAAATACACTACTAAAAATAATTGTTCAAGTAACATGATAAAAATGCTGAAAACTCTATGTTGATCTAAACAATTTCATTTCAATTTTTTACAGAAATACAAATTTTACCCACACTTTTCTAAAACTCTATATTGACTTCATTTTCTGCGCATGAATATTGGCTACTTTATATTAAGCCATCTGGCGCAGAAATCCTCAAATAAGACTGATTCTAGATTCTGCTTTCTCTTATCAAAAACTAAAAATTTCTCCGATCCAAAAACGCCACTAAATTTTTCTCTGAAAGTTCAATTTCATAAATTCCAATAAAATATTCTATTACCTTTTTTAAAACTCCGTTAAATAAAACTTTGCAGAGTTTCTTTTTCTCTTTTCCCTTTGAAAACCTTTTTCAATAACTTTCAAACTGTATTAAAAGTGCATAAGACAAAGGTTATCTGTAGATTTGTGGAAGTCTTCAGCAGAAACTTATTTTCAGTCTGAGAGAAAGAAAAAAAACGTATTTTTTTTAAATATTAACTTGTACAGGTCCTAACAATGATTCAAATAAGTCTGCATCATATTTTCCAATATTGACAAAAAATAGCCCAATTATTTTTCTATTGCAAAGGCATGGACACATTTCTAAAGTAAATTTCTTAAGATATTTCCAAATCAATAATAATATTTTGTTGCTGCATCATACAAAGTAGTTCAAATTAATTACAATTTTTGTACAAGAGCTCTAATAAAATAAGTATCTCTGCATGAATTTCAAATTAAAACTTGATGGATAATAAATCGATAGAAAATCTTTTGATTACAGTAAAGAAAGATTGATCGTTACACATATATCGTATAGTTACTGCATGTAAGATCTGAATCTTTGAACATATTTGGGCATCTTTGGAATCTTCATGAATTATTTCAATGTCTCCTTTTTTTATTTTCAGCACACATATATAATAACGAAATTTATCAAAATGTACTATAGTCCTTTTGGTACATTATTCTAGCATCGGCGAAGCTCTTGCAAGCTTTCCGGAAGCCAGCGTGAATCGAATGCTGAATACGTAAAAGTTACGTGCTATTGCGCCTCGAGAAATTTGCTAAAAAAATGAAAAGACTCGCGCGCGCAGTTACCCAAAGGCACTAGGAAAATTCCAAACTGTTTTTTCTCTCGCTCTTTTCCTCTCGCATGTGGGCGGGTGTGTAACGTTCGAGCTAGAAAGGCCTAAATGTATGAAAATTCTTTTCTCTGTACGCATTCGGCCAAGTATATATATGGATATATCCTTTTTGTTTCTGTCAATGGCGTTTGACTATTCTCGTTTTTTGTCCCATCCCTCCTCGCTGTCATTCTCGTTTTCTCTTTCATCCGTTCTCGCAGCGAGCTACCGTCGTAGCCACCACCGCCGCCGGGGACCATTAAACTTTTCCCAGCAAAACTATACCCGTATGTGTCTTTGTATATGTGCTTGCGTAGGTGTATAAGTACGCACGTATATATATATATGTATACCTGCATAGCTTGTGTAGGTACATTTAAACCGTTCCATCTGGCTGTCCCTCCGATTGGAATTTTCAAATACGTATATAGTCGAGAAGGGGGCTTGATTCACGCGGCGGCAGTTTATACGCGCGTGTGGTAATCATGCCAATAAGTAACGGCTGCGCCGATGGGTATTTAGAGCTCCTTCGCAGGCTCGCACGACTCGCACACCATTGCCATTGTGCGGAGAGCGGGATAGAAAGAGAGTAATTTTCACGCACACACCGGAGGCCTGAGCGCGTCGCTTACGCACCCTTTTAGCGCGGCAGGGGACCGACGAGATATCGACGCTCCAAGCTCGACTTCCAACCCCCTCGTGCCGTACACAGTACGCTGGGCTAGCTGTCGCGCGCGCGCCAAAAATATGTATACAGATAAAGTTTCGTCGAATATTTCAGAAGCCTTGGAGCTTATTTTCGAGCTCTGCCAATGCATCGTGCCTTTTATTTGCCGCAAGCCCGCTTAATTGGATCCGTGTTTAGAAAATTTGCTTTCCAACTTTACTGCTACGTTTAGCTATACGGGAGCTGCATGTATTTATCTTAGCCGAGCTTAACTTTTATTTTGCTTTCGATGTAGCGGATTTTTTCCTCCCCAAAGCTGCAGAAAAGTTATGAGAATTTTCGAAGAAGTAACATTTTATGTGGAATAAAAAATTTAGCTTTCACTGACGTTAATAAGTTGGAAGTTACTTCATGCTCTTTGCGCTTAATGGATATTTGAATTTCATCAAAAGTTTTTTCCGCAAAACTTTGGAAAAGCGAAGGATTTTTTTCTTCCAAATAACACCGGATGGCTCTGGTGATTAGTTTTTTTTCTCTTGCCCTTCTCCCGTCTAACATTTACCTCATATAATTATTTGGTCACGTTTTGAATTTGTGCAGCTGCTAGCATCATAGAGCCTGTCGAGCGCGCCGCTTACTAACTTACAAGTTCGGGCATTACATAGCTTAAGAAAACCGAGAGGCTGACCATACTAATCGAATTAATTTTTTATTAGTTTGAAAAGGCATCAGTATTCCGGTGAGAACACGCGAGGGCGTGTGTTTTCTTACTGCCTTCCTTGGAGCACCGACACTACGCGTCATGGCGCCCAGATGTAAGCTCGCAGACTTTTGATGGCAGCCGCGCCGCGTGAGAATAAATAAAAAAACGAGAGTGAGAGAGAGAGTGAGAGAGAACGCTTTAATGCCTCATTTACCTGTGTACGTGCTTGAAATAGGCGAAAAAATGCTTAAACCTAATTTATTTTATCTGACTCGAGAAAAATGAGCCTAGTCGTTCACTGAATTTCTCACACTTCAGATTTTCATTTCCAAATAAAAACTGCACTCAAAAATAACTTTTATTATGAGAAAGACTTGCACTTGAATTTTATGTATAAATTTGAAAAAAACACACGATTCAAAGAACCTCATTAGTTCTATAAATTATTTATTTATAAAAAAACACAATAAAAATTTTCATCTTTATGTACCCTCGCACACGTCCACTTCTCCTTCTGCTAATTTTTTACCATACACTTTACATGTACCCAAAAGCCCATTCATACTGACATGAAGGAGTACAGAACTGCAGCCAAGTCCTCCTTTCAATACATTTAATTCAACTACGTGCTTGATATCACCGAAGAGAGATCTGCATTTTGTACAAGTAATTTTATAACCTGAATACCTTTTGTCAGCGACCTTTACCTGCAATTTCAGGGAAAACACATTAATGAAATCGATTTTGAGATTCACTATTTTATGTTTGAACTTTGATGTAATTTACTTGTAAAAAAGCTAGAGTATCGATATGCTCGTCGCCCTCTTCTCGTTCGCATGGCTGCCCGTGACTTGCCACCAATGCAATAACGCAAGATAAAATTAGACCAGTTAACAGCTTCATATTATTGGACGACTGATTTTTTCTCTTTCTTACCGATTAAGTGCCCCAGTTGTGGAAATTTGATAACGACTAACAGACATTTATACACTTTTATCACTTCCTTAAAATATTAAAGCGATAAGAATGAACGTAATGAATCAATTTTTTATAACTCTTGCAAAATCGCTTTTGTTTTCTTTTTAAATGCACATACTGCATTGATTAATTTACGAAATTCTAGTACCATTTTCAGATATATTCTGATAACAAATATCAGCACTTGTTGCATTCATTTTTTGTTATTCAAAAATCTTATCATTGTATAATTCCAGGATGAATTTCAAAACAAAATAATTGATGGGAATTCCCTGCTGGCAATGAATAATTATTAGGTCAGAAGATTTACATTATTAACAATTCTCAATCAGCGTAAAATTAGCTTCGTCTTCACAAAGGTTTTTCAAAAATGTAATTCTCGATTAATAATTTTCAAATGCATCTCTCATTTGTCAAGCTTGGAGAAAATATATTGGCAGATTCTCTGATCATGCTAATTTATACTGGGTCCACATTGAAAATTTTTCTTTACGTCGTGACCGACAGTATAAATATTTACATATTCGTATCCGCTATTACATTTTCATAGCTGCATGAAACAGACTTGAAATGCGTTTCTTTTTTTTTATTTTATGTTTTTTATTATTTAATATTTATTTCCAGGCAATCATACATTTTTTTTTAATATTATGATACACAATATTATTTGATGCACTTGGTTTTTTGCTGTTTAATTCAAATATTTATTAAAATGTAATAACTGCATTAAATTTTCAAAATTCATTGCATACTTCATTTTATTTTCATTTAATCTCAAGCCAAGCACTCGATTCAAACTCGACGTTGCAGCGTCGAAAAAATGAGCAAGTGCATTGTTTCGAAGCCAAAGCGCCCGCGTACTCTCTTGTAAACAAACAAAAAAAACAGCAACAGCTTACATCGCAGACGAGCATTTCGTCAGTCAAAAAGGATCTCGTCGTGCGTGCTCGGCGAGCACAAAATTAAATTGCCTCGAGGGCTTAAAGAATGAGAAAATCTCAAAGCGCGTGCCTCGTATGTGTGTGTGTGTGTATATGTGTATGTGTACATGTTTCATACCTTGCCTTTCCGCGCCTTCAATAAGATGTCTTTTTCGCGCGAGCTCGAGCTTTTTCTTTCCGCATTGGCAAAACTCGCGCGATAAAATCCATCGATCATCCTTACCGAACATGTGTTGCTTTATATCTTCCAGCGGAAAAGTATATGCATACGGGTTTTCGCACCGGAGTTCATTTTTCAGCTTTGTCGAGCGATTCTCGATACTGTAGGTATACCTACCTGGTATACGAGGAAAAAAAGAAAGAAAGACACACAAAGTCGAAGACAAAGCCAAGGGTGAGCTTTTGAACCTTTGTCTATTTTGAATAATTCGAAAAGAAGATAGACGTTTCCTGGCCCCTATGTATATGGCGCGTTTGTTGCTCTCTTATTGCTTATGCAAACGATCGTATCCTGTATTCATGAGATCAATATCCTGTAGCAATGGCTTCGATACGTAAGGGTATATAAAATAACATGATAAGTAAATAATTCAGCTGTAGAAGATGCACACATTAAGCTCGGGGAGATACTTTCAATACGGATCGGGGCCGGGGGTAAAAAAGCTCTTTCTCGCCAATGAAAATTCCGAGAACAGTAACGCTTGACGTTTGATTGAAACATTTTCCAGTAGGAAAGTTGCAAAAGGCAACAATTACTTGTTTTGAAACTAAATGGCGTAGCAGCAGTTCTCACTGAAATCGACAATGAAACAACGTGCGCGAGCAATTTAGCTTTGGGTTCACAAAGTTGCCTCTGTGATGTAGTACACAGCGTGTAGTTATATGCCTGCGTTCAAAGAAGTAAGAGCCCTGTAAATACGTGCCTAGGCAGCTTCGTCTCACCTAGCGGGAAATGTAAAAATTCGAGCGGCAGTAAACAAGCGAGGTACAATAACAGTGAACAAGTCAGCGAGACGTCGGTAGCAGCGGTCCAAGTTTTGGCACTAGAGTTGTGTAAAATCGGGTGCGCAACATGGTGGCTATCAGAAAATAGACGATTGCCAACTGCTCAACACGAAAAGCTCGACATTTGAGAAGACATGCTCATTTTTTCCTATAAATTAAAAACAATCTATAATGGTTATAAATTTTTTATTTTTAATACAGTAAAATCTTTTTATTGTAATTAGAATAGGGCCAAACTGTTTGATTCCTAGAACAAGATAATCCATTTAAGCGAAGTACTTAAAAGTGAAAGAGTAAATATTACACAAATGCAGGGTAGGGTGGTTTACTTTTACAAACATTTTCAAAATCGCGTTCTGCAGATTCTTACAGTTCAAGTTTTTACAAAAAAAACGGGTTTAAAATCTCTGCACGGGCAAATCTAATAATAAGACTAGTTATGACATTTAAAACAATTTTTATTCATAAAAATGCGAATTATCGATATTTTTGGGCTGAATTCGAGTAAAACTCTAAAATTAGTGTGCTTAAAAATTTTTGAATCGATTTTTTGAATTCGATCTCATTTGAAAAAATATGCACAAAATGTTGCGGACTTGCTGTCTGTTCGACTGCAGTGGCTGATATTTTTATCGTTCAGTGCTCGTGAGTTAGACTTGAAAATTAATTGTCATTAACGCACAGATACGCCGTTACTTATCTACTGTGTCAGGATGAATTTCAGCTTGGCTCAAGAAGATTTTAATTTCATGAAGCTGCATTAACATCGAGTGATAGGCTCTTATAAACAATTAATGGTTTTTTCCATTCAAAATGAAGCAAAAAAACATGGATGATTTCTATGTTTGTTGAAACTTGAGTAATGCATTGTTTTACACCTATTAATCATTTCAGGTTTTAACACTGGCATGTCCCCTTAATTCGAAAAATTTTCGGTTTTAATCGATTAACGAGTCTTTATTCTCGCTATCATCTTCAGAAAATGATAATGTCGAAATAGTCAATCTTCTACAATTTCTGTTTTCGTGAACTACACTGAGCTTCCACTTAATCTCAGTGCTGAAGTGTTCTCACTCTATTCTAATGTATTGAATCATAATGTCAAGGAAAAAGAGCGATAAAATTATAAAAAATATTTAAATTAAAATATTAATTTATGACACTAAGACAATATGTTGATACGGTAATAATTGTATATAATGGCATATAAATAGGATGAAGCTCTTTGGCAATAAATTGGCAGCGGTATAATTTTTTCTTATAATTCTTAATCGGTAAAAAAGTTAAATGATATTAGTTATTAATGTAAGAATGCATAAACATTCATATCAATTGAATAGCGCGTGTTTTTTAGCAGTTGGCAATCATCTAGTTGTGATGGCTGCCATATCTCGTATTCGATTTTACACAAGTTTGTTTGGTAAATACTGCAAACAGCATTGTCCGCGGTGTATTCGCGCGCATAATGGCACGGCTCGACTCTTTGTGTAACTGGCCCCGCAGCGTGAACGTATACAAATTTCGTTAGCTTACCCCATTAACTATGCTGACCAAAGTTCTCTCGTTCGAGCCTTCGTGCAGTGTTCTTTACGGCCCCATACTCCCTTCCCTTCCTCTCGGCGCGTACGCGAGGGCCGCGCTTATTGTTTATATTCCGATTTCGCCGAGTATACGAGGGGAAAAAATAGGATTACACGCTGTTCGGTCTTTTCATTGAAAATCACTGCGTCGATATAGCAGATATCGAAGTGGAACACTCGTTATGTGCCTCGTTTGCGGAAAAAATTCATAATCCTGTGAAAAAGCAGCAGCCACCCTCACGAGAGCTCTTTTCTCCGTCGCGGCTCGTGGGCGAGTGTGTTGTGCTGTGCGCGCAACCACCAGCAGTGCGGCATGTGCACTGGGTTACGTATATTTGTAACCCTGGCGTATAAAGTTCGAATCGATACGACTCGCATTCGTGGAATATTAAAATCGAAAAAATATTATAACGTTTCATGCGGTTGGCGAGGGGGGCAGAGAGGAGAGAAACTCGTGAAATTGGGGGGTGAGGTAGAGGTACGCAGGCAAAGTTTTCTGCGATCGCTCGACGCGGCCCGTGGGGCGCAAAATGTAATCGTCTCTTTTTCAGGGCAAATTATCTTCAATAATGTATGCAAGACCAATAGAGTAATATGTAAGATGGAAATCCATCTGCGAAGTCCCTTATATATCGCCTAAAGCACAAGAAAGTTGGCGCGGTGCTGCGTGGCGAAGCTCTAAGCTTCTTCGGCGTAGTCTCCGCAGACACGTGTGCGTGCAGTTTTGTACCTGATATATACTGCCTAAAGCTAGCAAATTTCCAAGACGGACCGTCTGCGAGTATACGTGTATGCTATACACACGTACACACACACTCACACACAAGTCAGTGCTACGACTTGGGTGGAGAAATTTCCGAAAGTCTCGTACGATAATCTTATAGAACCCGATGCAGTAGCGCAACGCAGCAGCGAAGCGAAACTGGTACGTGTGTGTCTAGTGCGCGAGTCTGAAGCGAGGCTGGATCGACCGTCTAGCAGCAGCAGCTCGAGCTCATATAGGCATGTCTCTTATATACTCTATAGTCGCTCTTCGCTCGCTCGGCGGTATGTACTCACAAGTTTACCAATATTCCCAGTCTCGCCCAGTCCATAGACACTTTAAGGATAAGTTTGTTGGCAGTACATTATGCACTGCTATATATGAAGCTGCTGCTGCTGTTGCCCCGCTCCCCATCGACATGAGACGGAAAGACTGCATCAGCTCAAAGGCTATTACGTCTTATAAATGCTATACATACCGTATACGTGTAAGCGCGTGGCTTTCCTCTACAATGTAGCATTTGTGTATCGCCTTCGAGTCATCTTGTTTATAGCGATACGTAAGGGTCGCTGTTTGGCGCTTGACCAACCCAAGTCTTGTCCAATTTTACAAACGATTGCTTCGCCTAGAAGCGCAAAGATCTGTGTATTTGCTTGTTTCTGGTGTACCTCAATCGCAGCGACAGTTTTTCACCAATTTTTTTATTTTTTCCTTTTGATATCAGATTGAGAACGTAATGTATAATAACAGAATCATTTAATTATTATGTTAATTCAAAACATGTCGAATTAGTAAGCACATTAAAATGAATAATGCCGAGGAGTATTTATGTTATTTCTTTTTTTAAATTTTTATTTTATTTCGGAACAACGAAAAACTCTTAATTGTTCGGGAGATCTTTAAGAAAACGAAAAGGTATTTCGTGAATATTGGAATTACGGAATCAACTTGCTTCAAGACGTACACGCAGTCTAAGATCTTTGAACTTAAGGCATGTATATAGCACGTTGCACTGCACGCATCGAGAGTGTAAAACGAATTTCCGGATCTCTTTTTTACAGATACGTAATATCGTATACTCGAATATTCCGATCTCTCTCTATTTTTTCTCTATCTTCTCTTTTTTGCATGCATTCTATTCGCTGGTTACAATTGGATTTCCGAGCTCTCTTATGTACACCAAAGTGAGAGAGGGAGAGAAACGAGACAACTCTTGTGGGAATATATGAATTCGATGATAGTGAGTCGCCAATATCTTGTAAATTTTCAAATGAAATAGGCTGCATGTATGCACATTACTCATCTCATGGCTCTCGTACAATGTTTCCTATTTTTTATTTCACTTGTCTGTAATGGCTGAATAGCCTCTTGCCAGGCCTTAGATATATACAGCGCAATACTCTAGGAGCAAACAGGAGCACCGATTAATCGCAGTTTATAGTCCATAAGACGCGTACGTGCCTAAATAGCGACCGCACGAAATGTCCGGTGAGGGTCGTCGCGCGGAGCTCGTTATCAATAGTTGACAGTGCCAAACAGACGGCGGTCGCGACTTGAATACATGCCTGCGGGAGCTGCTGCACTTGGTGTACCACGAGTTTTGCACTTGGTTCCTGCGACTCAAGCGGCAACGGCATAACTCGACTCGTGCCTTCCGTGCGTTGCTCGCGTAAGGATTATTAGTTGGATATTCCTACGCACTCGCAACTCTAATCCGATCATCCCTGGGAGTTTTAGCGTATACGTGATGTCGTCGCCGTCGACGGGCGCTGCAACAACACAATCGAGATCGTCCAAGTCGAGAGCCTCGTCAGGAGAAAAGTTTGCGTTCGAGCGCGATTGATACGGCACCGCAACAGCCTCGTGTATAGTACTCGGCTGAAATTTAAGTGAACTGTCGCACACGCGCGAGTACATGGCAAACTTGATTTCAGTGGCTGTCCTGGCCGTCCGCCAAGCTACCGCATATCTGTTCGCGCGTGGCAATGCTGTATCGAAATCTTGCGGTTTATGCGCAATAAAGTATCCTTTTTATCTCGACCCTTGTTTCCCCTCGGATCGCGTCGACGATAAGTTTCTGCTCGATTTCTAGTAATGTTTCTTCAAAAAAGCCGGTGATTTTTCAATTATTTGGCTGTGCTAAGCGTTTTAGTTTCAAACAGCACTCGATAAGCCAATCTCGCGCGATTGACCCCTGTACTCAAATAGCAACCAAAAAATATAAAACAAGCGCGAAACTCTCCTCAAAAGATTTCGAATCCAGTTAAAGTGAGGGCTAAAAGACAAGTGAGCAATAAGGTGCACTTACAGATGTCCAACTAATTACAGTGGAGGCCGGTTATAACGAGATTCACGGGACCATCGAAAAGTTCTCGTTATATCCGGTCCTCGTTATAACCGACATGAGCAGTAATTACAATATTTTTTTTAGTATTTACCAGTTTCATTTATTCATCGAATAAGATGAGATTATTATGTATATTGATTATTTTTTTACATTGTTATAAATAATAATAATATAATAATCAGGTTACAAATAATAATTATAATATAGGGGATTGTAAAATTGGTCCATTGATGGGCAAATTTTGACTTCTTTTCATAACAAACCATTTATAAAGGGCTGCATCAACATCTGGATTCTTACAAACACGTCTTTTTTTAACGGACCCGCGGCATTCTTCGAAAGATTTTATTATACTCTCACGCAATGCAAACGTCGGTATGAGATTTTCCGTTTTGCAAATCTTGAATGATAGAGTACTTATCGTTTACTGATAATATTTTCCTTTTTTTTGGATTAAAATCTGCCATTTTCAAATTGTAAAAAAAAGTACCAGAAATACGTTTTCCTTGCGAAAGCAACTGTAAAACTGATCATTAACTTGCTTAAAGTAAGCTTTGTGTACATAATTCTGTGTTATTGAGTTTGCGTACGAGTATCTAGCTACGAGTGTAAACACGCAATTTCTCGTTATAAACGTCAATTTTTCCCAAAATTTTTCCTAAATTTTGCTCGTTATACCCGACTTCTCGTTATATCGATCTCGTTATATAGATACAATTTCCTATACCTAATGCATTGGAACCAACCAAATGTCCAAAATCTGCTCGTTATAGCCGGTATCTCGCTATATCCGACCTCGTTATAAACGGCCTCCACTGTATAATTTTTATACATAAGCTAATAAAATTTGTATATATAAATAAATCTGTAAGTGGCAAAGTAAAATAATTTTATAAGTAAAAACAAGGTATTGAAAGAAAATTACACGTATGCCCGCGTGTTTACTCTTGTTTACTGTTTTTTTACGTTCATCTCAGACCATAACAAACTATCATAACCGCGAATTTCTGACATGTAGCAGAAAGTCGCGATGTTATACCTACAGCTTAACGCAAAATTAATAAATTACTAGTGTGTATTGTGAAATTGAAATATTTTCTTCTGTGTTTCAGATGCTGATGAAGACGACGAGGATCGCAGTGAAAAAGCAGACCGTGACGGGGATCACGGTGACGGAGAAAAGGAAACTATGTCGAAGACGGGTGGCAATATATTGCCGACGTATTGCATACTAATTTTCATTTTTATTTGCAATATATCTGCAATATATTGGCGCGTGTATATTTGCCATTATAGTTGCAATATATCGGCGAATGATTCGCCCATATATTGCAAATATAAATCGCCAATATATTGCACATATATCGCCAATCGAAACGAATTTTACGCAGGTGACTACGTTAATTTTACTCATTTAAGAGTACACGTGCAGGTATTGAAAAATATGTCTTTAATACTTTTGATTATTTAAATTAGTCTAGACTTTGAGGTCTTAACATTTTTGTTATATTTTTCTCTTCCACTTGAATCGAACAAAATTTTAAGAAAAGGCTTGGAAAATTGTTTGAATAATGAAATACAAAAACAACCTTTTTTTAACACTTATTGCTCATTTTTGAGATTGATAGATTGAATGAATAATTTAATCAAAAATCTGCTATGCAGTGAAAAAAACCTCTGCCGACATTTCATTAATTTTAAGAAACCCCTTTTTAAAATGTTACGCTTATCCAATTTGATTGAGATCATTGCAAGGAATAATTTACTTCGAAAATAGAGAAGCTAACAAATATCAAATTTACAATTTTTGTGAATTTTGTTTGCTCTATGCTTAAAAGCTTTATCGCACGTATCTTTTCATCAAAAGTGCAAAAGCAGAGCAAGTAACATTATCTAAATTAGCAGAGACATAATCTATCAAATATTTATCAATAACTTTGATGGTATAATTAGTCATGTATCAAGTTTAATTGACAAAGGTAATGGCTTTTTGTTTGACCTTTCAAAGCTAAAACTCAGTGACAAGTAAACAATGTGAGTGAATTTGGAAAAAATGTAGCCATGACTTTTCTTCGGATACTCGATATATTTTGTTTCGTTTCGCTTTAATAATGGACCGAGCAAAGACGATCGAGTGTCAACTAAGGAAAAACATGAAACGTCTGCAACGAGGCGAGTATGGAAGTTTTAAAACTTCATGCAATGATCGTATATGAGTAACGTGATTCACCAAAATCTGATTAGTAACAGTTATTTTCATAAACGTGTTACTGCTCTGTGTTTACAAGTAAATTACAAAATATTGTGTTAAAAAATAAACGATAATTTGGTATGTGATAACTACCTAGCATCTTGCACATGCATTACTTTTATGTGTATTTTTGTCACTTTTGACATCATCATCTGCATTATTCTTTGATTATTTTTATAACATTCGAACCTTATTTATTTACAATCTACCTACCAAAAATGTACAATTGACTTTTAAAGTACGCGTATTGAATGTCATTTTGAAATTGCTGCTTTCATTTACGTACGATATGAGTTTAATTTTATAATTGGAAAATAACCTGTGATACGTATTTTTCACATTTTTAATAAAAAAAAACGTTTGCTATTGTATTAACTTTCTTAATGATGTTCTTTTCCATAATAACTTAATACAATTATCTGTAATAATTTTACTTGTGCGAAATACTAGGTAGTCTACTCAAGTAAAGTATGAAAATTGAGTTTAATTTATGGCTTATGATTCGCTATAAGTCAACTATGACATCGAGCGTATCAAATTTCTAATTTTAAATACAGCCTAAAGTTTCTCCAAGTTGAGCTACATAGCTCACATACGTAGATGGCGTAAGCTCGCTCAAGTCGTCGATCTTTGTATCGCAATTGTACGGCTCGAGCATGAACTTCGTCATTCGACAATGGGTGCTGCAAAACTATTTTGACACTTAAAGCAGTCTGAGTAGCAGTTCCATTGACGTGACCTTAGCTTACAAGCTCCGCGTACTGGCATAACTATATACCCGAGTTCTGTATAGACTATGTCGAAGATGAACCTCGTGTGCATAAGACGACGACGACGATTCGAGCGAGCGTTGAATTTCTCCAAGTGACTTAGCCGTTGTTTCCGTAGCCAGGAAACCGAGTAAAATGATAGCTCAGGAGCAGCCATGGGTTTCTTGCTAGCTGCTTCTAGACAATATAATTACCCATTAGAGGCGGTAATGACATCTCGCGACTACAATTTCAACAAAATATATCTGTATGCTATGTATGTAGCGGCGAGAATAACGAGGGAAAAGCTCACCAGTGGAAAATCAATCGCGGCGCCTTCCGGACGTCTTTTTGTCATACATTACGTGCTTGCGCGCACGAGGGAGAAGACTATACGCACAGAGAGCATGCGGAGCCGGTTACGAAACACTCAAACGCCTCGTGCTTCCTTTTTTTCCATATACGTGTGCGATCTGCCTTATATACGCGAGGGAATTATCCTCTCACGTGAGTCTGATGTATTCGATTTAGTCGAAAGGCTCTCGGATACATGTTTGCCATGTATATTCGATAAAGAGCCTATATCTTTAGCTCCCTCATGAAAATTGTCATCCGAACGAGTCCATATTACGCTCGTGTATGTATATCGAGCTACATATAAGAGAAAATGTTATAAGATGTACGGCGAGGCCCCCGGCTGCTAGGCAGTTTATTTTGATATTAATACATATACAGGGAAAACATTTATTTTTCTTCTTAAATGATGCAAATTAAATTTGAATAATTTTCTTTGGATCCATTATTAAAACTGTTTGATCAAAAAATCAACATATCAGTTTAAAGATACACCTCGTGCGATACAAATTCATTGCTGCTCGTGCTGGATAGTAAGCTTACTAATCAAACGAACATTGACTGCATCGGAAAAAAGAGGAGAAGCGAATTCTCGAGGCTGGAGGCCGAAAGCTCGCCGGTAGAATAATCGCGTGACTGGCTGATCATTCAATATATCGAGCAGATCCACTCGAGGAGGGCTAAATTTTATCCGATTTATTGGATAATATAACGCTCACGGGAGGGGAAAGAGAGAGAGAGAGAGAGAGAGAGAGAGAGAGAGAGAGAGAAGCGGGCGATCGTCGTGTATGTGTTTAAACCACAAGTGTAGCTACACGCTCATCGTTATTTGGTAGCCTGCCAAGGCTGTTATACGCCTAGGATACGAACATCCGCTTTCAAACGTGTGTATTCGAGAGCCACGATAAATCACTTGTGCTCGCCCTTTTTTTTTGCGCGCGAACGCGGCCACGAAGAATTTCGTGTGTATGTACTTCGAATGTGCTTGCTTACTTGGCTCCTGATCACGTTTACGTAAAATCTATTAGGATTAATTTGATTTGAGGAATAAAAGAACAAATACCGGGGCTCTCCGGCTGATATTTATTTTATCAAATATCTTTAATCTTATCGGAACGTTAAAATATCGAATTCATTTATTGAGAGTCAAGTGAGGATGGGCAAAAATGATTGATTGGAAAAATTGCACTGAGACGTAAAAGAATCGAATAGCGAGTTGGGAATATGGTAAACGTTGGATTTTATCAGAAAAACAGGGAAAGAGTTACAAAAAATTGGTGAATTTATTATTGTCTCAATCTAAAAGCATAAAATATAGAAAATAATATTGATTCATAAAAATTAAATTAAAATATATCTATAAAAACACAACATTTCTAATTGCAATATGACTGACTTTTCAACTTCTTTAAATTTATTTTCGATCGATGGAATGCGGTTAAACTACAAGTGAAGTAAGCAACTGAAACCACTATAATTCTTGGATCATATAACTATTATTTCATCGATACAATGTTAAAAAAAAAACTAAAATTTAATGCAAATTTAAAGTAAAATTAGACTTTAAAAATAAATTATTCAATACTGAATTTCGTCTAAGGTACTTTTACGTGAAACTTTTGTTGAAAATTAATGTTTTAATAAAAAATTTCGTAAATTGAACCGAACATTTATGAAAATCCAATCATGATTCATTGCAGCCTCCACCACTAGATGGCAAATACCTGGATCTGTAAATTTGCAATTGACTAAGTAAAGATAATTGTATACGTTGAATTGTCCACATACTTTGAGCCTTTCTCCATATCTACCTTACGTGCATAATGTATTTTTTTATAGCCTGGCGTTCTTATAAATCAATCGCTAAATTACGCTTCACGAAGCCGCATGTTTGACAATATTTATCATGCCATAAACGAGGAAATAAACCTCTCTGTCCTTTTATCATTTTCTATCCGTACTCGAGTAAGTATAATGTATATTATAGGGTAATGTCATCATCGTCACAAAAGGCAATATGCGCTCTTGGTAGTAGTCAAAAGGCACTCGGGCAGGTAAAAAGAGAAAAGAAAAGAAAAAAACAAAAAATAAGAACACAGAAGCAGTCGTGCTTGTTCGCGTATACGAATACATGCACGGACATATTTACATATAAATGCCCGAAGATAAACTCGCAGAAATATGTATACGCACAAAGGCTGCTGTTCAAGATAGACGATGCCGTCGTCGTCGTTGTCGTCCTCGCACAGTCCCACAGGAGTCCTGGCTGGGGCAAATGTTATTTTCAACGCTCAGCTCTCGTTCTCTCTCTCTCTTTCTCTCTCCTTCGATATAGTGCGCGGCACAACAGGACGGTCACCGTCTGGCCTCACCTCGTTTTTTTCACTTCCATTTTTCCTCGCGGATGGACAGCCGCCCGCTTGTTTTCTTTTTAGCTGAAAAAATTCAAGTTTCCCGACACGCGCTAGACGCTGCTTCCATTTGAACGTGTGCGTATATATGCGTGTGTACGTGTGCGCCAGTACAGTCTCATTTGTTAAATTTGCCAGAGAGAGGGAGGAAGGGAGGGAGGGAGAGAAAGGAAAAGCGCTTCCGGCTGTGTACACGTTTTCCGCACGATACTTTGTGTATGCTCTAGCGTATACCTAAAGCTCTGCGGCTTTGTTGCTGCTTTGTAGATGCGGGCGCACGAGCGCGTTCACGGTACAGAGCGCGCGCGGTCGACGCTGTACACGGAATTTTCGAAAAAGTCAACACTCTTCAGTTCTTCCGTTTTCGTCAACGTAATTTACCATCACAAAGATCGGATGCTATCTGTCGAGCGAAATATGGATTGATTTTTCATTGAAGCATTCGTGTCTGTGTAGGCATGATGCACGTATTGCAGCTGCGCGGTGCACGCTTCAAATGAAACACTCGACGCGATATTATCGCACGCAAGGGGGGCGTATACTCATATCGTGGACACAAATACTTGAGCATGAATAGGGAAAATAATCTCGTCAGTTGACAATCAGCCGTGCATTCAGTCACAAAGGTTCGAGCGTGTAGGTGATGCGCAGGCCTGCTGCACTCCCATTCCCGCATCTCCTCGTATGCAGCAGCAGCAGCAGCAACAGCAGCAGTAGTAGTAGTAGCGGTATATATATTCCGTCCGAGCAATGATCGTTCATTTGGAAAAGCTTCGCTCGCTTTCGCTGCGTAACGCCAGCAGCCTCGTGCACTATGTGCTGCTCTCTCGCTTATACTCGAGTTCGCTTTCGCGTATCTTTCTGCTGCTACTGCTGCCGTTGCCTGCTATCAATTACTTTAAAGCATTGATGATAAATCTCTCCCGCTCTTGCAGTACGTTGCATCCTATCTCTCTCACTCTCTCTTTCCCAGCTCCTCTTTCTATATAAATCGTTGCAGCGTATACGCCGCCTGTATCGAAATTATTTCATGGTATAACCCGTGCGCTGCGCATGCGGTAGCCAACTTGCTACACGTGTATCTACTTAGTCTAATTGAAGGATCCTTTTTGGGGGCTCTTTTGCCTCGTCAAATTCGAATGATATTGCCAACTACGTATCGTCTCGGAGAGCGCGAGTGTGGGAGAGACATTGCGATTGCCTTTCTGACATTTCTCTCTGTTGCTCCACAGCTCACACAACTCCCGCGCCAAAGAGCTTGTAACAAAACCTGGTACATCAAATCCTTTTTTTGGCATTATTTTTCCGACGAGGCTTTTCGACTGGACTCAAGTGCTACATTAGATGGCACACTAGACACTCCTCGGTGATAGGCGCACATATTAGTTTTTCGCTAGTTTGCCCCGAAATTCGATAGAAAAACAACGACGGAAAAGAGGTCAGCTTTGAGCTTCGGCGTGTAACGATGCTCGGCCAACTTTTAATGGTTTACTTTTCGCCTGTATAGACAAAGGCTCTCCGGGATCAAAGTTTGTTTACAGCACACATTCCAAGTGCAATTTCTCAAGTTTCTAGTTTGATCGCCGCCCGGCCAAGTTGAAATTAATACTCGTGCGACGAAGTGTATGTTCCCGAGGCCAGAAGAAAATTTCACCGCGAAAACGAGCAATTTGTACTCTCGTAATGCGTGTATGTTATACATCTCGCCAGAGCGAGCACAGTAAATTCTCAATGGATAATTATAATAGATGCGAGACTGCTCTATCTACGTTGTCGTCGTTAATACGCGCATATACATCCACAAAGCTCAGACCAGTTTGAGATAAAGGCCGCCTGCTTTTGGTACTTCTGTGAGCGCATCCAGCAGCAGCAGCAGCAGCAGCAGCAGTAGCCACTCGTGTGTCTCTGTCTCTATATCTGGCTATACACATCGAGGCTACGTGACGCTTACTCAAGCTTGCAGAATTACAGTAGCGCAAAGGACACATACAGATCTGCAGTAGAGGAGCAGCAGCAGCAGAAGCAACGACGTGCTCGACTGGCACGACAAAGGCGAGAGAGCACGTGTCGGACGTGAGGCGCATGGGTTGGCTTGGCCGCCGTCTTATATTACTATAGCCCATAGGCCGGGCCTGCATGCTCAATCGCGTTTGTCATCGATATTCCAATGAAAAGGAGGGATCTCGTAAAGAAACGATGCGATCGGATCTTTGGTTCTCGCTCGGACGTGTATTTTCGCGCGCTTCGTTTCGTGCTACAAGACCGATAGACGACCGATATCCTACGACGACACTATGGCCTCGGAAATACGGGCTGCTTTTAATTCGAGTCGATTTTTCATCGCCACCCCAACTTCGTGCAGCGACGAATTACGATCTAAGAAAGTCTTCTACAAGACATGCGGGTTTAATCGTAAAGCTTTTTTACTTTAAATACTCCACATTTTAGAAGCCGAGTATATGACGAGCCTGAATATAAAGATCAATCGTGGCATATTTGTCCTTATACGTCGCTGCGCGTCGATCTCGACGAAGATCGAGTGGGAACTCATCCCAGCTGACTGCAGATCCCGAACCCACCTCGTCGCGACCATCTCTATACCCGTTAAGCAAAGATAAAATGTGCAGTGGTGGCCCTATATATACGTCGAAAATATATATAGCGTGGGGTGAGTCATTCCGAAGCAATCGTCTGGTCCATTAGACAGGTTCAATCCCCCCTTTATAGTACGTGGAGAGCCAGTGCGTTATGGGCTGCAGTGTGTGCGTGTGTACATATATAGATATAGGCGATCGCACGGATGGCTGGGTCGTGATTAACGCGCGACTCAGCAATTCCCGAGAAAAGGGATGAATTATTCGGCCGTTTCGCATTAGATGACGATGATTTGGCGATATATACGCGCGCCCCGCCACGTGTGCTTACGTTAGCAGTGCGTGTGCAGCGCGCCTGTCGCGATCGTTATTATTATATATGCGATGGAGCTTCGCGAGGCGAGCTTTCGCATATCCTATCTCGCCTTTTTATCGGCCAAATTTTTTTTTTTTACAAAAATTGCCACTTTGGAGCTTGATGCTGTATACAGGCGCGTTATACAGTTATTCGAGCGTCGAGTGCACAGCAACATTGTACACGACACAAAGTTTGCTTAAGCGCATATAGGCGCGCTCAAGGCGGCTTGCGATTTCATACTCGAACGATTAGATTTAATTTGACCTGTTTCTGCGCCAGCAACAACCTAGTTATTTAGCTAATACACATTAGAGTTGAAAATGTGTGTTAGCTGGTGGCAGGCTGCGCAGCAAGTGGCAGTCATTTGGCAGCGGGGGCTTGGAAAATGTGTAAAGCACATTTCCAAAATTATCACTTTGCGAGTTAGCGAGGCGCGCACGCGTCCCAGCCGCGCGCAAATCTGTTTAACGATAAACGATAAAAGCTCGCTCGCGAATATTTTGCCGGTTTATCCTCGAAATGCGCGCGCGGAGCATCGACTACTACTCGATGCCCGCCTCGTAATTACCCCTAGGCCGATAGTAAAATGTATTTACGACGATTTGAGTGGAAAAGCCGGGGCGGTTAAAACTATCCTCTCGACCGGAACCCCATTGAATTGTATAATAAATAGCCTCGCCATATCGACCAAGATAAATGGCTCAGTCGTATAACGCACGGCCTCGGCCGTATACGCCCAAACACCTTCGCTTGCGTATCTCGGTACAGCTTTTTTTTGTATATAAAAATATTTCCTTAATGCGCGAGTGTTTGCGCCCCCGTGAGTCAAGCCGAAAATGGAGTAAAATCACCGCAACCATCTTTTATAAACTTCGATGATCCATAATCGAAAACGAATGTATAATTCGAACGTTGGAGCAATTATTTTCACCCAAGTACTTGTAAATAGCTGTATCGATTCTCCCCTAGAACGGCGCGAATTTCGATAAATAGGATTTAGTCGGGGCACGCGAACAAAAACAATTAGCAATCGCATAGGCATTACGATGCCATTAGGTACGTGTACAGGGGAGGGCATTATTATTAATCGCTGACGCTACACGAGAACGAATCTTCATTTCCAGTCGAGCGAGCACATTGCGGCAAATCATCGGAATGCGGCTGCAACACGTTATAAACGCGAATCTCTCTCTTTCGATATATACCTATCAGCACTGGTGTGTAAAAAAGACGATGCGTACCGAGTTTAACCTCGCAAAAGTTATCAAAGCATTACGTCATGTACTTCCTAAAATCAGCTGATGTACTATCGGGAGTGAAGGCGGGATTTGCTTTGTCGCGACGTCGCAACGTGTGACTCTGCACGCGCGAGCGACTTTTCATACTACGACGAGAGAATATATTTGCTCAATAAAACAAGCGCTTATTACGTGTTACATATTTTAATATCGTGTACCAGGCGTGCGAGGTGGAATTATTAATTTATTATTTATCAAAGTAGGTATAATATCGAATTCGAAGCTGCAACAGAGTCGAAAACGCGTCAGCGGTGCTCTCTGCGTCGGGTTGAAAGACACGTTATAAATTGAAATTCCAGTAAACAATTTATGCATGCATAGCACACGAGGCTTCGTGGCAATATAATCGACGTTACATATTAATTTTCGCACAAAAACAATTCGCATTGCAGCATAATAGCTGTAGCTATGCAAAATATCTCGGCTCGGTATCGGAGCTGCTCGCGACAAAGAACCGCTCGAGTTTCGTTGCACAATTAATATATCAAAAGTATAGGATAGGAACGGACGCTCGAATGAGTTCTGACTTTGAAAAGGCCACGCGCGTATAGAGAAAATGCAATAAACGCATAATATCTACGAAAAATCACAGAAAAAAAATACTAAACGCGCTCGATCGTTTTCGATAAATATGTCCAAGATCTGTCAGTTTTATACCGAGGCTCAATAAAGGTGAAGAGGCTCGAGATAGATCCGGCCCTTATTTCTTGATTAACGATATAATACATTCTTATCCCTCTTAAGTCTTAAATCCAGAGCTTTGGTGTATAGGACGAGTATATAGGGAGCCCTCCTCTATATACAGACAGAAAAGCTGCAGTATCTGCAGCCTATGGTCGAAAGAGATATACAAGAGAGGCAATCGTGACCAAAACCTTAACTAACAAACCCTCGAGAGGCCAAACGAACGAGGTGCGTGCGGGTTTGTATGTGCTGTTGCTGCTGCTGCCACATACCATACGCACACACACACACGTTATATCCCGACAAGATATACGCTAACGAGACGTTTAGCTTAAAACAAAGTCCGCGCAGGCACAAGCTGTTTAAGCTGTTTAAGACTAATTAAAAAGGCTCAGCGATTGTCCCTTTGGAATGGCTAACGAAGTAGCTATGCGACGAGCGCATAGAGCAAAACAGAGAGCGGAGGCCTGGCGGGAAACGATTCGAATGGCCGCAGGTCACTTAAATCGCTTAATCCACTTGCGCGGCGGCGTACACGCGGACGGACGACGCTCCCGCGTACATACGTATAATACGTAGGTATATAGTTAACGCGTCTTATGAGCCTGCCTCGAATTTATCTCTTTGGCCCACGTGCCCATCAATGCCATTGTTGTGTACTTTATCTAGATTATCATAACTAGCTGGAACAGCTCGTCCTTACGAGCTTGTATTATAATCGAAGACAGAACTCGCTAATAAGTGTTGTATAATACAGATGCCTATCTGCGACCGAGCCGAGTTTGCAATGTACGAGATATTATCGGACATGTTTATAAGCGCGCTTCTGGCCGATAGACGAGCCAAAGCTTTCGAGCGACACAGGAGGACAAATGTATCTAACATTTTAATAGGGCCACATTAAGACGAAGGATGCTTCATTTTTAGCCCGAGAGGCAGGTTAAGCTCTCGCGCGCACGCACCCCGTCGGCCTTATATATACGATGATAAAATAGACTCTACTCGGCGGTTCTGCATATATACTTTCTCATTAGCCGCGCGTGAGCTTTCTCGCGTGTGCTCTCTGCAGTGCCTAGGCGAGCGCAATAAGAAGCGGTGCGCAGCGCTGCACAAGGCCATCCCATAGAATTAAGATAAAGACTCGCAGAAAGTCGGTACGCCCCCCGTATTTGCTGCCGAGCGCGCATTAAATCGAAATAGTCCCACTGTGGTGTCGGACTAATTTATGTGTACCCCGGGGAACTTTTAACCTCGTGGAACAAGCTGGATTAGCATTTAAATTTCATCCCGCAAGCTGTATTTATATATGCCCGCGCGCGAGCGAGCAAGCTAGCTGTGCTCGTCCACGAGTCCGGCCGGTCGACACACCGAGCTTTGTCATTATTTTGTCGGTATCGATGGATAAGCTTCGACGGCGAAAAAAAGTTGAGGAGAGAAATTATACGGGGGGCCCATCCAATGAATCATTTCCGGGATCGATTTTTACGAATGATACGCCGAAGCACTGAAAGATGTGGCACAGTGATATCTCGTATCGATGCTGGTATTTATACTCGCTTCTCACGTGGAGCATCGGCTAGTTGAATTATCCAAGGCAAATGTGTATCTTCTTTGAATTTAATTACATCCGAGACAGCTATAATGTCGCAATGTTTGCCTGCCGAAATAAGTCATTTTTATATGTAGCCAGTTTACATGTGACAGTGTAGCTTACGTTGTCACTGCGCGAAATTTGATGAAAAAAAATGTAATTTATCTTGGCACGCGGCTCTTTTCGATAAACACGGCCGAGCGAAAAGACAAAAGAGGGTGAATTATGTGTACGATCGAAACTTGAAATTTTCCCTCGGCTAAAACAATCAACGAGCAGTGGTGCGCATGAAATATCGCCAGCCGCGCGCGAACCTATATAAACTTGACGCATATAGCGCAAACCAAGCTCGCTGTATTAATGTGTGTATGTGTGTGTGTGGGTATAGCTGTGCGCGAGCAAGAAAGCGCTAGTGCACGCGTGCACGTCAAAAAGCGATAATAAAGTAAGCGTCGTCGCAAACGCGTGACGCTGCGGTTATTTTAATTAATAACGGCATGAACGCGTCGGTGCCGCTCGCACGCGCGAAGAAAAGCGTCAGCTAGCTAGCTCAAGCTGCAGCGCACATGTTATATTATATACGTATACGTGCCGAACTGAGCCTGCGCTCGAGCTAAACACTTAATCACGAATCCTTCCTGGGGCTTCGATTGACCTTTAAAAATGTAAACAGCCACAAGGAAGAGAAATAAATAAATACTAGAACCTTTTAGAGCTAGCACAAACCTGTACCCGTATTCAATGGCGTTATTAAAAATTTAAAAACTCGAGCACGAGACGACGTGTAGGCCATCTATTTAACCCCAACGACCAACCACAACATCTTTATGTCATAAAGACAATCAAGTCGTTCCTGCGATTCTTCATTTAAAAAAAAATAACAAGGGTCACTTTTGAAAATTACGAGAGTCAATTTTCGAATTATACGCAAGAAGATTTCCAATTTTTCGACGGGTAAATTTCCAATTTTTCCGATGGTAAGTTTCCGAATTTTACGCGCGGCAATTTCCGTATTTTACGCTGGCCAATTTTCGAATTTTACGCGGGGCGATTTTCGAATTTTACCCGGGTAAATTTTCGAATTTTACGCGGGACATTTTCGAATATTACGCGGGGCGATTTTCGAGTTTTACGCGGGGCAATTTTCGACTTTTACGCGGGTAACTTTTCGAATTTTACGCGGGACATTTTCGAATATTACGCCGGGCAACTTTCGAGTTTTACGCGGGGCAATTTTCGACTTTTACGCGGGTAAATTTCCTAATTTTACGCGGGGCAATTTCCAAATTTTACGCGGGGCAATTTCCGTATTTTATGCGGGTAAATTTCCGAATTTTACGCGGGGCAATTTTCATATTTTACGCGGGGCAATTTCCAATTTTTACGCGGGGCATTTCCGTATTTCACGAGGGTAAATTTCAAAATTTCACCCGGGTAAATTTCCGAATTTTACGCGGGGCAATTTTCATATTTTACGCGGGGCAATTTTCCAATTTTTACGCGGGGCATTTCCGTATTTCACGAGGGTAAATTTCAAAATTTCACCCGGGTAAATTTTCGAATTTTACGCGGGACATTTTCGAATTTTACGCGGGGCAGTTTTCGAGTTATACGCGGGGCGATTTTCGAGTTTTACGCGGGGCAATTTTCGACTTTTACGCGGGTAAATTTCCTAATTTTTTGCGGGGCAATTTCCAAATTTTACGCGGGGCAATTTTCGAATTTTACGCGGGTAACTTTTCGAATTTTACGCGGGTAACTTTTCGAATTTTACGCGGGGCAATTTTCGACTTTCACGCGGGTAAATTCCCAAATTTTACGTGGAGCAATTTTCAAGTTTTACGCGGGGCAATTTTCGAATTTTACGCGGGGCCATTTTCGGATTTTACCCGGGTAAATTTTCGAATTTTACGCGGGACATTTTCGAATATTACGTGGGGCAATTTTCGAGTTTTACGCGGGTAAATTTCCTAATTTTACGCGGGGCAATTTCCAAATTTTACGCGGGGCAATTTCCAAATTTTACGCGGGGCAATTTCCGTATTTAACGCGAGGCAATTTTTGAGTGTTAAGCGGGGCGATTTCCGTATTGTATGCGGGTAAATTTCCAAATTTTACGCGGGGCGATTTCCAAATTTTACGCGGGTAACTTTTCGAATTTTACGCGGGGCAATTTTCGGATTTTACCCGGGTAAATTTTCGAATTTCACGCGGGACATTTTCGAATTTTACGCGGGGCAATTTCCGTATTATACGCGGGTAAATTTCCGAATTTGACGCGGGGCAATTTTCATATTTTACGCGGGGCAATTTCCAATTTTTACGCGGGGCAATTTCCGTATTTCACGCGGGTAAATTTCAAAATTTCACCCGGGTAAATTTTCGAATTTTACGCGGGACATTTTCGAATTTTACGCGGGGCAGTTTTCGAGTTTTACGCGGGGCGATTTTCGAGTTTTACGCGGGGCAATTTTCGACTTTTACGCGGGTAAATTTCCTAATTTTATGCGGGGCAATTTCCAAATTTTACGCGGGTAAATTTTCGAATTTTACGCGGGACATTTTCGAATATTACGCGGGGCAATTTTCGAGTTTTACGCGGGTAAATTTCCTAATTTTACGCGGGGCAATTTCCAAATTTTACGCGGGGCAATTTCCGTATTTTACGCGAGTAAATTTCCGAATTCTACGCGGGACCATTTTCATATTTTACGCGGGGCAATTTTCGAATTTTACGCGGGTAAATTTCCGAATTTTACGCGGGGCAATTTCCATATTTTACGCGGGGCAATTTTCCAATTTTTACGCGGGGCATTTCCGTATTTCACGAGGGTAAATTTCAAAATTTCACCCGGGTAACATTCCGAATTTCACACGGGTAACTTTTCGAATTTTACGCGGGTAAATTTCCGAATTTTACGCGGGGCGATTTCCATATTTTACGCGGGTAAATTTCCGAATTTTACGCGGGGCAATGTTCATATTTTACGCGGGGCAATTTCCAATTTTTACGCGGGGCAATTTCCAATTTTTACGCGGGGCAATTTCCGTATTTCACGCGGGTAAGTTTCAAAATTTTACGCGGGGCAATTTCCGTATTTTACGCGGGGCAATTTTCGAGTTTTACGCGGGGCGATTTCCGTATTGTATATGGGTAAATTTTCGAATTTTACGCCAAGCAATTTTCGAATTTTACGCGGGTAACTTTTCGAATTTTACGCGGGTAAATTTCCTAATTTTACGCGGGGCAATTTCCAAATTTTACGCGGGGCAATTTCCGTATTATACGCGGGTAAATTTCCGAATTTTACGCGGGGCAATTTTCATATTTTACGCGGGGCAATTTCCAATTTTTACGCGGGGCAATTTCCGTATTTCACGCGGGTAAATTTCAAAATTTTACGCGGGGCAATTTCCGTATTTTACGCGGGGCAATTTTCGAATTTTACGCGGGGCAATTTTCGAATTTTACGCGGGTAAATTTCAAAATTTTACACGGGGCGATTTTAGAATTTTACGCGGGTAACATTCCGAATTTCACACGGGTAACTTTTCGAATTTTACGCGGGTAAATTTCCGAATTTTACGCGGGGCAATTTCCATATTTTACGCGGGGCAATTTCCAAATTTTACGCGGGGCAATTTCCGTATATTACGCGGGGCAATTTTCGGATTTTACCCGGGTAAATTTTCGTATTTTACGCGGGTAAATTTCCGAATTTTACGCGGGGCAATTTCCATATTTTACGCGGGGCAATTTCCAAATTTTACGCGGGGCAATTTCCGTATTTTACGCGGGGCAATTTTCGAATTTTACGCGGGTAAATTTCCAAATTTTACGCGGGGCGATTTCCAAATTTTACCCGGGTAAATTTTCGAATTTCACGCGGGACATTTTCGAATTTTACGCGGGGCAATTTCCAAATTTTACGTGGGGCAATTTTCGAATTTTACGAGGGTAACTTTTCGAATTTTACGCGGGGCAATTTTCGGATTTTACCCGGGTAAATTTTCGAGTTTCACGCGGGAAATTTTCGAATTTTACGCGGGGCAATTTTCGAGTTTTACGCGGGTAAATTTCCTAATTTTACGCGGGGCAATTTCTAAATTTTATGCGGGGAAATTTCCGTATTTTACGCGAGTAAATTTCCGAATTCTACGCGGGGCAATTTTCATATTTTACGCGGGGCAATTTTCGAATTTTACGCGGGTAAATTTCCGAATTTTACACGGGGCAATTTCCATATTTTACGCGGGGCAATTTCCAAATTTTACGCGGGGCAATTTCCGTATTTAACGCGGGGCAATTTTTGAGTGTTAAGCGGGGCGATTTCCGTATTGTATGCGGGTAAATTTCCAAATTTTACGCGGGGCGATTTCCAAATTTTACGCGGGTAACTTTTCGAATTTTACGCGGGGCAATTTTCGGATTTTACCCGGGTAAATTTTCGAATTTCACGCGGGACATTTTCGAATTTTACGCGGGGCAATTTTCGAGTTTTACGGGGGTAAATTTCCTAATTTTACGCGGGGCAATTTCCAAATTTTACGCGGGGCAATTTTCGAATTTTACGAGGGTAACTTTTCGAATTTTACGCGGGGCAATTTTCGGATTTTATCCGGGTAAATTTTCGAATTTCACGCGGGACATTTTCGAATTTTACGCGGGGCAATTTTCGAGTTTTACGCGGGTAAATTTCCTAATTTTACGCGGGGCAATTTCCAAATTTTACGCGGGGCAATTTCCGTATTTTACGCGAGTTAATTTCCGAATTTTACGCGGGGCAATTTTCATATTTTACGCGGGGCAATTTTCGAATTTTACGCGGGTAAATTTCCGAATTTTACGCCGCGCCATTTCCATATTTTACGCGGGGCAATTTCCAAATTTTACGCGGGGCAATTTCCGTATTTTACGCAGGTAAATTTCCGAATTTTACGCGGGGCAATTTTCGAATTTTACGCCGGGCAATTTTCGAATTTTACGCGGGTAACATTCCGAATTTTACTCGGGTAACTTATCAAATTTTACGCGTGTAAATTTTCGAATTTTATGCGGGGCAATTTCCACATTTTACGCGGGTAAATTTCCAAATTTTACGCGGGGCAATTTTCGAATTTTACGAGGGGCAATTTTCGACTTTTACGCGGGTAAATTTCCAAATTTTACGTGGGGCAATTTTCGAGTTTTACGCGGGGCGATTTCCGTATTGTATGCGGGTAAATTTTCGAATTTTACGCAGGGCAATTTTCGAATTTTACGAGGGTAAATTTTCGAATTTTACGCGGGGCAATTTTCAACTTTCACGCGGGTAAATTTCAAAATTTTACGCGGGGCAATTTTCGAATTTTACGCGGGTAACTTTTCGAATTTTACGCGGGGCAATTTTCGGATTTTACCCGGGTAAATTTTCGAATTTCACGCGGGACATTTTCGAATTTTACGCGGGGCAATTTTCGAGTTTTACGCGGGTAAATTTCCTTATTTTACGCGGGGCAATTTCCAAATTTTACGCGGGGCAATTTCCGTATTTTACGCGAGTTAATTTCCGAATTTTACGCTGGGCAATTTTCATATTTTACGCGGGGCAATTTTCGAATTTTACGCGGGTAAATTTCCGAATTTTACGCGGGGCAATTTCCATATTTTACGCGGGGCAATTTCCAAATTTTACGCGGGGCAATTTCCAAATTATACGCGGGGCAATTTCCGTATTTTACGCTGGTAAATTTCCGAATTTTACGCGGGGCAATTTTCATATTTTACGCGGGGCAATTTTCGAATTTTACGCGGGTAAATTTCCGAATTTTACCCCGGGCAATTTTCGACTTTCACGCGGGTAAATTTCCTCATTTTACGCGGGGCAATTTCCAAATTTTACACGGGGCACTTTCCGTATTTTACGCGGGGCAATTTCCGAATTTTACGCGGGGCAATTTCCACATTTCACGCGGGTAAATTTCCGAATTTTACGCGGGGCAATTTCCGAGTTTCACGCGGGTAAATTTCAAAATTTTACACGGGGCAATTTTCTAATTTCACGCTGGTAAATTTCCGAATTTTACGCGGGGCAATTTCCGATTCTTGTTACGAATTTTTGATTTTTGATTTTTGTACTTGAAACGCCCAGAAAATCGTCTTGATTTCAGCTAAACGGGAGATTTTACGTACTTTAAATGATATCTTCAAAACGACCTACAGTGCGTTAAAAAAATCGTCGAGAGGTTGTTTTTTTTATTACTCGTTGAAAAGAGTACCTTGTGATGGTGTATGTTACATTTCGATAGAAAAGTTACCGTTGTACTGGTACACGTTTAAACAGTCAATTTTTTTCAGTAATTTTTAGTGTCGCGCTCAAATACTATTGGTAACTCGACATTAACTAGAATCTGATCTTAATATATATGGATTTAAAGAGGACAAAATTTCCATGAAATTAAAAAAAAGCGTGTTGGTACGACAAATCTAGCCCAAAATAAAAGCATTTGAAAATCGACAAAATTTCGATGAATTTTTTAATTGCGATAATTTTGTTGTCAAGTGTAACTACCAGCCCAGAGTTTTTTCTACATCTTGTTTAGAACTGCGAATGGGGCAAGGATTTAATTAGATACTGAAATTTTGATAAACCTCCCATAATAAGATCACGACTCCGAATTTAACAAACACGAGCTAGAGCTAAAAAGTATGATAAATTTCCTGACGAACCGATTATTTTTGCCATATGTAATTAGTAATAAAAACATGTTTTTATTGAAAAAGTGAATGTCAAACCCATTTAATAATTTAATTTGAACCAAAAAATGTTTTCGAAATTTCATTAATATTAGTAAAAGCTCTCATGATTATTTTATCCTTTTTTTAGTACTTTTATAAATTCAAAATCGTATATTGATGCTTCTCAAATTACGTACACGGCAAATGAAAGTTTGCTTGAGAGCGACACTTTTTCTAATTCACCACTGGGGATACACTGTATAGCTTTGTAGCGACTGAATCTAGTATTCTTTGGAGTAGGTTATGACAGTTTTGAATAAATTTTAATACTCCTTGCAACTTCATCCTTAATAAATTTTGAATTATTTTTGTACAACATATTTTTTCAAGAAACTGAAATCCTCATTATTATAAGGTGAGAAAAAATTCGCTTTTGTGCACTGACTATATTGGCATGATTTTCGGACAATTTGCCCAAACGAGGCTTCGGTCTGGCTATGTGCTATGTAAGGGATGCTGTGCGCGGGGTTTCAAGATATCACGCGCTGTTGATCCTGAATGGCATGTCTGACGATAATTGGGAAATCGAAGCCGCTCCTGCTGCTCTCTGTTGTGTGTGTTTGGGTGTGCGCTGCGCCCACCGCTTCAAGTGTAACGTGGGTTGAATATTTTTTCCGTCCCTTGTACAGATATTGAAAAGTCTAAGAAAATAAACATTATAAAATGCGTCCCATGCTTTGTCTGATGTACACTCACGATAGTACTTTTAACGATTCAACTTTACACGATATACTCGTATTTTACTCGTAGAGCTGAGAATTTCATTAAAATATGTGTAATCTGCGAGAATTCATGGAACACGTTCTCGCATCCGACTAACTTTATTTGCAAATTTTCGTGGATATAAAAGGCGCAAAAAACGTAAGACTTAGGCTCGAAGCACAGTAGGGGACTCGAGCTCGATCAGCAAAAAGCAGCTAATTTTTCAAGCTTCAACGCTTTGGCTGGCTCTGCTGCTGCTGCTGCTGCTGCTGTAAACAGGATCTCGCTGGTAGTGCCACACGTATAAGGGAGCACAAGACGCCTCAGTTTACTGCAGCACATATTACGTATATCTGTACATATCGCGCGCAGAGCTTCTGGTAGCGTCAGCTCTAACTTTCCTTAGGAAATCAAGTTTTGCGCCGAGTTATGTGCGCGCGTCGTACATAATGCGGCGCGGGTGGCGGCTGTATATAGCGTCGGCGAACTCGTTAGGCCGAGCGTTTGTTTGGTTCTCATTTGAGGCTGCTGCTGCGGCGCGCGCGCGAGGAAAGCTACTTCTTGACTTTGGTCTCTCGAGGCAAGTAGATAGAGCAAGAGAAAGAGAAGGCTTCGTTTTCTCCCCTGTGGCCATATAATGGATCGTTAACGTTCTCGATGACGATTTCAACGAGTCGCTGGATTGAACATTGGCACGCGCCAGGACAAGAGGTAGTCTCGTGGCCTGGATTTTTCTTCCGCCATCTGATTTGTGTTGCTGCCTTCAACTTCTATATACTAGTTCTAAAGAGAGAGAGAGAGAGAGAGAGAGAGAGAGACGCAGACAGAGAGAAAATTTCCGAAGAGCAGACTTCTCAACTACCGATGATTTGCGGCGATGCTTTGACGTACTTCTATTGTGATTCGATCGTCGAGCTTTCGCGTGGAACTTCTCATTGAAACAAATTTCGAGATCTTGCACAAATCTCGCCTCAGCAACTCTCATTACCTTTTCCTTATACAGCTATTCGTGTACTTTATTTTTTCTTATTTTCCCAACAACTAAGATGTATTGATGAAAAAAAAAAAATTAAAAATTAAAAAATTTTTCTTCGACGACGTAAAAAAGCTCTCTGCGCAAGTTACCCAGCAGCAGCAGCAGCAACAGCAGCAGGGTCCTTCAAGATTTTTTCCTACTTCCTGCACTCTCCGTCTTAATGATCTGCCCTCACGTCGCATATAAACAAGACATTAAGCGCGAACTTTATTACCGTTGAGCTCGTGAGCTAAGTGAAGCAGCGCGTATTTAAGTACGACCCTTTTTCGCCGGGCTTCCATTAAGGGCCCGTGTCTGCTTATACAGCCTCGACGTATACACATTTTTCCCTCCATGCAAATATAAATGTATATGTGCGTGTATAAGAACGCGTGTATGTGAGTTTATTTAAAGGTTTAATGCATAAGCCTGGACAGCCACACGCACGCACAGGCTCTAGCCGTGTAGCAACCCCGACGTGAATGCACCTAGCCCTGCGCTAATTGGCCACTCGAGAGCCACACGGCACAAGAGCTAGCGGAAAATTTTTCCCGCTACGCATTAGGCGTGCACACACCCACACACATACGCACGCACTCACTCTAACTCTTCGCAAATATGTATTTATGTCCGTGAGAAAATATTATATACCATGCGCAAAGCATGAAATAGACTCGATTTGAGTGCTGCACTCCTGCTGTATTATACGATCGATCATTGAAAATGTCCTAATTCAGCGTCTAATTGAGTCGACTTGTCAAAGATCGAGTATATATTCATTGGGAACTTATCGTGGCCGAAATATACTTAAACTTCATTCAAAGCACGCCCGTATCACGCGATATAATTTCTCAAGTATATATGCGCCGAAGGTGAACGTAACTATACGCATACGTGCATTTCACAGATCCGTACGGTCCAATTACAGGCAGCAAGTGGAAAAGTGCCTTATGGCCATTTTCTCGTGCTTTATTAAGCCGGCCGCGTTCGTATTAAATAGATATGCGCCTCGTAACCTGTTATACATATAATAAAGATATTCTCGTTGGAAAGGGCACAATGGAGCTTTTCTCTCGTGCTGCAGCGGCGCTACTTTATTCAGCCATTGTCTATTCGGATAGTATTGTATAATGTTCTTTTGTGCTTGCTCAGAAGCTGCAGCGCAGCAAGAGTCGGGGGCGCGCGATGTAATCGGCTGCGCTACTGCTGCTGCTGCTGCTGCTGCTGCTGCTGCTGCTGCTGCTGCTGCTGCTGCTGCACCTGTACACGTACCACCGACCGCGTGGCGAAATGAAACCGTATATAATAAGTATGCATAAGACGCGCGGCTTGACTAATGTACATATAACTGACGACGAGGAAAACAAAACACGTGTTTTCCGTAAGATTCCGTCCAATTGACTTGTTCCTAAATGAATGCATAGCTACGCCTCTTTTAAGCTCCGTAATGCGATGAAATTATACGCGTCTACGGCTCAAGGGCCATTTATACATACTTCTTATAAATATTACAATATAATATAATGTGCGTGTGTATTTGATAATCGCATTATCATGCAATGTAATTTATTGCGCCGAGCTGGAACGGTGAATGAGCGAAGGAGGATTAACAGAAAGATAACATTGATTTACGCCCTCTTCCGAATGTAAATAATAAACCGAATACATTGTGCATTACAGTTGAACCTTTCATCGTCGGCATTATTATTCCTCCGATCCACGGCAATGGATTTTCACATTTAATACGCTTGTATATAAACACTTTTTACGAGGAGCTTTGTGCACGTGCTTTATGATTTTTACGTAATGTATACCCATTATTAGGCGAGTTTGTTACCCCGAGAGCTTTTTGCAAGCTCACCTGCACACCTCGTGTCGGTAGCTTTTTTTTCTCTTTGGATATAATTCAACTCGACGCAATAATCGTAACGATTTTTGATGAATGTGCAGGCCTTACATTCGCGTAAATCTATTACGTAAAATAGCTGATTTTTCCACTTTTCAATAGGTACTTTACTCTTTTGCGCGCACGAGAGAGATGTTTTTTTTTATTAAATTATAACCGATGCAGACACGTGCACGCGAACGCGCGAAAAGAGGATGCGCTAGAGGTCAAAAGGATTATAGAGCGAGGAAGGAGGAAAGGGAAGGAGATGATGAGTCGAGTAGAAAGTACAAAATTGAATGCAAGGAAAAAGAAGAAAAAGAAAAGAAGACCAGAATGGAGAAAATCAATCTCAGGTATATGCTCGAAGCTTGCGAGGGGGTTGGGGGATAGCGCCGAGCTATCGGCCAAAAGTTACTTTTTTAGTTGAAAAGTTGACAGCCGCAGCCGCCGGTACAGGCTTTATTTCTCTGGTACACCCATAGCCGAATGTTTACAAGTATCTCTATATGTACCGAGCTGCGGGCTGGAACAAGCGGACACGCATACATACATAATACCAAGGCCTTAAGGTATTTTCCAGTATATCGTCGAGTTTCGATCGTGCGGCTAAGTTAGTCCGAGCGGCTTTGCACTCGTAGCGAGGCGGCAGCAGCAGTTCTTCGATGTAATGCGTGCCGAGGGTGGCGGAGAAAGCCCATTTCCGAGACTTTGATCAGACGCGCATTGCGAAAGAGTCACATGTGCGAGTGTGTTTGCCCTCCATCAGAGTTAGCGAGAGAGAGAGATACATATATGCAGGAGCGAAGAAGTTACTCTCTCTCTCTCTCTTTCTCTCTGTTTGCGCGCGTATACGCGTCTACGTGCCAGCCACACGTCAACGCGAATGAAATGCTGTAGCGTAATATATTGCAGCTATGGTGCCGTCCGCAAAGAGCTCAGGAGGACGACTCTGCGACTATTGAGCTCCGAAGCTCGAGAGATTGCACACGCATATGCTGATGCAGCGGTGCTTCAAATAAATTGCTTGAAAAAAGCGCGCGAAAGTATGTTGTGCAGCGCATTCGTTGATGAGAAATGCACGAGATTACACTTGGTCCGCCGTAACAAATAACTTTAGTGTAAAAATTTCAAGATCGCAACTCGGGCAGGCGCGCAGCGCAAGGGTCGAGCACAAATGAAAACTCATCGAACTCGAAGCTAAATGAGATCAAAGAGTTTCGCGCTCGTGTGATCCGCATCGAACTGTTTGCCAGTTTAATAAAAACGAACTACGAACCCCCCGCTCACGGCGCATTCTTTTCTTCGATTAATCATCGCCTCTGGGCTGGCTGGTGTATATATAGGGCTCGAAGCGAAACACATCGCGCGAGCGCGGATCTATCTTGTCCCGAAGAATAATCGAAGAATCCGACTCGTAGCTGTGTAATTTGCAAAATTACACGTATCGGAGAAAGAAGAGCTGCTACTGCGCGGCACCTTACGGCGCGGCGCGAGTCCTAAAGAGCTCCTAGTACGAAACGAGAGAAGGAAGAAAAAAGAGAGGAAGAAGAGAGGCAAAGAAAGCAAATTCCATCGTTAAAGCTTCGATGATGACGGAGCAGTTCGTCTTTACTGAGACTCGGTATACGTATACACGTACCTTTCCTCCTCAAAGAGATGAACTGTAATTGAAGACGAGCAGTGGAGGTGCCTAGGCTGCGCTCGCGAGAACGAGACAAATTCTAATCAACCTTAGTGTATACTGCTGCTGCTATGCACGCGACTGAAGAGCCTCACGTATGCGCGTGTATGGAAAACCGTACATAGTACGTATGTAACGGCATACATTGATGAATGCGTATACGCTTATTCGAAAGATACGTATAGCACGCGTATAGGCGTCTGTATGTAAGCAGCAGCATATACAAGGTACGTGAGTTGCAAAGCCCTACACCGCTGCGTATATTATGCTATGCGTCGTACCTACCCCCGCACGCGATCTATACACAAGTCAGCTCGTTATTCAAATGACTCGAGTCGATACATCGGGGCCATGTGTCGAGGCCAATATCTCTGCAGACGAGCCGAGAGAGCAAAATTAATTCAGCCAAAGGACATTTAATATGGACGACGATTCGGCATGGAGATTCAAGATTATGTACAAATTGAAAAATGTCTGCGTTATATTATACGAGGTGGATCTTTGCCGGAAAATGTTGAAGATATTTGTGTAATTACTGCTCACTGAGATGTGGCCAGCCCTCTCTCTCTCTCTCTCTCTCTCTGTTGACTTTACGTTTAATCAACGAGCTACTAATTAGACACAGGCGCAAACGAATATGCGTACGTGTATGCATACACGATATTGCTATATATAAAATAATAATGTCAACTGCCTGGGCTGGGCAGAGAGAGAGAGAGAGAGAGAGAGACGACCGCATCCACAGAGTCGAGTCAGTTGTTCATCATCTCTGTATATAGCGGCCGCACATGGCGAATTTCCATATAAAGCCTCGATGGCCATGGCGCTATATAGCGCCACGTCTGCTGCTGCCGCGCGCGCACTGCTAAATACGACTCCTTGCCAACCCTTACTCCAAACCACCAACTGCCATCAGGTCCGGAAGACCTAATAATGAAACTAGCTTCGCAGCCTCGAGAACGTCACGCGCGCGTTATACAGAGAGAGAGAGAGAGAGAGAGAGAGACCCCATACAAAGCTGTAAATAATCATAATAATATATGCGAGCAATGGACGTGTAGTGTGTATAGTGCACTGTATATATATACGCGAGTGCGTATGTTCGGCAGCATCCCCATATATACGTGCTGCAATAAACGTTAAGTGCGACGGGCATTTCTCTGCTTGATTTGTCACATGCACATGCGACGGACTTTAGTTATATGTATACTGCGTTCTAAGCGATTGGCATTCGCACTACAGACGGGCAGAATACATGTAATATACGAATGTCGCTTTTAATGAGTAAATCGAGTCTCTTATAAATTGCTCACGGATCTCCAGCGCAAACGGAAGATGCGGCGAATTAAAATTCACGTACTGCTATACGCTCGCACACGCGGCGGCCCAATGCGTGCAAGTAGGCGAAAAGGGTTCAAATGAACATTCCACGCGTTGCCGATCTGCGCCTCGTCGTGCATGCACGCCCGGAAGATCAAATGGAAGCCAGCCACGCACGTATGCGTGTGCGTTACTCTATATACTCTATATATAGCGAAGCCTTGCGAATTATTCTCCGTATAGCTTACGGCTTTATTTTCTCGTACTCGCGCGAGTGAAAAGAGAACGCCGCTCGTGGAATATTACATATCCTTCGTCAAAAATTGAGCAGAATCTTGAATGCTGCCTCTGCTGCGTTCTTGGTGGTAAGCTCGAGAATTAATCAATTAATTCATACGAAGAGTCACACAGACTCGTTGAGTATCCTTTCTAATTTCCATGGCAGCAGCCACATGTCTGCTTCTGCACTTGGCCAAATTAAAACAGCTCTCGAGCAAAATCTAATAGAACTAATCAAGCCCATTCAAAAGCCATAAAGTCGTCTCGATGGCTGTACTAAATCACCTGATGGTCAGACAGTAACGCCGACGCCGTCGCCTGCGACTATGGCTCGATATATATTTCGCATACACACGCATACGAGCTTGCACACATATACACAGGAAAATGCGCGCAGACTCGTGGCTCTCGTGACCCGTCGTCCTGCGCGCCATTCCCAAGTGTATTTATACGCTCACGCACGTACGTACATACCTATATATACACGTATATATGCTGGACAGAAGCAGTTTCGACCATTCGAGGACACAACAGCAGTCAAAGTGCATATAATTTCCTCTCCCTCTCATTCCCCTGCATGCCTTTCACCCCTCACGGCTTCGAAAGCTGCAATTGCTGACGCGCTGCCCAGTGCTCGATATGTAATTCCGACAGTTATGCTACTTCTGACTATATGGTAATATTTTAAGAATTGCAAGAATAGTATTGCTCTAATTTTTCCAACTATGTCGTAATAATTTATTCAGTAAAAAATTATGGTACCTTTCATTTCAACAACTTTTAAATACTCAAAAGTTGGTAGCTCTTATACTTGGCCGCATGTAAAACTGGCTATGCTTTTCTACCAGCATGCATTAATCGTCAAACAATCGTCGGCAATTTCTTATTTATTGTTCAATGCATAATTTTACAAGCCTCAAAAAATTCGTGAGCAAAGGTCATGAAATCAATACTTTTCAGGCAAAGAGTAAGGCGTACTACTATATTTTTTCCAGAATTAAAAAAATAAATTATATCTTACCTAATACGTAACTAACTGCAAACTGAAAAATGTAATACCCAACTGTTGTAACGTCTCTGTCTATATTTTCATTTTTACTTATTCAGAAATAGAAATTCAAAACTAAACGGTTGTTCAGTGACCAGAATAGCCCATCTACATGTAAATTGTATCTGTGAATTCCATTAACTTGGCGTTTACCTGTTAGGAAGTACATCATAATGAGCAGCCAGCATTAATCGAAGAACTTTTCATGCAACTCCAGCAAAAACTAACCTTTTTCATCCCGATGGTCAAAGCGAAAAAGTTAATTTCTGCTGGGGGATTCATGAAAAATAATATAGCCTCAGAGCACGTGTAATTATCGGCCGAGGCGAAGCCTAAGCATGTAGTATACTGTTTCAGCAGATGTGTAAGAGTCTCGTGGAGCATTCTTTGTAATTAAGCTGTGAACTTGGATTTTTTGTTATATTTATTGAGACAATATCAAGACGTAAATTATGTTCAAAAAATAATTAGATTTTAAAGTGATGCGTAAAAATTCTTTTTCATTTATTTATAAATATACAAAAAAACTTCGGGTCACTTAGGCCTGACATAAGCCATGTGTGTAGACAACAAATACACGCCGAAAAGGACCAGTCCAGCAATTATTCAGATAAATAAGTTAGCGTCAGACAGAGCGAGGAAATAATTCGTTCGGTCACTTTGATCTTTATCCCTTTTCTAGGAGCACACGCACGAGGCCTCTGGCCTGCCGCATTGCTACTCTTGGTGCCGCACCGCCTCGTTGCTTTGGTGTTTGATGGCTCTCTGGCACGAAATACATGCCAAGTTTTTATTCAACTATCCCTAAAGTCGTTTTGTTTAATCACCCCTTAATTGATATTACGCGATTAGATGGACACAAAAAGATTGTTAGGACCCCCTTCGGACCATAGCTATATGTGTGGTAACTAACGTGTGTACTTTGAAGAGTGGTTTTTGATGTTACAATCGTTTACAGGGTTATTTTTTGTGAAAAATCAAATCAACCTCGTTAAAATAGTTTTGTCGTTTTAGATAAGCACACAGTATCTTTTTTTTCTATTTCGAGTAACCATCCATTACATAAAAGCATAAATGCAAATATGCGATCTGAGCTAATTGACAACAAATTCTTCATCGTGCATGTACTTGAAAAGACCATTCATATTACAATTATATTATATAAAAGAAATAATCAATGAAAAAGCCCCATTGTATGTGGTACGTATAATTTTGGAAAAGTACCATTCTTTTTATAAGAAAAAAGAAGTTGTTGAAAATGAAAGCAAAAAAATTTTATAACCATAAGTCAGACTAATTTAATAGTTTTCATTTATTGCGATATTACATATTCTTCTTAATTTATATAATCTTACTACGTAAAAGATGCGTCTAAGAATTGAAAAAATAAATTAATAAACTTTTGATACCGAGCAAACATTTTGAAGTCGATTCTTTAAGATGAAGTTAAATCTATACTTTTTAATTAAAAAAAAAATTAACAAAACGACAGTTTAGTTTGGTCATTGAATGTCGCTGTGAAGCATACTGTTTCATGTTGACTGAAAAAAATTTTGCACTGTATAATAGATCTCCACACCGTGAATGCATCTTATATTCTTCAAATGAACAAGTATTTAGGACACAGTGAACACGAAACAGTATACTAATATTTTGACCGGAGTCATTTCTTACTGCGACAAGAATTTAGCTTCACGCGTGTTGGTAAATTGCGATATCAATAATTTCTCCATTATTATTTGTAGTACTAGTTAATAAGAATTATGTTGTTACAAGGCATAACTTATAAGCAATAGTTTTGTTATCTTTTCTGATGCTTACAAATATCTGCAGGAAAAGTCTATCCCAGTGGACTGGAATTAGTTATTAAGGGGATATAGAAGCGAGCCAAAATTTCAGAAAAATGGATTGAAATTTTGTTATTTTGGCTCCCTTCTATATCTTCTTAAAATTTCAATTGTTAAAACCATAATAACTAAGAAACTATAATAGATATCAAAAAATGAGTATTTGTTTCCTTTATGATGAAACGATGAGATTAATTTTTATAAATAACAAGGTTTTTATAATATTATTCAAACGTGTAAAGAAAATAGACTCAATTTATGTAATATTTATGTAAGAACATAGTCCAAGCGCCCCGATAACAAAAACTGCTAGATAATCGCGTTCACCATGAACCTAAATTCCTGTAACCATCGTCGTGAATTTTTTCCAAGTTAACTGTTGATTACGAAGTAAAGACACTATAGTGTGATATCAATACAAAACCACAGTTGATCACTAATTCCGTGCAACATTTTTTCAGTGTAGGGCGCTTTTCGTTTTTATTTTGCAAGCAGATGTTTACATGAAAAAATAAAAACATCGCTTACTAAAATCGAATTGTTTATAACAATAATCCGTGGAAAAATAGTTTTCACATACTCTTGACGCAATCGATCCGATTTAAGCACATTCTACAAATACAGAATAAGACTGATAGCTCAAATTTAATTTGATTTCCAATAGGTAATAGTAATTTTTTTTCGAAACTTTTCTAAAGCAGTAAAGTCTTTTCCAGCTCGTTTTAGTCACTTATTATTTCAATAACGTGCGAAAGCGCCATCAAAAGCTGCAGCCAGGCTATGTCAATAATTGAATAAAAATTGAAGCGTTATATCGTACATTTCTCGCTATTATTACACCCGATAAATTTGCTAAAGTCCCTCGATGCACTCACACGAGAGCAGAGCGAGAACTGTTTGGAAACCTTGACATGCTACATGCTATAGACACGAGATGCCTCTTTTCTATAATCCTTGATAATCACTGCCGAACAAGGAATCCCTTTTACCAGCTTTCCCGCGCGTTGCCTTTTTTCCCTCCCTCTTGTATCGGGGCGATCTCATGCACACGTGCAACGTCGGGCGCTATAAGTGAAAAAAACAAAATAATTGAAAGATTTTCCAATGAAATCAGATTAAAGCTAAGTATAAATGATTGCCATTGACTAACGGCGCATAAAAGCCTTTTCCCAGACAACATATCCAATGAGCCCTCCCCATCTTTAGAACTAATAATAATAATCTTGCTATTTATTATTTTCATGTTGTTTCGAAAATCAAATAGATTTTTGAATTTGAGCTCGCTTACACAAAGAGTCGTCTTGGCTTTTCATATGACACGCTCTCTATACGATGACGATAACGCAAACTTTCGGGGCTCCAAGAATTATCAATCAACGGGGGCTACTCGAAGTTCGAGTCAACGCTAGGGTTCTCTCCAGCTCATCGACTTTATTTACCAAAGTTGCAACATCATTGTTGCTTACATTTTTCTATGAATAAGTTTGCCGCAGCTTTCCCCCATTAACCAGTGTATGACATGTCTATACGTAGCAAAATATCTCGTTAAAAACAGTTTGCCCAACAGCGGCAACTTATTATGCTATAGTAAATACTTGTCGAGCGTGTTAAACTCTCAACGGAAGACATCAAGCTCGTTAACCCGACATGTTAATCTCCATGTCGCGCGTTGATGCTCCACTGGGACAGGACGACGATGACGACGACTGCGTCATCCCTAGGATCCTGCATAGGATCCTATAGCATTTCGACTCCCTCCACGCGACTCCAATGTAATCAATCAAGTTATGCGCGGCGAAAGAGAGGCAATTATGTATACAGTCAAAGCCTATCAGACCTTTTTTCGACTCGCGCTCATGTGCGTAGTGTATGAGTGTCAAGAGTGGCTGTAATCCGCATTGAGGAAAAGCGCATGTATATATCGTAAAGGTACAGGCGTAAGCTGTAATTGCCATACGCGTCTGCCTTTTGATGGGCTTTCGGAAAGCCTAAGAGTACGTGACACGAGCTTTCTTGGGTAGTTTATTGATACTTCTTTCATGAACGATCGGGTTTACTTGCGCACGTAATTTCCGAGGCTTGCACATAATTCCTTTGAGACGTGCTATTACAAATTCGAACGAAAAAAATTTTATTAGGCATTATTTCCAGGGATTTGCAACTATTCGACTCGAAATATACGAATTGTATTAATATTATGGTTTCGTGTCTCTCGGATAAACGTAATAATGCTGAAAAATTACAGTGGCGTGCACAAAGACGAAATACATCCCTCGAAGCTCGTTGCTCCATACAAATGGAGTGACAGACTGTCAGTTCTGATTCATTGTCGTGACGACGAGATTTTCATCTCTTTGATGGCCTACGCCGTGTGTGTAATATGAAGGGGCCGTCGCGTAAGTGCCACTGTTTTTTCTCATATGTTCGAGACTTTTTTTTGCGCGCCTCCGTTCGAAATGTTACATATCATACGTTATTAGCTTAATCTACGATGAGAGAGACGTGTGCGACGCTGGTTTTGTTTTGGCACATGACGCACGCACGCACCCATTTCTTGAGCTCATTAATCACAAAGGAAATATTTGCTTGTTAATACAAATGATAAATGAAAAATAAAAATAATTACAAAGTGTACTAGAATTATTAAAAAAAGAAATAATTTCGTCGAGAAAAAGTTAATTATCGCAACACCTAAAGTGCATGAAAAACATAAACCCTCGTCGGAGAAAATTATATACACAACATAAACTTCACAAGCCAGGCAGAGCGCAGGTATGAAGGTATAAAAGCACAAACCAAAGGAGTACAAAGAAAAAGCCACAGAAGCAATGTGGTCCTGTGCTGGCATTTGCAAATAAAATAAAAACACAAAACAAAACAAAAAGAAAGGAAAGAAGCAGCGCTGGCTTGAAAAACAAAAGAATAACTCTATATGCATAATTGCGCGACGGAAATCAGGAAGCAAAAACATGGCCTTGCGCAATTTGCTTTTACACGCTGCACGTGTACGGTAAGAAATTATTTTTCTAGCCACCAGGCTAAAAGCTTACGTATACTCGTGCGCGCTCTTTGTCGCGTGTATTTCACGTGGCGCGCATCGTCATCTCGTTATGCTGAAAAATGGAGCTTGATGTATTCTGTATACGCAAGCGTGTTAATATACTCCCCGCCTTTTTACTCTGACTTAATGTTCATTAGAACGTAATGATACTCTAGTCGAGAAATAAATTTTAATAATATTTTTCAATCGCAAAATATCTGCTGATATTCAAGAGCTATAATTATAAAAAAAATAAATTAATACCAAGATATTAACATGTAATTGTTTATTTTTAAATGAGACTGCTTGTATTACTTTTTTCGTGAACATAAAAAAAGCTTCAAACTTGAGTTTGTAGTCTTGCAATTGGAAATCCTTAATGAATCCTTAATGAAATATTCACATTTTCAAAATTCAAAAAAAAAAAAAAAATTCGGAGAAATATTTTAAATAAATTAAAAAACTATTCGAGGAGTTTACATGTTGCTAAAAAAAGCATTACTTGGTTGCACGCGATTTGTGTAATCAAGTCAATCTTCGTTGTAGTTAAAGCCTATATTGGACCGTATGTTTTAAAAATTACACGCTATAATTTGTGTATAAATAATGCTGATTGGCCAACTAGCACGCCTTTTGATTAGTAATGAAATCCCAAAAATAGTTTGAACGAGACAAATGAACGAGCCGCACGCGACAATGCATCCATGGATAATTTTTGCGTGGAACGCGGTGGTCAAAGTTTAATTGAGAGCCAAGTTCGTGGAATAATGTTGCAAATGTATGAGATAATTAAGCGTATGCCAGAGTGGAATAGGGAAGTACTCTCATATAGCCCGACTCGCTGTTTGTTTTTTGTTTTGTTTTTGCAATGACTGCGAAGCAATGCACACTTTTTAAAAAAAAAATTAGTATACGCACACTCGGGCGCGTCTGCAAGCTTTTCCTCGTATAAGTGGCTAATGCCTCTCTCTCTCTCTTTCTCTCTCTTTCGGAGTGCATTGTAGCATTATATACACGCATATTTGCTTCTTTTTACACTCGTCTACGTGCTCTACATAATGTAGAAGAGTGCTCATTTTTCGCCTCGACGCTGTGTTTTTGCTTTTTCATCCTGTGTCTGTGCGCGTATATGATACGTGTTGTTGTATGCAGTACGTGCACACTTGGGCGCTTTTTACGGGCTTACTCGTACTTCTCGATGAAGTTTACTCAGCTTTGTGTGCAAGCACGAAAGCTCTCCGTACGGAACAATAAACCGATTCGCATCCACCGACTCTATCTCTATGTGTGTATGTGTGTTTGTGTATAAATTTCAATCTGAATTATTCTTATTTAGAAAGGATGTTTTCACGCGTGTTACATCAAATTTCGACGCTTTAGCCTTCGAAGCTCTCACGAGTCTCTTCAAAAACATCACTTCCATCATCGCGCCGAGACGTAAATCAACACCACCCACAGACCTCTGAGCTGTCTGTCTGTAAGTTGGCGAAGCGAAAAGGAAAACATACCTCTTCGATATATATATATATATATATATATACACATACACGCGTACATACATATATACGTATAGGCACATTGTACTCATAAGGGAACAAAAGCTAGTAGTGCTGCTGCTAGCTACTGCTGTTGCCACTACCGCCGCTACTGCCTCAGGCCTATCTCTTTCTATATACAGCTACAGAAACAACTTACAGAGGCGCTTTAATATGTTTCTCTGCCTCGACAAGAGCGTTAATGACATGCACCCCTGAGTTTTGATGTACACGCGTGCCCGTACAAATGTGTGAGTACATATTCAAGCCAGGAGTTTAGCTCTCTCTCGCTCTACGCTCTTACATATCCAGCTGAGTGTAAAACGCACTTTGGGTCATGTTGATAATTTTCTGTATATCGCTCTTTTAATTGCTTGCTCGTTCGGAATTTACTTGATTATTGGTTAAGCAAACAACCCGCAACAATCTCTATTGGTGAATAAATTTTAAAAAAGAAGTCTTTTCTACAGATTAAATAGCCAAAAAACCAACGTGTCAACAATTTCCGATCGTAGTAATGAGGGCAATCTACTATTACCTTAATGAACGACTGATTATTTGTTTGTCAGTGATGACTTGTTCGTGTTATTGCAATAAACGTGTGCTGCGATTGGAATTTTTCTGGTGGAACCATTTCTACATTTAGTGCAAGTTTTCAAATTCATTTTTTAGCAGCATTACATTAGATTAGATTTTATCCACATTAGGCTCTTATAAGTATATTAAACGCCATGTTAACCAGAATTGTACTCGACGCATTTTTCAATATTTTTCGATATTTTTCGTTTAAAAACATCATAAAAGTACAAGGAAATGAATATGTAAAGTAAAACTAATATCACTATTCAGGAAATGCCGATCATCAAGTTCTGGTCCAGACGGCATTCCAGCTAAGGCTGTGAAACTCGCTGCTTCATCCATGCATGACTGTATTGCGCTACTGGCGAACTCATCGTTTGCAACTGGCATTTTTCCCTCAGCGTGGAAGACTGCGAATATCGTTGCACTGTCTAAAATCAGTTCACCTCAATCACTAAGCGACACCAGGACCATCTCATTACTATCTGAGATATCGAAGGTCCTCGAGCGGTTGGCCCACACCCAGCTTTGTTCACACCTCTTGACACATCAATCACTTGATGATCATCAACACGGTTTCAGGCCTGGCCATTCCACACAGACTGCATTACTTGAAATTACCGAATCAATACGATCTGCTATTGACTCGAAGATGATCACTATCTTGATCTCTTTTGATTTTTCAAAAGCTTTCGATACTATAGATCACTCTCTGCTCATTGACAAGCTCTTTCGTCTTGGCTGTGATCGCACCGCTTTGAACTGGTTTGCTAGCTATCTGTCTGGTCGCACGATTCGTGTTTTGGGCGAGGATGATTCCCTCTCTGATGAACATCCTACCACTTCAGGCGTACCACAAGGAAGCGTATTAGGCCCACTATTGTTTACGCTGTTCATTAATGACTTGCCTTCTGTCTTGCGCTCATCTAGCCACGTTATCTACGCTGACGACACATACATATATGCCCATGACAAGCCGGCTAATATACTCAGTCTCATACAACGGATACAGGCTGATGCAGGCTCTGTGTCAACCTGGGCTGCAGAGAATAGGCTCGTCCTCAATCCCTCAAAGACCAAAATCATGATCCTTGGCAGCCAGGCCTATGTTGCCTCTCTCAACATTAATCTGCTACCAAGAATAGCAATAAATGGAACGTAAATTGACTACTCTACATCGTGCAAGTGTCTTGGTGTTACACTCACCCCCTCGCTGAACTGGGGAGCACACGTCAACACGATACTGTCTAAAGCGCACTTCGCGCTGCATTCACTGAGATATCTCCGGCACACTCTCTCGCGATCTCTTAGAAAAAAGCTAGTCATTGCTATGGTCATGCCCCATCTAGACTATGCATGCTCTATTTACCACGTACTTACCATCAAGCAAAATCTTAAGTTACAGCGGCTTCAAAATGCCTGCGTCCGCTTCATATTTGGCACCATCCCTTTTCGTGCTCACGTCACTCCAGTCAGGCTGTCACTTGGCTGGCTCAGTGTAAAGCGGCGGCGTGAATATCTAAATGTTCTGCTGGCCATAGGCATACTTCGATCAGGAAGTCCAGTTCACCTCAGACGTCGATTTACTCTCATGGTGGACGTACCTAACATTCGGCGGTCACGCCGCAGGCGTCCTGTACTTTTGTACTACCGCAAACCCCGATTAAAAGTGCTGGAGAATTCATTTTCCATGTCAACCACCAGATCTATCAACGCACTGCCATATCAAATCAACCTGCACAATACATCTTTCAATCATCGCTCTCACCTTTACAATCATCTCCTCTCGTGCGAGAAGCGTGACTGGATTGCACGCTGTCGCAAGGAACACCTCACACCAATACCTGCCACTATTACTGATCTTCTTACTCTCGATTAGTATAATGCAATCGGAGTAATGTGTGCGCGCAAATTTTTGTAAATTATTCATTGTTACTTTAAATTAGATATTTGTAAATATTGTAAATTGTTATTCCAACTCAAACTTTTTCCTATAGCAGTTTGTGGAATTTAACTACTACTATTCTATGCTAACTTGTAAAAATTAATGTATATACTCAACTGTTACATCTTCTGGGCCACATGGGGTTAATCCCCACGGTCCGATCAAATAAAAACAATCAATCAATCAATCAATATTCGATTCTACGGGAAAAAAATCACAACAAAATACGTTTCAAAATGATTTTTTAATTGTTTAATTTATTTTATATGGACAAAAGACACCTAAAAAAATCCAAACAATGTAATTTCATCATTAAAACTAATTTTTTAGGCTAAAATTAATGACAGGACTTGATTCTACGGAAAAAATTTCAAAAAAATGTATATTATGTATACGTAGACGCTACACTCTGTACATGTATCGAATTGAACAAGTTGGAAGACCCGCTCGTCCAACTAGGTCGAAATCGATGATGACTTACTTCGGGAAGTGGCGATGTCCCCGCACGAGAATCCACCCATGTAGCCTGCTCGTTACATGCACATAGAATCGATCTGAATTCCAACATACCGTTAATACTGCCGTGCAGGCCACGACGCACGTATCCCCGGCGTTTTTAAACTTTGGCCGCCATCCCACGCCTGTAAAGAGTTTGCGCCGAGAAATGGATGATGGCTGTATGATAGAGAAGATCAACCCGGAAGATTGGTTGGATAGATTACGGTGACTAGATGCGCTGAGAGATCTGGTGTCAAAACATATCGACCAAGCCAAAACGAAGCAGGCCGCTCATTTTAACCGAGGCCGTAAAAAAGCGAAGTTTTTCTTCGGAGATAAAGTGTGACGTAAGATGCATTTACAATCGGATGCGAGCAAAAAGTTTAACTCGAAATTATGTCATCCCCACTTGACGAGGAAGGCAACGAGACGCAGGAGTTTTCAGATAGTGTCCTCGCTGTAATGGAAGGAGTACGGCGGCCCGCCTGAATAACGGCAACTTCCTGGGTATCATCGAATTGATAGCAAAATTTGATCCTTTTCTTGATGAACATATAAGATTATTCGCCAACAAGGGTCGTGGAAATGTATCCTACTTATCAAAAACCATATATGAAGAATTTATAGAGGCTATGGCCAACGAAGTAACCCAGTTTATTGTTGAAGAGATTCGTACTGCCAAATACTGGGGACTAGTCTTAGACTCAACCCCTGACATTACCCACGTCGATCAATTGTCAGTAGTTTTTAGATACGTATTACACAATCGTGTTTACGAACGATTTTTTTCTTTTCTGCCAATTAAAAGCCACGTAGGTCGATCGATGTCGGATAATGTACTTGACTTGTTGATTGAGAAAGGTATTGACATTCAAAATTGGAGAGCACAGACATATGATAACGCTGCAAATATGTCTGGAAAATACAAAGGGCTGCAAGCGTGTATAAAAGAGAAGTGCAATTCAGCTATATACGTTCCTTGCACTGCGCACTCTCTAAATTTAGTTGGTGAGTGCAGTGTCAAAGAATGTTTAGCAGCAGACAATTTTTTCTCGCTATTACAGCAGCTATTTGTATTTTTCACCGCTTCTACTCACAGGTGGAAAATTTTAAAAGCTCAAGAAGCTTCTATAAAAAGTCTTTCAATAACAAGATGGTCCCGCAGATCAGATGCATGTAATGCCTTATGTAATAATTTTGATGGCATTTTAAAAGCTTTGAATACGCTGAAAAGTGATGAAGATCAAAAACCAGAAGTGAGACGAGAAGCCTCTACTTTAAGCAGCAATATTATTAAAATAGAAAATTGTTACATGGCTGTGCTATGGAACACTATTTTGAATCGATTCGAGTCAACGAGTCAATATCTACAAAAAGTAGATGTTGACTTATTGACTGCTAGTCGTATGCTCGATTCTCTCGTCGTTTTTGTTCAAAACTTGCGCGAAAAATTCGACGAATTTGAAGCGAAAGCTAAACAGCTCGGTGATATTGAAAAATCTGATTATGCTGATACCAGCAAAAGAAAAATTAAAAAGCGATTAGCAGATGGGAGTACGCAAAGGAGTACATTATCCGGGCCAGATAAATTTAGAATTGAGTCATTTTACCCTATAATCGATAGATTAGTATCTGAACTCAAGCATAGGAGCGAAGCATACGCCTATATTACTGAACTCTTTGGATTCTTGCAGCGATTGTTAACTATTAGTGACACAGAACTTGATGAGAAGTGCATTGAGCAAGTCATTCAATTCAAGACAATTCATTCCACTTTTAAGAGAGCAACCGAGAGAAAAATTTATAGAGGTGGACACTTCAAAAATTCAAGAAAAAAACCTAAATTTATTAAAAGTTTTAGAGTGGATGATACAATTTGACGCTCAACAAGTTTTTCCTAATTTATATATTGCACTAAGACTATTATTAACTACTCCTATTGCTAATTGCGAGACTGAAAGGTCTTTTTCAGTTTTGAAAAGAATAAAAAATATGTACAGATCAACAATGCTAGATGATAGATTATCATCTTTAACTGTACTGAGCATCGAAAAAGAGATTTTACGATCTCTAGATTTTGATGGAATCATAGATAACTTTGCCAGAGCCAAAGCTAGAAAAAAGTATTTTTAATTTTAGTTTTATTTAGTTTTTTTTAGATGTGTTTTGAAATTTGTTTATGTCAAATAAAAAAGGTTTATTGCAATTTTATACAATTTTGGAAACTTTTTTTCAATTTTCCTTCCATTTTTTCCACAAATCCACATAAAATGTTACTAGGTTCTTGGACTCTTGGGTAACCGGAGTTTTTGAATTTTTTGAACCGGAGGTTTTATATTTTTACTTATAAGGGGGCCGTCTTCGAATTTTAGCCCCGGGCCGCGCGAACCCTTAATCCGGCACTGACGGCGGGCTCTAACCGGGCAGATGACTTCACTAATGAATAGACCTGTTGAATAAAATATGATCGCGCCGCCAGAACGAGAGACGGATAATACGTCATCAGCCCAAAACCTTCTTTCGGCGCCAACCCAGGTGTTGCCACTTACCTTATGTGACAATAACGACGGCTCGATTCGACCACAAGATGCAGAGGACTGTGTCGATACATTACGTGAAGAGGTACTGCAGTCATTGAGATGAGCCAGATGCATTATTGCAGCAGAGTTGAGGATGTCACGGTCTCAAGGAAAAGACACTCTTGAACAATCGGAGTCATCCGTCGAAGATGTGTATCGCCGACAAGGAGCACGCCCGAAGATCCTTTGGATCAACGATTTACGTTTGCGATCGACGTGCCGAGACAACGAGAGCGAGACGAGCCCCCCCCCCCCCCCCCNCCCCCCCCCCCCCCCTATAAAACTCTGAGGAGTACAATTTTTCGGGTTGACTCCGATCGACACCGATCCCACCTTGGACCCACCGCCATTTGTGTATTTCAACTGCTGGGGAGAAGGCCACAACAAGTCGTGGTGTCGTGAGGCGAGACGGAGATTCTGCTCCAACTGCAGCAGAAAAGGAGTAGATCTGACAGATTGTCCCAGATGTAAGGTCGCTCACAATGAGTATATGATGCAACGCTACGGCGAGGGTTGGAATGCAACCGAAAGACGTAAAAGAGCCTCTCCATCGCACCAAGACGAAGACCAAGAAGCCAAGGGTACCGCTGCAGGATCTACTGCAACCGATCCTCATCGTAGCGTAATCAATGCGAGCGGGAGTAATGCTTCACGTAGCGCCAGCCCACCAAACGACGATGAAGCCATACTTATCGCCAAAATCTTGGAGGAGACGAAGGTCCCGAATCTCCCGAACATCTTCAAGATGAACTACTTGAGGACGTACGTCAAAGGTGAAGCTGCTGAGTTGCTGAGAGAAATCCCCTCTGGTGGTGATCATTTCGCTAACGCTTGGAAGGTTTTGTTGAGTCACTATGACAATACTAGGTTACTGATCAACAAACTGTTGGAAAATTTAATGTCGATACCCGCCATGGTCGATGATTTGGCCATCGAGCTCATGTGCGTGCTTAATGGTGTACGCAATTTTCTGCAAGCTCTGCAAACGCTTGGCAGCCCAGTGCAACACTGGGACCATTTTACGGTTTTCCTAACCAGGAGTAAAATAACACTTAAGTGTCAGTCCAAATGGGAAGATAGCGTCAAGCATAAGAAAAATTCTACATCACCTAGCTCGTTTGACGATCTCTGCAAATTCTTGGAAGCGGAAAGAAGCGCGCTTTCGTTGTTAGAAAGTACCAATAATTTTGTGAAGAAATCTTCTCAAGCGAAATCGTCGGCAGGCAAGGTTCGATTTTACGTGCAGACAGAACGAGGGAATTCGTTTTGACCCGTGTGTTCGGCGTCACACACGCTTGAGCAATGCTCCAAGTTTGGAGAGCAAAGGGCAAATGAGAGAAAAGAACTCTCATAAGAAAGCAGTTATGTTTCAAGTGTTTTGGCTCGCACATAGCAAGAGACTGCGAGGTTGATGCAGCGTGCTTTATATGCAACGGCAGCCATCACACGCTTATACATACACGGTTCAAGAAACAAGGCAAAAGGAAATCGCCTGAGGAAAACGAGGTTTCCTCTGATGAGTAAAGTGAACGATCGGATTCAGATGACGAATCGAATCCAACTAAAAGTGTTCTGACTGCTACTGACTCAAACGTGCATGATGAAGGGCAAAAAGCACTACTTTCAACCGCTCGTATCCGAGTGTCTTCTGATGAAGGCTCTTTTGCAACGGTTTGAGCTCTCGTCGATCAGTGTGTTCAATCTTCAATGGTTACTGAGGATTTGTGTCGACGTTTGCATTTGAAAAAAAGGCGAGTGAAAGTTCCTGTCTCGGGGATAGAAAAGAGGCCCACAAAGAGTTGTGCAGAGGTCCAAATCACTATTCGCTCGCACTTCGAGTCATCTTACACATTGACTTTGAAAGCCTATGCTCTGCCGGAGATCACGGACTCCCAACCCGATTCTGGAGATTCGGAGGCGTGGAGTCGTCTCCGAGGATTAAGATTGTTTTATGTATATGTTTATGTTTACAGAATGAAAAACGTAAAAAAATTTCTGATAAAAAAACTCCACAATCCCCAACCCAAAATAATTTGGTTAAAATTCAAATTATCTGTGTATCGAAGCTTATAAAAATGAAGTAAATTTAAATTATTTTGAAAAAGGAATAGTAAAAATAGGTAAAAATAATTTTGATGTCATAGAGGATTTTGGAGATGAAGGTTTCTGGAAATTCTGGAAGTTGGCTTACGGTACAGCACATCGACCAATCTCATTATATTCGTACAGTTATTTGTCCAACGCAGCAGAGGCAGCTAAAAAAAATTCATCTTTATCCAGCAATCAGTTCCCGACATGCCAATCACTATTCAAAACTCTAATAGCTACTAAACTAATAGCTACTAAAAACCAATTGAAGTGACAGAGAAGAAATTAGAATGTGATTTTAAGAAGCCAGATCCCAAAAGAATGAAATTCAAACCATTAGAAAAAATTGAAGATTTACAATTGGACGTCGCAACAAAAGTCCCTATCCAAGACCTTATAATTTCTGAAACTATTCTTCGAAAAGGAGCATTTGGTAAAGTGCGAAGAGGTTTATGGTATGAAAGTGATGTGGCTGTCAATACAATGGATATAACGGAAGAAGAACCAGAAAATATCATAAAAGAAGTTGCCATAATGAGCCGCATCAAACACAAGACTGTTGTTTGTTTGATGGGCTACTCTATAAATAAATCAGAATTTCACATAATAATGGAATTCATCAATGGCTATACCTTAAAGGACTTTCAATTTTCAAGGAATCAATCAAGTCGAAAATTCCTTTAAATATGATGGACAAAACAAAAATCACCTACCAATTGTTCTTTAGCTTGACATTTTTACATGGGTTCCCCAATAAAGTACTGCACAGAGATTTAAAGCCAGAAAATATCATGATAATGAAGAAAAAAATTTTTAAAATATGTGACTTGGGCGTTTCTACAATCAAAGAATTGAGCACTCAACTTGTGACAACGCAAGGTCGTATCCGCTGCATGGGTACCCGAATTTGTATGGCCCCTGAGGTATTTATGCAAAATTATGAGGCAACCGAGTTCAGTGATATTTGCTCTTTGGGTTGCACAGTCGTAGAATTGTTCAGTGAGAAGCACATTTGGAAAATAGACAATGTTACGAGTTTAAAGAAGATTTGAAAAAGTCAGTGCAAACCCGATTGCTCATGTGTGCCAGAACTTTTCAATAAAAAAATTAGTGCATGTTTCAATTACAATTTCATTGCTAGACCCAAAGCCAAAGACATTTTAAAGAGAGTGCGTTTTGTGTGGAGAGTTGAGTGTGAGTTCGGAGGTGTGTTTTGGTGTGATCTCGGTGGAAAGGTATATTCGAGTGTGAGTGCTGGCGATTCCCGCTGCGCACCAAGCCCTCATCGAATACGACATTCATACCACCGTTTCGGCCCGTCCCCCTTCACGTCTGTGGCCAACAGACGAGACGCAAGGAGAACAGTTTGACACTTGTACATATAGCAAAGTGAAATTAATTTATAGAAAATGATAAAAAATGAATACTAAATTCTAGAAATTTGTACACACAAGTAGCTGCAGTTCATCTTATGGCTAGCTTTTGGTTGTGACCATGGCCAATTGGCTATCGAACAAAATGAAACCAATTGGGTTACCATCGATTAATGCTTGCTCTTGGATTTCTACGACAGGTAGCTTAGATATGCGTATAGCTTGCGTTGAGGGCCAATACCCTCATTATTATTGTACTCAATTGTTTCTAAGTATCTAACTGGACAAAATACTTTCAAATAGGGTTTTGAAAAGGGTTATCATGTGTGTTCTTGAAAAAAACATTTTTTTTCACTTTTACAGCCTATTACTGTTATTGAAAAATGAAAAATAATTAAGCCCCCTGTTAGCCCTTAATAAACTATTTCATAAGCTAAATTATTGTTTAATCAATTTTTATACTGCTCTTGTTCCACCTCATCCTTCGCAAATCTAATCCCCATTGAGAGCCCGCGACCTACCTCGTGTACACGGCCGGGGAGCCAGAAAAAGCGAGCCGTGTCACAAATTTTATTAAAGAAGCAGAGATCGACGTCGGAACCACAGTACGAAAACGAACCAGGAGTATTAAAATTACACGTTTCGAAGGGTCTTCTAAAGGTACTAAGTTTTCCGGGAAAGATCATTGGAAAATCGAGGTTTTTTACCCCATAATTGATTCTCTATGTCAACATTTAAATACCAGAACATGTGCGTATGATAGATAGATTTTTGGTAACAGCTTCGGCCTACTTGGCCTAGAAGCCGGGGCCACCCGCTCACCACCTATGTATGGGGGTGTATTGCCACACCATTTTCCTACCTCTATCTTTCCTGCGTGCACTGAGTGAACGTCTACGGTACTAAATCGAGTCAGTAATGCTGACACTCCCTGCAGCTACTGGCGCATCGGTGCATAGTTCACTCCGTACAGCCTCTTCCCGGATATGTCACCCTGTACACTGGCGACCATCCTCGCCGGTTAAGCCGACGCTCTCTGCCGCAGCATCGGGTTGAGGCAATTAGCTTCACCAAACGGCCCCTTGGGGTCAGCTCTGCGCCGGTAAGGCCGACATTCCCTGCCAATGGCAACGGGTCCGCTAATCCGCTATCTACATTCTTTTTACTCACTACAGCTGCTTCTGTCTCGTATTTGCCCAGGCCCGAAGACCAGTGGTGCAAGGAAAAACCTGGATGTGTATACCAGTGGGTTAGCACTAGAGGTATACCCAGGGAAAAAGCCGGCCGAGACAGCCGGAGCTTATAGGGTACTTATCCAGCCGCATGACACTTGGAATTTTTGTCTAATTAATGTAAGCCCGTGATTATTATATCATAAGAAATGAGAAACTATCACGCTGAGCAGTGCCTTCTACTATTGTGAGTGTGCGCACTCGCCTCTCGATTGCTCCGCGCTGCGGTGCTACCTCCGCGACGACCCTAAGCAACTACCGAACGCCAAACGGAAGCGCCATCTTCGCGCCATTTTTGCTCCGGCACAACCGTGACGATTCAGTACGTGCGAAAAATTCACCGAGTGCACAACACGCAAAAAAAGGGAGAGACAGAACTCAGAATCAACTTATCACCATGAGTTCAGACTTTGAATACGTCCTCATCTAAAACAAGGTGAATTTCTCTGACGACGACGAAGTCAGAGATGACCAAGAAGGTGCGGGTGCACCTCCTCAACCCGAGGTAGACCACACACGCGGAGATCACGCAGCAGGGGAGGGCGAGGCTCGTGTCGACGAAAATCGTCGGATCGACGCCAGCATCGGCCACTTCATCAACCTCCTCGGCCTCGGAGAAGCGGCAGCTCGTGCCGAGAACGAAGACGAGGAAATAGCTGCCGGGGCGGAAGGTGCCAAAGAAATCGAGGCCGCCACCGCCCCAAGAACAAGCCGACCAAATCAACAGCCCCGCTGCACAGCGAGAAATAGCCATGGCGGCTCCTCAACTGCGACGAGCACTCTTCGTGCAGGCGATCCCGGTGCCAACAGGGCAGCCACGAGGTGCCACCACCACCTGGTCATTGTACAACGCCGTGGGCGAGAACCTGGATTTGCTCCGCCGCTTCCGCGAAGGAAGAATCCGTGTAACGAAAGAGCGGATGAGGGGCAAGGTCCACGCCCAGGCATCTCCTCAGGGGCCAGGGGAACCGTGGGGCTATGCTGCGGCGAACGAGTAAAGGACACCTGGCAAAACTACACCATCACGCATCATCACCTGGTGGGCTACGAGGCCGACGTCCGCCGGATGATGATTGAGAGGTGCCAGGAGTGCCAAAGTGATTTGTGGAAAGTGGAGGCGCCGACGAGATGTACCTGGTGTGGCCCGATTTGCATCTTTGAGCACTACAAAATGCTCAGAGGCATGGTATTCGAGGCCGGCCAGACCTAATCAGGTGACGAAGGGCTGTAATTATTCGCAAGTGCATCTTTTGTTTCTCTCCTTCGATATGTATCGAGCCAAAACTCCTTCTGTGCGCGAAAAAGTAGCATACGAGGAGTATGAGGTTCTGGACGAACCAGCATACGATAATCCCAGCCGTCCAACGTGTCACGTTGAATAGTGGGATTATCCAGAGTGTGAGGAGATTTGTCATCTTTGTGGGAAAACACGGGGTAATCCCCCCACAGAGTTATGACAGCCAGGAATGATAGATGCCTCGTGACGCTAAAAGGTACATATGTGATATTTACTACTTTCGAAGCATAATTGATCTGCTAATGCATGTATACAACATTGTATACAGGGTGCGGCAAAAGTATGGAGACACCTGAAAATTTCGCATAATAAGTGTAGAAAAAAAATCAAAAACCTCGTGACCGACGTATTTTTCGACGAGGAATCCAATGGTGACCTTGAATTTGACCTTGAACATAACCTTCAAGCTCCAGCGACCCAAAAATCGATTTTTCAAATGGAACCCCCATTTTTTTATTGCAGATTTGAAAAGAGCACAAAATTTATAAGTTGAAACATGTATTTTGTTTTTTTTTTTCAAAGTCATTTTAAGGGCGTTATAGACGCAAATAAAACCCCAATTTAACCTAAAATTAAGTTGAAGTAAGGGCTTTTTTCTCATTGTACCACCTCCTAAATGACCTTAAAAAAAAAAAAACAAAATACATAGTCAAACGTGAAATTTTTCGTTCTTTTCAAATCTGTTATAAAAAATGGGGGTCACCGTGCGAATAATCGATTTTTGGTTCACCGTAGCGTATAGGTTATGCTCAAGGTCAAATTGAAGGTCACCATTGAAAAGAGCGGAAAATTTTACATGAAAATATGTATTTTATTTTTTTTTTTCAAGGTCATTTTGGAGGCGGTACAGTTAGAAAAAAAGCCCTTACATGAACTTAATTTTAGCTTAAATCAGGGTTTTATTTACGTCTGTAACGCCCTTAAAATGACCTTGAAAAAAAAACAAAACATACATTTTGACGTGAAATTTTCCGCTTTTTTCAAATCTGCAATAAAAAACGGGGGTTACATTTGAAAAATCGATTTTTGGGTCGCTGGAGCTTGAAGGTTATGTTCAAGGTCAAATTTAAGGTCACCATTGGATTCCTCGTCGAAAAATACGTTGGTTATGAGGTTTTTGATTTTTTTTCTACGCTTATTATGCGAAATTTTCAGGTGTCTCCATACTTTTGCCGCACCCTGTATATCTACATGTATATATGGTGCATTATTTCAAAAGTGTGATATTTGGAGTGGGTAAAATGGGCAATATTGGAAAAATTGAAAAACTTATTTTCTTCTATTTTGAGTTTAATTTTTCCGGACCCCCGTAGTTTCTGACACTTGATTCTTTGTCTTTTCATGGAATATTTACTTTTTACCGGCCATCATCTAATCCGTTTATTTTCTTATTGCAAACATAAAAATTTGTCACGGAGGGGACGCTCACGGAGGGGACAAATCGCACTTTTATCAAATTTCACGACAACAACAAAGTTGAAAATTTTTTTTCCGATCACGCACAAAAATTGTTTGTAAAGACGAACGTTTTTACGCCACCAGATTCAAAAATAAAAAGTGCTAGCTCAAAAAATCGTCGATCACGGAGGGGACACTTTATTTTACTAATACGATTTTCGTGTGCAATTATTGTTATAGCGAAGCTGCAACTAAGATTTGAATATTCTACGGGTAAAAATCGAGTACCTTAGTTGTTCAGTCCTCACCGAACGCGCATACACATGTACAACTGCTAAACATGAGACAATCGCGAACGGGCAAGCGCGCGCGCGAAGTAACTTCAATTCTCCGAAATACGATATGCCGGCCGGCTCGCGTTTAGTGTAGCATACGTACGATGCCCAGTTCGCTTATGGTTTAGACCAACACAATGATTCACGCACACTCCCCTCTACTTCGCCGTTGTACAGTGTATGCGTGATTCCCAGCACCAACAGGCGCTGTCGTTCGGCGGCTCTGAGCCGCACTTACAATTCGCACAGCGCACGGCGTGCAATATATTCATCCGCAACGAACATAGCGTACACAACTATCCGCCATCCATATTCAGTTTTAATAAACAGAGGTTTTTTTTTCATATTTTTTCCTCTTAATTCCGAGTGTTTGTTTTTTATTCTCCCATAATTTTAAATTACGAGATTTCGCATATGAATGCGAAATTCTCGACGAAACATTAGTTCTGAAAGAAAACCCCCGTATAGTTAGAGAGGTCAAAATTATTGTCTAGCACGTTTACTGGCACTATATTTGTAATGATGTAAAATTTCACATAATTTAAGGACACATTTGTAACTTATGTACGATTGTTTTGAGACTATTTAAGATGACGAGTCATACAAAAAAACTTTCTTTAGGATGTATAGAATAAGGCCCACGTATCACAATATTGCTGGATATTTGTAAAAATATTTTCAATGAGTGAAAACAATCGATTCTGAGTTCAGGACAGGTCACGGAGGGGACATTTTGTGTGTTTATCCGGCTGGCAAATCAATGTGGTCTTTTTTTATGGAAATTTTATAGTTGCGGAAGGTAAAATTCGGTAAAATGAAAGGTTCTACCGTCGTAGTTTTCATTTTTTTAAAGTTTTCTAAAAGCTACAATAACAGGACATGTCATATCACGCTTTTGAAATAATGCACCATATAGGGTGGTAGCGGCGACGGAGGCTTTATATCCATTGCATGCGGCTCGACTGTGACTGCGTAGCAGCAAAGAATTAGAGAGGAAGAGATAAAAAGGGAGAGAAAAAGAAAAGGAACATACGCATTCACTTTCGAAGTTTTACAGCAGCAGCTTCGCCAGCCACAGCAAACCTCGGCAAACCTAATAGAGCGGAGCCTTTAACTAACCTTTCTGCGTACATAACAAGCAATTTAAAAATTTGTTTTTTCATTTTGACACTTAATAGTAGTTTTCGATACAAGGGCCATAAGTAACACTTTTTGACATGGCGTAGTTTAGGGCCCGAGCGCAGCGAGGGTTCTAATAGCTGGGCCGAAAAGTGTCCCCTATGGCCCGAGTATCGAACAACATTTTATAGTACTGTGCAAAGTTCACATTTATGCCCCCTTTTCCGAGCCATGAGTCGCACTTTCTGGTAGCGCGAAGTGAGGTTAGCGCACGAGCGTATGCGAGTGTGATGCGAACGCAGCGGTGCCAGAATGTGCGACTTATGCCACAGAAAAGCGTGCCATAAATGTGAACTTATGCCATACAGTACTAGAAAATAATGTATGATACTCGCTGCGCTCGGGCCTCAAACTACCCCATGCCAAAAAGTGTTACTTATGGCACTTGTATCGTAAAGTACTAAAATTTAATTAATTTTTTTACTAGACCGATTTTCGAAAGAAGGCTCTGTGGAGCCCTCCGTATTCATTCCCATCCCATTTCATTCATAAGTTTTTCCGGAAAACGGGATCGAAATTTTTGATTTAGATTTTCAGGTTTAACACAGAGCCATTTTTCGAAAATAGGTCTAGTAAAAAAGTTATTTAAATTTACATTTGCAGAGTTCGGTTGGTAAAAAACTAGGCTTCGACATCACCTTAATTGGCTTTTTTATCAATTTCTTAATTATTTTAAAATTGAATTATTTTCAGGCCAAGAAAAGAACAGTAAAATGCCTACTCTCAGCTACTAAGTCTAATAACAAAGAATAGTAAAATGCCTACTCCCTACTCTGAGTGATATGAGAGTTGAAAATTTGGATTCAGCGGGTCACAATACTTAGAAATACACGACTAGTAAATTTTGTCGCTTATATCAATTACCTCTATATTTAAACTCAAATTTTGAAATTTCACTTGCGAGTTTCGATAATGAAAGTACCATAGCCACCTATTGGTAAGTTCGTGAACTATCACGCCAATACACGACACTAATGCACATAGATTGCACAACAATTATTATTCTACATAAGTACATTTTGTAAGCTATTTTATCGAAATGTTTATAAAATAAAATTGCAGAACAGAAATTAAGTTTTTATAAACGGGTGATTCGTGCTGTCGATGGAAGCTTCGATCATCTTGTTGCACTCGAAAAAGTTTCCGGTCAACTTTTGCCACGCTTTACAGTAGCCGATTTATGCATTAATCGAAACTTGAGAAATCGCGAAAAACAAGTGAAAAGCGCGCTCGTCGCTTTCCTCGATAATTATTTCACACAAACTGAGCTCCTTTTCTCCGTGCTTCCGTGCAGATGAAAGAAATAAAGACTCTGTCTTCTTGTCTGGCTGAAACTTGCAAGCGACTATATACACGATCGGAGAGGCAAAATCCTCCCTCGACACGAGCTTACATATTGCAGTGGATAGTCGTTGTGGGTCCTCTGCGGCGACAGCTTTTCGAGAAATATCGAGCGTGAAAGCAAGAATAATTACCGAGCACTCCTCCCGAGGAATTCCTCTGGACAACTTCCAGCCTCTCGAGTTTCGACGACTATACTCCTTTTTTTTGCTCCGTTTATACCGAACTCGGAGCGGAAAAAGAGGGATAGACCGCCGTGGCTCGGGCGTCTGTACGCGTATACCTTAAAATGAGCGAGAAAATAAAGGAGAGTTTAATACGTTACGCAGGCACGCGAGAGTGAATGAAAAATAGCGCGTTATAACAGATAAACACTGCTCTCGAGCTTGGCTGTATGTGTACAGGCGCCAAGCTGTATCGTCTGCATGCATGTGCAGGCGGGGGGAAGACGTTTGTGTGTAGGTGTGTGTATATATTTTTTTCTTTTGCACTCGTGCGTGTTGGGAGCTGTTGATAAATTTGTTTTTATTGCGATTGCGATGATTGCGCACCGACGAGGGGAGGGTGACGCGTGATATAGCTTTATCTGTAAACGAAATCGTCTGCTTGAATTACCGCAGCAGTGAGCGAGAGAGCGCTAAATGTTAAAACTCGCAACGCATGCTAGATGCGGTGAAGACGAAAAAAGGAACGATCGAAAGCTCGACGCAACGTATCCGACTGAGTCATACGTATACGCCCGACTCACGCACACGCATTTATTGTACAAAGGATGTACGGATATTTAAAGCTCGTGGAATAAGAGGGAAAACTCTACATGCCGAGACACGCGTGCTATATCCCTCGTACATGCAAATCGTAAAATCAGCGATTCCTTCCTCTGCCACATCCTCGTCACATGCATGCATACATACACACACGAGAAAGACAATGGTACGCATAATGCATATAGCTCACGCTGCGATGTGCTATCCCATAAAGTTTTAATTATGAACCATTGGAATTTTCCATTTAGAAAATACGTGTGTATCTTCGCACCATCGGATGTACATACGCATCCGTATAACGCGCATATATAGGTGACAAGTGAACGTAAAAGGATGTATTTCGCGAGCCGGCAGCGAGTGAAATATTGAGAAAACTCGTTGATTAAAGCACAAAAACAGGCCGATAGAGTTGGCTGAAAATTTAACTACGACGATACGACACACAAAGTTTCGGCGCTCTCGTCACGAATCGTTAAGTTTTCCATTTTAATTGTTCGATATTTTGCGTGCCTGGCTGGTGCCCTTCTCTTTCTCTGTCTCTCTCTCTCTCTCTCTCTCTCTCTCTCTCTCTCTCTCTCTCTCTCGTTCTGTCTCTCTGTCTTTCCATCCTCGGTAATTGATGCCTCAGGGACAACGACGCGATGCTCGACTCATTCTTTCATTCATACACGCATAAAACGCCAAGCGTTACGGGAGTATATATACCTATATTGGTACTTCGCAAGCTCGACGCTACAGAACAAAATTAATTGTCTACCATGGCTTGCGAACAGCAGCAGCAACAGTGGTACAGCTCCAGCAAAGGAAAAAGAGTAATAAGGTCTCGCCTACGTTTTCGTGTATATATCTATACGTGGCTAACTTGCACGATTCGAGGGCTTTTACGCTTTGTTAAACATCGAATTTCATTGTGTTAAATTTACTGACTTTTTGATGTAAATGCTCGCGGAAAATAACATTGCAAATCGGAGCGGTGCTCCTTTGGCTTGTATTATATTATTAAACCTTGCCGTATTTATTTCACGAATTCACAATGTAAGTGTCATTTCGTCAATTGAATGCCAGAAGGAAATATAAATATAAATAAAATTTCCTGTAGTACTGCGCGAGTGTGTGTGCGGGTGTCGTTCCTTCTCTTTTTCAGCCTAGGTATGATTTTTTTCGCGCGTACATGTCACTATATATGAAATATATCGTGTATAGACAGTGCAGGAGACGCGCAAAACCTCCGAGGCACGCACGCACGCACCCTCCGGCGTACGTATATACGGAGAGTCGCGTCAAAACAAAAAACCGACTCCTATACGTTTCCGTGCTCTCTCGCGCGCGCACACACACACGTTCAGAGGCGTGCACACTTGTATCTGAAGAAAACGCGACTTGACTTTCGCATCGGAAGTACACCGTGTAAGAGAAAGAGAGAAAAAAAAGGAGCGAGAGAAAAGCTATTTCTAAATTGCCATTCCTGAAAAATTTTCCTCGCTCTCTCTCTGGCTCATAGCGCCTAGAAGCCATATTGCGCGCAGCACAAATGTTGGTAATATCTTCTGCGACATCAACGACGACAGGTGCATCTAAACGTTTTATACTTTTGTTTCTGCTGCCTTTTTTTACTGTTTCTCTTTCATCTCTGTAGCTTTTCTAGCGCACGAATATTAGCATCGTTTTGGTCAAATTATATTTTCGTATTAGAGCTTTTTTGTCGCCAGCAAGTGACTGCTGTCGGGGGCGCGTGTGCAGTAATGGTTTTCAATTTTCTTAGGAGCAAAAAACAATTTTAGAATGCAAGTGCGAGAAAATTCAGCAGATGTTATTACGAGCTGCTTGGGTGTTATTTTGTTAAACTTTACAGCGAGTTGTCAGCACTGCGTAGTGGCAAAATAGAGAGCAAGAGAGAGAGAGAGAGAGAGAGAGAGAGAGCGACAACACTGCGGAAAAAAGCTCCGATATAAACTACTGCGACGACTTATGGTCGTACTGAGTAGCAAAAATAAGAGGAAAAGAAGAAGGAAAAAAATCAGCGTCGAGCATAAAACAAAAGTTACAAGTGCATGTACACTGCGTAAAACTAAAGCTTTTCTGCTCTCTTTCTCTCTTGAAGAGGAAAAAAAATTTTTGCTCTTACAGCGCGTAAATGTCTTGCAGCACATTAAACCGATTTGGACGCATATACATGGTAAATTTATCATTTATACCAACGAGAAGAAATGAGATAGCAGGAGACACAAGACGCAGCAGCTATAATACGCTGAAATTTTAAGTTCATATCTTTTCGAATAATAATAATAATAGTTATGGGTCTGAGAACGTTATATGCGACGGCGGCGCGCGGTATACGACTCTCCAAGCCCCTGAGAAATGAAGCCAGCAGAAATGACTGCTTCCAAGGCAAAAGCTCTTGAGTAGTACAATCCTATGTATGCTCGTACTTGAAACATGAAAGAGTATACATATAGATATACGTATATAAGACGATGTGTATGCAAATTGCCTCGCTCAAATGGACTGCTTTCGTGGAGCTTTTTTAGCTTCTGCATTCTTATACGTGCAAGCTCGTCATCGATTAAATTGGCAAAATAAAGATGCCAGCCTGTTTATTGAAATTGAAATTTTAACCACGTTCATAAAAGCGATTATGGCATAACTGAAAATTATTACGCGAAATATAATACTGAAAAAGTTCCATGTGACGCACATTTTCAAAACATTGTCATTATCCAATTTATAAAATTTAGTAATGTTTATGAAATTAATTCTGTAAAATACTGAACATTAGATTTCACAACTATCGATTAAGAATATTTATTATCTTCAAAACGCCTTACGAAATGGTACTGATTATTTATTTTATGAAAAAGTACTATTAACTTTTTGACCACAACAATCAGTATCAACGGGCAGACAATCGCTACGCGATGTAGCTGCTGACATCTGCAAACTCGACGCTCAACTGGCTAAAATTCAATAACGCGTTGATACTCTAGAAATCTGCAAAGACGCGTCCTACTAAATGTAAGGCCGCAAGATAACGCAGTTGAATAAATGCATGAACAATTTCATTCAATCTTAACCCCAATCTCGAAGAAGTTACTCGAGTCTTCTTTGAAGCTTCGAGCGCTGAATAAAAAATGTCACAATTAATAATCGACGCTCTCTCTCTCGTTCGGTAAATATATCTTCCTGATAATATTATAAATGCCACGCGTAATTATCGCTGAGGATTTATGCTTATAAGCGATTTACAGCGACGAGCTAGTAGATTATTAGCGGCGTTGGAATATGGAAAATATGCCAGACTACGTGGAAAAGTATACGCAGGGGGCTTTGAGCGCAGTAAACCCCCGTATCAGTCAATAACATGCATCAAACTGATATGCGTATTATAACGTTGGCTGCTACACGACAGTGGCTCGGGCTATGAACGAATTGCTGCCGCTGCTGCGCTCGCGCCTGCACTTATACATATTCGCGGATAGCTTTGCTACTTTGTACTCGAATATATATATGATATATTTGCACATGCACGCTCAATGTGGGTGTATACGTGTATGGTGAGGGCAAAAGGAAAAAAAAACTGCTTTCGGTGTAGCGCGCGCAGAGTCTGCGCCTCCTGCATCCAGGCGAGATGGCTAAATCTCTCTTTCGATACATATATTTATACATATTATACTTGCGCGCTCCTATATACGCGTGCTATCCCGGGCAAAGATAAGAGCAAGCGATTTTCGTCTCTCTCTCGCGCGCCCGCGTCTACCCTCGCGCATTATATGCATACATATAACGTTAAAAAGATGTATCGAAGACGCGCGCGCGTAAAAGAAGATATTTGCAAATATTTCTCTCGCTCGCGTACGCTCGAGCCCCGAGACAGACACCCGCCATACCTACCTACGTGTACCCTAGTAGATACCTATACCTTGTACCTACACGACGCGTATAGGTGAGCTTGCGCGCAGGAAAAAACGTGCATGGAAAATATGATGCATAAGCGTGCGCGCTCTCGATAATATTAAACATCGTTGCGACGCGTCGCGCAGAGGGTTTCTTCTTCTTCTTTTTTCCCCTTTTTTTTCGTTACACGGGGCTTGCTTGTGTAGCGTCTGTAGCGCGCGAGTTTTGAGTAAAAGTCTATGTATGCGTAGCGGAGACCGGCGCTACCTGCATTTGAAATCATGATACGTACACCGCCCACCCCGCGAATGCTGAGCTTGCGAGCCCAGCCCTTTTACGCTTGTACACGCGTAGACGTACGACTGCAGAGGAATGCACGAGGAATTGTGTATGTATCGTCGTGAATTCACGCGAGGAACGCAAAAATATCGTGACTCGGGAAGATTCGATCGGGTTATAAAACGCTATAATATAATCTGACTCGGTTAGACAAAGTGCGTCACTAACTACGCGACTGCGGGGCTCTCGGATCTGCAACTATTTCGCGCGTCACGCAAATAAGTAAGACTGTTGTGTTATATAGGCAAATGGCAAAAATCGCGCTCATTAGATTCGAGCGCGTGCGCGCGTGACGAGCGAAACGTCAATGGCATTTTTTTTTCATTTTTGTTTTCGCCGCTGATCGAGTCTATCTAGTATTTATACGGAGTCAGGCCTTCTCGAGTTTCGTCATTCGACCGATTCTTTGCTTTAGCTGCATCTCGTGCGACGCCAATAGTCAATGAACTTTCGAGTCGATTATGTGCGCTACATCCACGGATACATCGTGCACATGAAAAGTGCTTAGCGTATTTTCAACGAGCTACTTGCACGACCGATTGTGTTGTTGGCAGCACACCTTCGTGTTTGAAAAAAAGCTCCTGTACTTGCTTGCACGGCACAAGTGTTATATTTCATTTCAACAACTTGATGTTTACTCGATTCGATATCGTGTGTAACAATTTATTAAATATTTTTCGAATAGCGAGAAATGAATCGCGTGCCTCGTCTTGGCAGTGGCTTTAAAGCTCAAGCAGTTCTTTGATTTTTTTTTTTTCATATACAATTCGCAGACTAGGTAATTATCCAATTAAGAAAAAGTTCACGAGTCAGCTCGTACGACCGTAGGCTATTATTTTTAACAAATTCACCTTTACACGTTTTCGTCGTCGTCATCGTGCATTTGTTGACTTTTCCGTCTGGGCAATCTCGTCAACTTGCACTATGGCGTCCCCGCGGTTGTCGTCAAGCTCCTCAAGCTTCTTGAGCGACAATTGCCATGCAATTCATATTTTTAAACTACAATTATCCAATAGCTAGGTACACACGAAAGTCTTGTCGCTCGAAGCTTAGATGTGTTTTTTGCGACTCGACTAGCTGCGCTATGTGTAGCGCATGTATATTGTATAAAAATTACAAGTCTGTCGGCGAGGCATGATATGAGTCGGGTATATGTGTACGCGAGACTCGAGCGGCGCGCGCGCGTGTGCACCTCGAAAACGTGTAACGTGCAATTGGCGAGACCCTCGTTAGCGTATATGGCTAAAAAAAAAAAGGAAAAATTGTATACACACACACAGAGCCACTGTAAGTACGACGAGTGGAGAACGCTTGCGGCTAGTAAGTCTCTGGCTTGCATACGTGCAATATTTACATGGTACTCGGACGTTTATATAGCGGTCTATAAAGCCAACAACGCGCTATATTGCGCAAAAAAACGTCAAGTTTCTTTTTTTACTTCTTTAATGCACGAGCTTGATTATCGTTACGATATGTAGAGGGCTCTGAATAATTCTAGGAGCATGAAAAAAAAAGAAAGAGCCCACGCTCTAGAGGTCACGATACCCATTGGATAAAATGCCATGCTCTTGGAAGCTTTAATTACATGGGTTTGAGCTGCGAGCCCTTGAGACGTTTCGTGTCTTTGATGTTTTTATCGGGAACAAAGGTTTTTTTTCTTGCTCTTTTTTCTCAATTTTATATTTTATCGCAACATTCAATACTCTGCGCAAAATGCATTATCAAGAGGAACAATAAGAGCAATCGTAACAAAGAAAAAAGTAAATATTTGCTCATATCGCAGAGAGCCGATTCATCCGCGGACGCGGCGTAATTTTTAATACCTGCCGAGCATCGGAAATCGGTCTGCAAACGTCAAGATCAACACTGGAGAGCGGCGAGCGTGTGTCAGTTCCAAGCCGAATAATATAATATACCGACGTGTATACGACGTCGCGTACCGTTCGACGGTCGCGGAATTCGTGATTTCGTCTCTCTCTCTCTGGTTGCGCTCATTTATTTAATTCCTCGCGTCGTGCCACCGAAAGATGCGGTAAACAAAGCAGCGTCATGTCCGCGTCGATTGTCATTTCGTGCACGCGCTTATATTCAAAAGTACTCCAGCGAACTGTGCTGAAAATTTTTTCACATGCACGTCCACCTCCGCTCGTTTATTAACGGAAGTAATCGAGATTGTGTACGTTGAATTTATTACACGTGTTAAATATCTTGTCGATGACTCTCCCACATGAGTCTCCAAGTGGGATGAATTTTATATTTTATTAGTGATTCATTGATCAATTTTTTTCATTTCTACAATTGAAAAAAACCTTTTATCGCGAGTGATGAGAGAGATTCTGAACTTTTTACATCATTACTTTTTTTTATCATAAAATGTATATAATATTATGAGACGAGTTCAGCATGATTGTGATTATTTGGCCAGAGGTCAGCGATTATTATCAAAAACAAACATATTTGCGCTCATGATGAATTTATCAATTATTTAAACTTATATGCAAAATTGTATAATCAGAGGCCAGCCGTCCAGGGGCTTAAGTTTATGCAATGTAATTGTGACTTTGTAATAGATGGCAATTTCGTTTAATAACAAACTGCTCTCAACTAGAATGGTAAAATTTACAAGATTAGATCGGTAAACACATGGAAAATCCAAGTTTGCATATCGTTCGCAAATATTTGTCGAATAATATTTTGATCGATTAATGAATATACAATTAAATTGTTTTACCATCCTTTTAAAACAATAAATTTCACGATTAGAAGCGATATGGTATCCACATCAAGGTTAAAACTAACGCGTTACGTGACGTTCAGTGAAACTTTTAAATGAGGATACTAAAAATAAGAAATTAACATAAAGCTCGGTATAATTGACAGGCGCGATTGATAAACGTCGATAGTGTAAGTGCAGGAAAAAAAAAATAGCAAATCAAGTGCAGTCACGTTACGAGCTAGCAAAAGAAGAAAAAGAGAGCGAGAGACTCGTGGCGCCAGGGCGTCGATTCCGCAACTTTTCCACTCTCAAAGTCCGAGAAGATCGATATTCGCGTTTTAACCCTCGAGGTCCGGCATCGTGTGTGTGTGTGCGCGCGCGCGCTAATGTTATACGTTAAAATTGTTGCGTATACAGGCGGCGTGGCTCGAACACAAAATGCTATAAGTGCATCGAGATTCAATATTACGATTTTTCCCTCTTTTATTTCTATCGAAATGTTTTCATCGTATACGCTGCATCCGGTCGTTATTCAGATGGAATCGATAGAACGTAAATTTAAAGAGCCGCGTCGAATTCTCTTCTCCTCCTCCGAGGAAAAAATTCGCGAAATGCAAAAAGCTTTAAAGCAAATAGCAGCTGGGCTTGGGTTCGTAGGTACTTGTAGAGCTGCTGCGGATGCGGTGGTACAGCACACTTGATGAACTATATATAAGCAATTAGCATCGCACGAGCGAATTAATCAGTCTTTACAACACATTGCAGATCTATCATGTATAATTCGAGAATACAAAGACGTAATTCCTCTTTACGGATGATCCTCATTGACCATTGATGTTGTACCGTACCGTACTGCTGCTGCAGTTGAGAGTGAGCGAGAGAGGAGAGATGGGGCTGAATAAAAGGATGCTCCGAGTCGGTAGGCGAGCGATATATAGATCGCCCGAGAAGAACAATAGAGCTGCAGAGGCAGAGAAACTCGAGGTAAAATCCTGTAAACCGCGCTAGGCTACCGAAAATCCCTCCCGAAACTGATTGTTCGAGACAATGAAAGGGAGAGAGAGAGAGAGAAAGTCGTAATTACCAGCCTCTTTGCTGGCCGATATTGCTGCAGCTATTTGTTGCTCGAAGCCAATGTGCATTCGCATTGCCACTGCTGCTGCATGTCGGAACGAGTGGCAAATGCCCCACGACACGGAAAGAATAGCCCGCTTTCCCGCGCACCCTCCCCTCCCCCTCGCTGTACGCTCAATGAATAGAGCGGCTTTGCGTGTACTTTTATTTTCGCTTTGCTCGCTTTCTGCTTCGTACAGGAGCCCCGACGAGGAGCTTTCGGCTTGACTGTGCTGTAGCGAATTCGATAATGTTTGACACGGACGACGGCGAAGCTCGCGAGCTTATCTCGACCAATTGACTCACGTGTCCGCGAGCGAGCGAACGAGCTCGTTGCTGCTTATCGCGCATTTATTATATGTTAAATAGGCTCGTCGTCAGCCATGACTGACACTTGTCTATGGTCACGTGGCAGATATTTTGACTGCAACGATCGGAGCTATTTTGTTTGGGCGTGCGCGAGCGAAAACCGTCGACCGAGCGAGTGCCGCCGATAACTCGAGACTCGGAGTGATCCTTCCCGTGCGTGCGGATCTTATCTCGCTCGCGCGCGCCAAAACGTTTCATACAAAACAATCTCACTCTCTTATGTAACGGATCGGACAATTGAGGTGTGTCATTATATATACGCCAGCATTTTTATTTGATCTCGATCGTAAATATAAATACATCTACTTTGACTTGTGTAGCAGAGCTCGTGTTTTAAATAAAATTGATGTCAGGAAAAACACGCTTCGCGGCACTTGCTGGCCGTAATCAGAGTATTTTAATTATTTCGATGCGGCGCGATTATAGTTCGCACGGCGATCTTGATGTACCGCTGGACTATCTGAATGTGTGTGTGTGTGTGTGTGTGTGTGTGTGTGTGTGTGTGTGTGTGTGTGTGTGTGTGTGTGTGTGTGTGTATCTATACGAGTTAGATCACTTATAGAAATCGTCGATCGTATCGACTCGCGATGGAGAATGGCATTGACGTATTATGAACGCGTACTCGAGCGCAATCTTCCATTGATATTCCACAATCATATCGGTACGTTCGAAAATTTAACACGAAAATCCAATTTTTGAGTGCCAGTATATGAACGCTAATTTTTTCTGCATCGTTTTATATATATGAAAGTGTCTTTGCTTATCAATGGATTAGTTTAATTTTAATTATGAAAAAAAGAGCGTTTAATTGAGCAGTGCATGCTTATCGCTTGGCAATCTAAACACTCTCAAATCTGCGGGAGACACGCGACGCGGCGAATCTGATGTAATTTCAGGGCCGATGGGGCCAACGTACGCACTTGACCATACAACTCACGGAAGCATATCCGAACAGCTGCAGCAATCTATGCTCTATGCTTGTATGAGTCAACTAGATTACTATTGCGCGCAGTGTCGAACCTTGTGCACGAACAAAGGCTCTGCGCGTCTTATCCATGGAAAAATTAATTTTCGATTTGAAAGTTATCAACAATCGGCAAAAATTAATTAAAATTTCACTTCCATCCGTTTTCATTCAAATGGATGACAAAGCCAGCCCAAAAATCAAATTTCAATCGTTTTTTTAATTTTTTTTTTTTTTGAAACTTGCACTGAATATTTCACAAGACATTTTCAATCGAAAATTTTTTCATTCCAGTAAACCGGCATCTTTCGATTTGTTTTTGAGTTTAGGATGAGAGTATCATGCATGAGCCAGCACAGCTAAGTCACTAAAAGTTATATTAAACATATTTTTCGTACCGAGGGCCCGAAAAACAGTACATTACATTACTCTTGCACAAAGTTTTTGCTCAAGTGACGTAATATACTTCAATCACAACGTGCGGGAAAATTTTGCACATTAATTTCTAATTTTTTTCAAATTATCAAGCATGTAAGTTATGTTATAACCTTTACATTACGTCCTCCTCACATCTTCTGTTATTATCTAAACGGTATCGAAGTTTCGATAACAGACATAAAATGATGTATAGAGATTTTATGGACCAAACCAAATTCAGTATTTGGCTTTATACCAACATGTTTAGATATGCACTTGTGGATTGGAATATGTCATCTAGCGGTAAAACTTGAAACTAACCTAGGACGATATGATTCGCCAAAGACTCGTCTCAAGATACTAGCCATTTTTTAATTGTTCGACTCCTTAATCGCGAAGTATTTTTGCTCTGTTAATGAATATTTGAACATAATTACGTTGAAAGCTCCTGTTTATTTTAAGAAAACTTCATTTATACGTTTAACTTTGACGCAAACACCTCAAGCATATCAATCTCTTCACTTTTTGGGAAATGTTTTTACATGATTATTTCAACTACTGACAGTGAGTTTTTGTAATATTATTCTAAATATATATTCTTTTGATGCGCTACATATAGTTTCAAGTCAAAATTAATATCCTTTTACAATTTTTCACATAATTAGTGCTCAGTAATAAACATAAAAATTATGTTATGTTTTGATCCGCTTTTATTAAATGTGTTAAAAAATATACAATTTATCAAACTATAATGCATCAGAAAATTAAAAATTCTTAAGATTCATTCAACTTTATTTATTAATTCTTAATATCTTAATGTGCATGATTAATTAAATTGCTTTCATAATTTTTAAGATAAGTAATTTTTTCGACACAAGGAAATGAATATCTGTATAGAAGATAATTGAATTATTAAAAAGCTTAGCTGAGTCGATCATTTGGAGACTTGAAAAGTAAAAAGTTCCGACGAAGCTTATCGTATCTTCGAGTACTTTTTAAAGTTTTCTTCTCAAGAAGCCATGGTCATTTCTTGCTGATTCAACAAAAAAACAATGCCGGACGTTTTAAGATTTTTTTTCCTGGGGAACTCTTCTTCTCTGAGTTTATCGATTTTTTCGTATGTAGCTTTTTTATTAAATAAAAGTGCAAAGAAGAAAGTTTTATTATTATTCAACGTTTTTTATTATTATTCGAAGAGAATCCGAGTTTTTGCACAGACAAGAATTTCTAGGCGATAAGGGCGTTATCGACACTTCTTTTATAACTTGTTCATACTTGCATTCAAGAAATACCCAATAAATGATGTTATCCTTGAGAGTATCTGACTGAAAAAATACAAAATCCGATCTGTTAGTTTTTCAATCAAGTCACATCTTTCGAATCTTTTCACAACTATTTCAAGGTGAGATATTATTTATTCAATCAAAACTGACGAACTGTCAAGTGATTTCAAATTTGTTCGATAAAAGCATATGAATTAAATAGTGAAAGATCGAACGATATATTTCGATAAGCACATGAAAAATAGCAACGCACTCATAATTACTGGGAAACGAGTGAAACATCAGCGGTTTATCGCTGGAAATCGTCGAAACAGACACGACTGAAAAATGCTCAATAATTTTGCAAATGTAAGCTTGTTTATATAGATCTACAGCATTTTTCCGAGATACATCATTTTGCTAATGATCACGAGAATAGGGTTATAAGTCGCGAGATGTGTTTTTTTAATAATTATAACATCAGATCTGCGAAGACAGACGGACAATCCCGTTATGTACGGCGCGTAAGACCGGTGCGCATGTATAAGAGAACAGTTGTGAGAACTGGCACAATCGAGCGATGTTCTCCTTTAACGAGATTTGCAATTAAAAAGAAATGATATAAACTCTGCGTTCTCGCTACTGTTTAGCTCTTCGCGTTGACTCGTCGGATTAGAAATTGTAATCGGCCCGCGCCGCTTGTATCGCCGACGATTTTTCCGAAGAACCGCCAGCGCGTAACTTCGCCTAGACAGCTTCAAGGTGAGATAATGTTTTTTTTTTCTTATATACCGATCGCATCGCTTCGCATCGTTGATTTTTTTTCCTATGAAAACAATACCCCGTCCTGGAGTGCACATCCCTGTTGTTTCGGAGCACGTCCGTCATTAATCATCCTATCGGCCATCTCGTTAGCAAACGCATGCGAACAACACGGCACCCACACGAGGAGTGCACGAGCGCGCCGAGGCCTAATAATCAACGAGACGCGAGCAGGAGCAGAGGTTGTTAGTGATGCAACAGTCGCGAGACAGAGAGCAAACGTTTATTTATGCCGACGCGATGAAAATTGCCGGATTTAACTCTCGCGCGACATATGTGCAGCTCGCATCAGCTGCAAAGGGTCGTGTGGTGCGTGAGCTCGGTACGCTCGTGTGTAATATTTGCTTAGCTGTGCTGTTTGAACTGCGTGCGGCGCGGCTCGTTTATGCTGAGAATCTCGACGGGATATATCGAGAGAATTTTGGAAAAGTCACGGATAATAATTTGTGTATGCGTGAGTATATTTGTCGGGCGGTTTATGATGCTCCGAAAATTGTCGAGCGCAGCCCATATTATACGCACGTAATAATTCTGCTGTCGCTGCTTTGCGGAAAAATAAACGCAGATTATATCGCGGATAATTACATTATCTAACCGACTGCATAATAATAACACAGATTTCTACAACAATTGCCGCGCCAGCAGAAGACACGTTCGCGTAAAAAAGCATCATCAACATATGTGTGTGTATGTGCAGTAATCGCTCGAGCTGATCTTTTCGCCGGGCAAATTTTTGCGTCAAAGTCCTGCGCGCGATAAAAAGCGGCCCCCGATCGGTTGCGTAATTTTAGCGCTTTATATTATTACACACATATAACTACTATCTCTAAATGGCTCGAGTGTCAGCTCGTAAAATGTTTGTGTGCTAGGCTACGGCCGCGGTATTGACACCGAACGAACCGCGCGAGGCACAATGAAAACATCGGATATCGAGCGCGCCGATACCGATCTCACGATACAACATCGAAGCTTTTCTTTCTCTCTCTCTCTCTCTTACTTTTTCTCTCTAACTCTTGGCTCTCTTTCGCGAGGAATATCGCGAAAAGTAACAAAGAAAATCATGAATGAAATCAGCTGTTGACATCGATCGAACGAGAGATAAAGCCGCAATAATCGTGCGGTGCACAGGAAATGCACGTGAGTGCACCGTTCGCGAGCTCGATATAAATTGCATCGCACCAAATGAGCTGCAGATAAGGAAAACAAAAAGCCATTAAAATTAGCAACAAATCAATGTGTGTGTGTGTGTGCGCGGGACGATTTAATGGCACGTACACGGCAAAAGGAAGCGCGAGGATAATTCTTTTGAGCGTAGCCGGGAAGCACTCTCGTGGCCTGGAACTAGGGCCAGGAGCTGCTCGCCGATTTATTCGTGTACACGAGGATGAGAAAGAGAGAGAGAGGGAGGCAGTTTGGCGTTCATCTAGGCAATGTGCGCTTGGCTGTGGGTATACGTACATAAGCACTGCCGCGAGCGTTAACTCGTAATGAAGTTGAAAGATAGAGAGAGAGAAACGAACCCCCGGCTGAAGCTAAAACGCCTCCGAATGATGGATCTGGCGCTGTAACGAATAAATACGTATCCTCGCCCTGCCCTGCTCTACCCTGTATATATGCCCCGTGTATTAGGAGAATTTAACGTTCTCAGCGTTTCTCCAGCTCGAGAGCTTCGTCGAGGTTTTTTATGACCACCTAGCCGAGTGATATAAGAGACTGATCGGCCAGGCTCTATATGTATATAAGTGTGTGCGTATGTGTGTTGCACGCCTCGACCATTATAAGCGTCTACTAATGCTCACCGAGGCGTGTGCCGCTCGCGCCATTCCTCCTTTTTTTTCACCATCGGCTCTCGACTTTAATCGAGGATAATCGCCTCGATTTTCTCTCTATTACTTGCCAGTCTGGATCATGACGCGAATAGCGATTTTCATAAACGTAGCTGCATTAAATATATCCACCCGGAGCGAGACGAGCCAATCTTTCTCTCCTGCACGCGGCTGAACGCGAAGGTAAGTAAGTTCGGCCACGTTTCCGTGTACGAATCAACGGCCCCGCCTGCGCACACACGCCAATCGAGTAACACACATAATCGATTCGTTGCTACACACTAGCTCTCGTACTTACTATACGGATAAAATCCCACTAGTTCGGAGTAGGTGAAACTCTCGAAGGCGATCGCCACTGTTGGGCCATTATTTCCCCCGAGCGTCTAATACTTTTCTTTTTGTTTCTGCGCGACCGTCCCACAGCTCTATGTGTGTGTGTGTATACGTGCGCACGACTCGAAGCACAAGAAAAAAAAAGAATGCATAAACGTCGCTCAAAGTGTCACTGTAAGCCACGCGCGCGCACTACTTTCCAATCAGTTAATGCATTTCTTCTATCGCAGCAAAAAAGAGGAAGGAATGAAAAAAAGAAATAGGAAAATAAAGGAAAAAGAGAAACATCGGGTCGCAGCTAGAGTCGGATTAAGCGATAGAAGTAATAATGAGATGTGCACGGCGTTGCAGCAGCAGCACGTGCTACACGTGCGTAGCGTACCGAAACGATTGGCGCATGCAAAATTTGATTTGATGAACCGATGATAGGAAAATCAATGGTGATTACTTTAGCTCTCGTCTCTGTATGCGAGATATAGCAAATGTATAGCGAATGCGCATAGCAAACCTATGTGCCACTATAATACGGTACGTATACTTATTGCCGAGGAAAAGTTTGAAAAATCGAATTCTCGAAGAAATGAATGTTACATCGGCATGAAAAAAAGAAAGAAAGAAAGAAATAGGGAAAAAATAAAAAGTTGACGATTTTCATCGAGGCAACTTTTCTTTGGGCACAAACTTTGTACGCATGTGTGTATATTCGACAGAGAGATAGAACTGTGCGACAGTTTCGTGCAACAATTTTTTTTTGCTTCTCATCTATTTCCGTAGAATAAGTTTGGAATTTCTTTGCCTCGTCGTCGACGTCGTCGTCGTATTCGTTGCCGAGATAAGAAGCGTCGCACGAAATGACTAGCAACAATTGGAGTTTCTATTCATGGCGCGCGAGGCGAGCGAAACAAAAGCGAATCGTCCTCCACTGTATATATACCGTATCGCACTTGCATAGTTTCGCTCGAGTAATATACGGGAAAAATGCCATTAGCGAACGGCGCACTCGTGCACTCTGCGAGCGAAGAGGTCGAGGCCAAGGTCCCGTGCTTATACATTCACGTACAGCGCACACACACAGACTTGCACCACATTTATAAAATGTCAGATCTAAAACCGTGACGATGACGACGAGCGACGACGACGACGACGATTGCTATCGTGTGTCGGTCGCGCGATCATTAGCATGCGCTCGAGCGATCGGTATATACGTCCGTAACAAAAAAAAAAACTCGTCTGTGCTTGCGTCTGTGTGAGTGGATCGCGGAGGCTCGTCGCTGTCGCTCAACGAACGAACGAACGCACCTTTTTTTTCGCGTATCGTTTCTGGCCCGAGTTCGGAGCTTCGGCGATCCGCTGCATGCGGTCAGGCGCCACACAGAGACCCTATTATTGTCTTCCGTCGCTCCGTAGTCACTCCGTTCGGTCAATAAAGCTCGTATATAAAGCATCGCGGAGCGGACGAGCAGTTAAAATTTTACGACGCGTATACGCGCGATTGAAAATCATCGTCGTCGTCACACACGCGCGCGGATGACCGTGCACCAGCTTTCCCTCTCTCCCTCTCAACTATGTGTACGAATGCGTTAAGTTTATTTAGCCGTTAAATTCATCGATTTTACGAGGATGATGAACTTGATCATCGCGTACACTTCACGCCGAGGAAAAATATCGGAAAAATCCTGAGCTCTCGTATGCGAACTCGAGGCGTAATTAACTTTCGTAACGCTTCGCTCGCCTCGCTCGCCTCGCGCCATCCTTTTTAGCAATTCTTCTCTATATATACAATCAAGATCGATCGCTGCGAAATAATATATAACGCAACTGCTGCTGCTGCTGCAGACGTGTAATTTATATTTAGTGTGCGCTGTATAAACATACTTGATTGACAATTTAATTTTCCATAATCGATCTTGAAGGCGGCCAACACGCACACGGCTCTCTGCGTGCCTATTATTATATATAGCTATGGCTTCGCGCGCTACGAATATCCAAGTCCGCTGCTGCGAGAGTCCGGCCAGCTTATACCCATTTCAACGTTGCGACGATTCCAAAACAAACGACCGTTACAGAGTGCAAATTAAATATTTTCAAGTTCTTCCAGTTGGTCGGAAAAAAACTCGCTTTTTTTTTTAAAGGCAAACTCTCGAGTCGATGCAGCCGACGATCGTTGGATACGTCGTGCATTGCTCGGTGTATCTTTTTTTTCTCTCTCTCGCGCGTGCACGATGAAATTTTCCAAGCTCGACGATAAACCATACAAATGTTACACACTGTACCGGATGTAATCGACTAGGCAACTTATCGCCTCCGTTATATATATACCAGTTCCTCGAGCGTAGGCAAGTTTTTTTTTCTTCTTCTTTTTTTTTTTATTTCTTTCATCAACTGGATCGTTCCGCTGTAGACTCGCTACTCGGCGATTTTTCCTCGGCAGGTCTCTCTCGAGCTCTCGACGCGCGAGCCGAGCGTACACAGTACAGACTTTTTCGGTGCTACTGATTAAATCCAGATAAAGAATGATCGAAACTTATTCGACGCTCTGGACACGTTATACGTACCCTCGATTGATACTCCCCTATACATTATAGACCCGCTATTTCGCTCCCGTTCTTTTTTTTTTGCTTTATTTTCTCTGCGATCGCTTACTCGCTTCTGCGACTTTTCGCGCGCGTTATTTGCTTCGCCTTCGTAACTACGCATTTAGATCGTCAGTCGACTCGGGTCGGCTAAATAAGGGCCGAGGTTTTTTCAACTCATTTTCGCGCGCTTGTTTAATCAAGCTCTCGGAGCTGACTTTTTGACTTTTAACGAAGCAAATGTTTTAGCAATTTTTTATTTTACAATAAAAGACTTTTTTACGAGTCGAGCCAAGCGCCGAACCAGATAAAATAAAATAAAAATAAAAACGCTGCAAACCGCAAGTATGTGGCAGCCTGAGCTATCATGAGACAGCAATTAAAAAGAGTTTCCGAACACTAAATAACCATTATAAATGCTTGCACATAAATTAAGGTGTGCAACGCAGTTAATTGTAAACAAAGAAAAACAATCGATTTGCGCGCGTTCGACCAGGTATTTTTAACTTAGCGACGCGCGCCTTGATTAAATTAAAATTAATAAACAGGCGAGCTTCGAATTTCAGCTCACGATATTACGCGTTTGTGTACGATATTATGTGGATGTTTATGCCTGCGTATACATTGCGGCATTTTCCGTGGTTTATCCCTCAATATCAAATTACGTTTTTAAAATTAGAAATCAGATTCGATATCAAAGCTTCACGAAAATAGGACTGTGGCACACAGTTACGAGCATAATTCAAGGAAAATAGCTGATTGTTAAAGCACGAAGTAATCAAAAAACGAGACTAAATTATATTCATGAACAGTTTTATAAAGTACGACACATTCCTGATAGGTACGCACGCATCGCTTGGCGGACGAGCTGCTCGCACGCGATATCGTGGACAATAATTGTTTTGTATTCGCCTAAGTGTATTATTATTAAACGCCGACCAAGTTTCCCGGGAGACTTCCTTCTTCTCTAGCTCGTGCCTGCACGAAGAGCCAAGTGACTTGGCCTGCAAAGTCGAGAAAGAACATTTTTTTCTCTTGACGATTCGGTACACAAACTCCGAACCTTGACTCTCTTAGCCCAGTGGCAGTGCAGCTCAGTGGAAATTCGCAATTACGTATTTTATATATATTTGCTCATGATTTTATCAAATCATGACAAGGATGATGATGATGTGCTCTGCTCTACATAATACATTATCATGTATGCAACAAATGTGTAAAAAATCAAAAGAAAAACAAGGAGCGCGTCAACTTGTTGAGCACGTAGCGACTCTTAAAACGCTTGGAAGAAATGAAAGTTGTTTGCCCGCGCGCAGCTCGTATGAAAAATCTGGCGTTTGCATGTACTACAGCATTGCACATGAACGTATATACAGACACATGCAAGTAAGCAGGTAGGCATATATATTGATTATATTTTTCAAAGCAATTCAATTTGCGTCATAAATATTAAAATACAAAGTTTCGCAATGTGCAACGTTCCCTCCGTTATATTATAATACAACTATTTTTCCGCGAAAAATTCCTTTATTAAAATAGTTACATAAGTTAATAAATTAAAAATTATTTTACCGTGTAATCTTTCTGTGACACACGCGAAGTGGATTGCACATTGTGTGTGTGCATATGTCTGAGTTTGTGCATCGCAACGCGCATACACCTATGTCACCGATTCGCCGTGGATTTATCACAATTATGAAAGGCTCATTTGTTCTCGAATCTACATTGTGTTTATTAAAAAAAAATATATACATGCATGAAAAGCTGAGCTTTGACACGATGCAACGGGCGAACAAATAATTCGATTATCGTATAATGGCGCGTAAATTCCCCGCGCCCGAGACAATTCCTTAAAGACGAAATGTTGCTAAACATCGGAAGTGTTCCATTAGACGACGTCGTTATCAATGAGTCGTTTATGTGCACTCGTTCAGCTCGTGAGCTAAGCGCAGGCTTGACAACCATCATCATGTCCTTCCGAGAAAAACAAAGTACAAAAGAATCCTCAGAAAAAAATCCAGTCAAGCCAGTCAGTTCGCCAGCCACAATCGCGATCTCGAGCAAAGATAACGACGATTACCAACTATCTTGCACGATTACGCGAGACTTTTCGTGCTTTCGAGTGAAAGCTTTTTTAAATTCGTAGACTTTGTACTACGTCAACTAGATTCGAGTCGCGATTTAATTGGTCGGATTAGACCTTATCGATTTGTCTAGTAAATAAAAATATTTACGTATTATTATTTTTTTGTGATTGCATACAGTTGTTTGTTTAGCAGTGAGCTGGCGATTAGTTACGAAATAAACGGCATGCGTGTTCGGTAGTCGACGTTTTTCTGGCTTTTTAATGAAAATATCATGAAAAATGTACTTTATTGCACGTACCGCGAAGAAAAACGTGTAAAGCTGTTTGAACAACAGCGCGCAGCGAGAAACGACAATTTTCGGTATTGGCCTGCGTCGTGTCAATGAACCGCGATCGAGGTACCAGAGACACAATAAACAATGACGCATTATTAGAATTTTTTGTCACACCGAAAATGCGCTCGCACGAAGCGCGACGATTCGCGCGCGCACGGGTACGCGATCGTCTATTGTTTACAAGCCGATAAACAACTATGTGCACTTATTTTATCTTTATACTTAATTATCTAACGCGATATTGGCGTTAACTCACTTTGAATAATGCAAAGAAGAAAATAACAGAGAGTATTGCAAATAGCAGCATCTCGTCGGAAAGATGTTGTTTATCGCGATGACGCGAGGGTAAATTCACAAATATCAAGATGACGCGACAATAAACGCGCCTCCACGATATCTCTCGGCCGGATCGGCAGCAAGAGAGATTCTTTGGCCATTTTCGGTCACGTTTCAACGCGAAATCGAGCCTCACTTTTTGCATCAACCTTGAGGTAATAATACGTAACGTCCTCCCCCTTGGTAGCTCGTCGTCGATATAGTCGCTCGCGGAGCAACGTCATCGTCGAGTTTGTTTCATCAGGGCTCGCGGCGAGTGGAGTACGCGGAGTATATATCTTATAGTAGCGTATAGCCACCACATCCAGCGTGTATATAAACGATTGACATTGGGGAGGGGGCAAGCGCATAGAGAGTCATTTGCCTCTCGCGATTTAAAAGGCTTGATCGACCGCGTGCGCGATTCAGTTCTCAAACATCGCACTTGGCCGACGCTTCGACTTTTCTCTCTCTCTCTCTCTCTCTCTCTCTCTCGATATATACAGACACACTTTGTATCTGTCATTATTTTCGATCACTAATACAAAGACTTCGCGTCGAGTTGTTGAGTTTTTCGAGCGCCGATTTCGATACGCACTCAGTGGGTGAACACAAACAAATTTTGGCCAGTTCTTGCCGGAGCTCTTGATAATTTGCAGTCGCAACTCGCTGCAGTCTTAAAAGGTACGTAGTGTGGAGTGTAAATGTGAACAATGTATAAAGTGTACGTGTGACAATTAGTTGGCCGGTATAAAAAAGGTCGCTCGATACCTTGACCTGCGCTCCTGCGAAAACGTCATTGCGATCGGTATACACCTACGATCGTCCAAGTGTGCAATGCCGAACGCAGAAGCCGATCGTCGTCGTTCGTAATCGCACTCGACTCTGCACAACGATTCGAGAAAATTCAAAGCGCCGCAGCTTACAATACACATGTGTCGTCGGAATATTCATCGTTGATCGCATTGTCGAATAAATACCATTGTTACATGCTAGTTGGCATCGTGTTCCGCGTGCCTATCCAGTTACAGGCGTATTATAACGTACACAGTAGGTGTATAGGCTATTTTTTCGCTATTCATTATCGCGCGCACCGCCGACGCGCTTGGGCCGCTGCACAACTTGTTTTCGGCCTCGCGGCCACGCAACTCTGACGTACGTGTCAAATTTTCGTCGATACACAAATTCTCAGGAAGTTTTTTTGCGAGCGCCATTCCAATAGTACAGCGAACGAATCGAGCCGCTAATACGTTGATAAAACTCCGGGCAGGATATCGCGCGCCTGCAAGCGAGACCTTCGACTTGTGTACCCTTGCACTTTGCACGTAAACCTATTAGGATATATATATTTGGCAATTGTCGAGAAGTTTAGAGCCGCGAAAGCTCACGTGCTGTACGTGACGAGGCGATCGATCTTGAACAAAATCTAGAGAAACAGAGTGTCTAGAGAGCAGAGGAATTTATATAGCCGGCACGAATCGACGCGCGTCCGATCTTAATCGGACGCGTTGATTTGTGCCAATATCGACGATTACATATTATATACAACGATATATATAGCCAGTACAACATTTTTTTTTCAAATACTCGAAAGTGTAACGTTTTTTATTTCTTCGGGTTTTTTTTCGTTATTTACCTCTGCTCGCATGTGTATTTGCGCGCTCTCGAAAAAGCGGCGTGGAAGCGAGGCCATTACGGCGCTGCACCCACGATAAATAAATGCCGCTCGCTCGTCGCAGGAGAGAATCAAGTCAAGAGAGAGAGAGAGAGAGAGAGAGAGAGAGAAAGAAAGTATAAGAGCAAAAAAAATCCTATCAAAATCGCGCACAACAATGATACCTGGGCTTGCACACGCTCCTCTCTCTCTCTCTCTCTCTCTCACTCTGAACACGCTGTGCTACACAATAGAATACGAACGAAAGTAATTTAGATCCAGAGATTCGATACACAGTAGCAGCGCCAGCAGCATCGAATGTGCTCGGATCGATCTGCTAGAGGACGAAAAAAAAAGAAGCTGCAGCGCGCACGAGAGCTACGAAACCCATTCGACCCAGTTTCTTCCGTGACAATCTTGCCGTACGTAGCAGCAGCAGCAGCAAGGATAAAAATTGCTACAGCCGTTGTTCGCGTGCTGCGCGATTGCCTCGGGGATATTCTGCACGTGTAATTTCCCGAAAACGATTTTGCTCTGGCTGTGCCCCGCGAGCAAGCAGCAGCGAGACCGGCGCCTCTTTCCTCCCGCAAAATCAACCTGCACCCGCGCGCACGCATCATGCCATACGCCATCGGATTTCATTATCGTTGTCGAGAAAAAAAATGAAAAGCTAATCCATCGATTCAGTTCGCCGATCGTGTCATTGCTCGGCCGAATTTGATTCTTATAAATTACTGTTACAAAAAAAAATCAAATATAATATATAATGTAAAAGTCAGACATTATAATTAAAATAATCGATACTAAGTTTTATTTAAAATATTTTTACATGTAATTTAATTATTTTATCGGTTACAATTAGAGTTATAAATTCATGAAATGTAATCACATACATTATTTTTAAGTCAAATTCAATTTATCAAAATTTAATAAAACTTAACGTCAACATCCACCGCTAGATGTCGAGTACCTTTATCCGTAAATCTACAAGTGTAAAAATTAAAATATTTGTATATATCGATGCTGTTAAGGAAAACTAGCACGTTTGTGCCGCCTTCATCAAGCCCTCGCATCACTCGGCGCTCGAGGCGACGAGAGGGGTTAACCCCGCTCTGAGGAGAAGAGAGAGCAGAGAAGAAAATCTGTATAAAACCCTCTGTCAAATTAGAATTAACTCGCTTGTAATTTTGTTCGCTCTCATAGCCTCACGTGTGGCGAATACCTCGCCGGGAATCTGGTAAATTAGTTTAAATAAACCGTTATTTATTTAACCGCCTGTCTTCTTTTGTCGTTTCTCTCCGTACACCCGGGACGAGTCTGTCAAGAAGTGTAAGGACCAAGGGCTTCCAAGGAACTTCACACATTTACATTTAAAAATGTATAGAAACGTGCTACTCTTCTTTAACAGCGTTGATATACCCGGTTACTGTACATGAAACATCTCATGTATTAAATTTAATTGAATATTCTAAAGGGATACTGAGGCTATAAGGTGAATCGATGATTTGAAAAACTACTTGGGTATCTAAAAAAAACATCGGTTCTTATTAAAAATTGTTGAACCTAGAAATAGGTTTTTTTAACGTTATTGACAATGAATGCGACGTAATTAGATTCATTTCTAAATTGAGGTATTTACGATAGTTTACTAAATTAAAAATTACAAATTCAATTTAATTGGCATTTCAAATTTAAAAAATTAAAAATAACTACTTTAAAATTGACGTGATTTAAATAAATTAAATTTAAAAATATTGACATTAAATTAAGGCGTGATGATTCATAAAACTTTTTATATTAAATTCAAATCACATGAATTTATATGCTTGTACGTGAAATTGGACTTCCTTTTTTTTACATTAATTATACTGTAAAATTTTTTAACACCGTACCAAATATTATAATGATGTAATATTCCTGAACTGCAAATCGAGTGATAAGACAGCTCGTTCAAAAAGCAATCATATGTGTAGTCGATTTATTAACCCAACTAATCTGTCTCAAGCGGTTCCTTATATCAATCGCAAAAAGTTGGCCGCAAATACCACCAGCAAGCTCTTCCCGTAATTCTGCCTCTCTCTCTCTCTATCTTTTCCGCTCGCGACAGTCGTTCGTCGCTCGTCGATCATTAGCGTCTTGTCATTTTGCAATTATATACATATCCGCGCTTATGTTTTTACGATCGATCCATTATCTATACAACCGCCGAACGAACGAATATCCTGGCCAGAAATTGCGAAATTGCTTAATAAGGAAGTCGGCGAGATAACAACGACTGTTTTCTGCAGCCGCAACGTGTATATTTATGTAAACAGATGCGACGGGCTCGCTGCAAAATCGGCGCTCACATCGAGAGGCTCGTCCGGAAAACGAGAAGTAAATCGCGCTCAATCTCACGTACAGTCGCGAATCGCGAGGCGTTTCCTCGAAATCGCGGCTCGCCAAAAACGCGTAAACGAATCGATCTCGCGATCATGTCGAGTCCGTCGAATCGTCGTATAAATTGCAGCAAAAAATTAGCCTATCGCCGAATGCAGCTGCAGGCGCGGTCTGGGCTGCTGCTGCTGGAATGGGCCACGATCTCTTTGTATAACGTCGAGCGGCAAATGCAATGCACACTACACTCGACGGGGCCGTTAAAACGCACGTTGTTGGCCGCGATTACGCAACTGTGTAGCAGCTTATAGAGGTATCAAACCTGCTGCGCTGCACACACTGCACACTACACCCGTAGTACACACGAGGCTATTGTCAGCGAGTTTCGCATTTTTTCAGCTGCGCGTCAGAAAAATTCACACGCACTCGATCGGAATTCCGATTGGCCGCGTTCTATCCGCCGAGCTGCTTAATTACGCGCTGTGTACGTAAGATTTTCACCCATGTGACTCGCTCTGAGTTATGTACTTGAACTCGCGGCACACGAATAGTTTTTACCACGTAGTTTTTACGCGAGTACGTGTAAAAGCTGCCCGCAGTACTTTCACCCTCGGGTCAGGTGCACATAAATACGGAGCTGAAAATAAAATGAAGTATCGATCAAACGCGAATATGCGCGCCGGTGCATTATCAAAAGCCGTTAAAAAAGTTTCTCTCGACTCGCTCGCACGCGGCACAAATGTGTATATAGCTATACCTGGTGTTGCACGAAGTGCAGTCGCTCGAGCTCGAACTCGGAGCACGAAACAGCAGCCGCGCCATCAGCGGGCTCGCTCGTACACACACACACACACACACGTAGCCAAAGTTTAATTGAGCCGATAAATTATAACGTCGGAGAAAAAACGAAGCGGCTCCGCTGGCTGGGGCCAACGTCCAGCTCAAATATGGATGCAACATTTTTGTTGCTTGTTTTCGTTTGTTTATCGAGGTCTGTCCCTGCTACCATCTCTCCCGGAACGCGGCCACGAACAAAAGTCGCGCGCAGAGAAAAATGTAAACTCGCGAGCGCGATAATTATGCAGCGGTATCGCAATGCGCGTCATTATGTAAACGGAAATGGTTATATACTCGTTCGAGTATATATAACGATTGTACTGTTATAAACCGACGCAGAATCAGTTAGACTTAAACGATGGGAAATGACGATTGATAATAAAATACGTACATTATTCGCCATATCCTTGATTCTGCGTTCCTAACGATCTAAGAGAGCGCAAACTTTGCGGCGCTGTCTCGGGTCGCGATTCGCACTCACGGTGCATCGACGCCGAACTTGGCTCCCAAGCGACGAAATTTTTTCAATCGAACCCCCGTTATTGGAGCGCTTCGGGTCGCGTGAAAGACGCGCGATGAAAAATTCAAATCGATCGGTATCACGTTGCTGATAAACGTGCGCCTCGCGATCGCCTCGACTAAGCCTTTTCTATAATAATGCGGTATATACTCATTTCAAAGTGTAATGCATACATCGCTCGCGAAATGTATTAATAATTGTGAGAATTAGCATTTAATAGAGGAGCGACGATCGCTATGGCATAGCCCACGTAACATGTGCGTACGTATGCGCGGTCCGACGCGCTTCGAATTAGTCAAGTGGCTGGCAAGCGAGATGCTGCCGAGGCAGGCGCAAGATGCGACACATAATCTACCTACGTACGGGGGTATTTGGATGCTAAGCGGACTCTATGCGTATATGACCGACTACGTGGCATACACGGCCCCCCGTGGCATTCGGATGAGCTAATTATTTCGATTGCGGGACAGAAATCGTTGGAACGCGAAGATGGTATCGCTGAGGCCGCGGCCTGTACGCGCGTCGCGTTGTGCCACTGCGACGAGGAACATTGTTTACGTTGATAAGGCACGGGTTTGCAGCGAGCAGCAAAAATGTCGCGTAATCGCGCTCATCGATCTCTCTCTCTCTCTCTCTGCGCGTCCGATCGCGATCGATCGCTCTCGCGACACTCGTGAATTATATGCTTAACCCATATTTATTAAATCGACTCGCCTTGATCGACGGAGCTTCGTGCACTCACGCGTGCGTTAATAATAATCGTTCTATAGCAAAGGCGCAACGTCCTAACCGTACAAGAGCCAAGTACAAAGAGTCGCGTCGCGTTGTAAAAAAAGGAAAGAAAAGCTGCAGAAAAGGAGGAAATCCATTAGCGCAATTTGCCGAAGATGTTTGCGCTCGCGATCGATCAACCGCCGTGACTTCCGCTCCTGCACGAGCGCCGATCTATAAATGGATGGCCCGCGCCTGCCGCCGAGCCGGCTCCGCTTCGTAAGGGATGCGTTTCCAGGCTTAATGCCTTTTCGTGCCTGTGTGTGAGTATGTGTGTGTGTGCAGCAAAGTAATGAATGTCCGCGATTAGGTATCATACTTTCCATTCGACGCGACTCCGATACGCCTACTGCTGCGCACTTTGCGACTTGTTTCTCTTTTTTTTCCGCAGCGGCAGTTTACAGCTAGGCAATTTTAATTCGAGTCGTTAATTAAGAGCTCGATAATCGTCGCGAACATTTATTATAAATGCACAATCGTCTCGTGCCAAAGTTCAAAAAGATTGATTCAGTCTCTCACTCTCGCTTATCGAACGGAAAGTTTGCGTTAAAAGTACGATCGAACCTTTACAGCGCTGTTGCGAAAAAGAGAAAGTGTTCAGCTATACACCGAGGCTAATCCGGTTGCCTATCGAGAGGCGCCTCGTACTTTGTTCCGCACGCGCTATACTCGTCGCGTATAAACTCCAGCCATTGTATTGCATGACTGACTCAAATACGCTGCAGCAGCAGGTCAGTGTCGTAATGGCGTCGCCGAGCTAAGATCGTCGAACGACGCGCGCACTCGCGTATAATACATTTGATAATCACAATAATTGGCTCGAGTACGCCTCCTCGCTTCGATAACGTATTTTTTTTTTCGTTCACACTCGCGGTGATAAGATTACGGAGGTGGTCGATTTTTATTCGCGATTGCAAATATAAAATAATAAGGAAAGAGTGGAGTGTATACGATGAGCAGCAACGACGACGACGAGAATATTATAGTGCCAGCAGACGATGGCGACGGCCAATCGGATTACACGGCGGTACGTACGAATATCTCACGGCAGCGTAATGTATTAAAAATAGTGCGTATCGACGACGCGCCGTGGGCGTGAAAGAGCTACGCATACACGCGTATCGTATAGACAAAAATGCGTGTGTGGAATCGTCCGCAAGATCGTCGACGATTCATGCGTTGCGATCAATTACGCACTGACTCATTCTTGCGACTGTACACGCTGTCATCATGTATACGTTAGCCGCAAGAATCGCAATCGTTGCAATAGCGATAAATGTACCTCGCGAAACTCGATATTCGAACGAGAAGAGTCAAAGATCGTCTCCGTACGATGTGTGCGTCAACTCGGTAACGGACGACAATGATTACTCCTTCTATCTGTATACAACGCAAAACGTATAAAATTTATGTCTTGGCGTTCGCATGCAAAAAGCTCAGCTACACGGGCTCGCTCGGGAGACTTTGATCAACGAGCGGATATCGATTTTTTCCGTTCAAGTTCAGGTCACGCCGCTCGAGCTATAGCTCCGCAATCGCGATCGGCCGTGGCCTTTAACGATCGCGGCCCCCTCGAGTATCCTCGAGCTCCGCTCGCGCTCTCCAGATCGCGCGCACATTCAACGCGTACATACACGCGCCGCTATGCTCGCAATGGGATTTAACGCGAGAAAACTTTATATGATCCGCAGGACAACGAGTCCACGCCGTTACTGCAAGCATCGTCGTCGAGCTCGTCGAGAGGCCGCCGCAAAATGCCGGAAAAGAACATCGGTATCTCGCAGCAGACGCTGGTCTCCAGCCCGGGCGACCGTAGCGCCACGGAGGGCGCCAAGCTGCCCCAGTACATCGCGGCGGTGTCGGCCACCCTCGGCGCCCTGGCCATGGGCATGGTGCTGGCCTGGACGGCGGCCGTCAAGGACGAGAAGGAGCTCAGCCGCCAATACAAGATCGAGGTGGACGCCGAGCAGTACTCGTGGATCGGCTCGTTCGTCAATCTGGGAGCGGCGGCCATCTGCGTGCCGATCGGCGTCATCTCCGACAAGATCGGCCGCAAGACGGCCATGCTGGGCCTGGCCGTGCCCTTCACCGTCGGCTGGCTCGTCATCAGCTTCGCCAACTCGGTCCTCATGTTCTACCTGGGCCGCTTCATCGTCGGCCTGAGCGGGGGCGCCTTCTGCGTCGCGGCCCCAATGTACACGAGCGAGATCGCCGAGAGCTCGATTCGGGGCACCCTCGGCTCCTACTTCCAGCTCATGTTGACCGTGGGCATTCTGTTCACGTACCTGCTGGCGACCGTCCTCGACATCTACCAGCTGTCGCTGCTCTCGACCGTCGTGCCGGTCGTCTTCGCCGGGGTCTTCTTCTTCATGCCCGAGTCGCCGATCTACTACCTGAAGAAGGGCGACGAGGACTCGGCGAGGGCGGCCCTGGTGCGGCTCCGCGGGCCCAACTACAACGTCGAGTCCGAGATCCAGGCCCAGCTGGCCGTGATGGCCGAGACCGAGCGCAACAAGGAGTCCTTCTCGACGGCCATCAGGTCGCGCGCGGCCATCCGAGGCCTCGTCATCGGCTTCGGTCTCATGTTCATCCAGCAGCTGAGCGGCGTCAACGCCATCATCTTCTACGCCTCGAAGATCTTCGCCTCGGCCTCGGAGGACATAAGCGCCTCGACCTCCACCATCATCGTCGGCGTCATCCAGGTCGTCGCGGTCTTCATCAGTACTCTGATCGTCGATCGGGCCGGTCGTCGGATCCTCCTGCTGTCCTCGATCGTCTCCATGTTCGTCACGACCCTCATCATCGGCATTTACTTCTTCCTGAAGCATCAGAACGCCGAGCAGGTCAAGAGCATCGGCTGGCTGCCGCTGCTCTGCATCTGCCTCTTCATTTTCATGTTCTCCATTGGTTTCGGACCCATACCCTGGATGATGATGAGCGAGCTTTTCTCCTCGACGATCAAAGGTAATTGACAATATCTTTTTCGACTGCGCCATGAACGAGCCACGCAATCACGATCGTGTACTATAATCGATCGCTTTTCTGTTGACTCGCAGGAATCGCCGGTAGCAGCGCTTGCCTCTTCAACTGGTTCATGGCCTTCATCGTTACCAAGTATTACTCGCCCCTCGAGGAGGCGGCGGGCAACTACACCTGCTTCTGGATATTCTCGGGCATCTGCCTGGGTGGCATCGTTTTCGTCCTGTTCCTCGTGCCCGAGACCAAGGGCAAGACCCTCGAGCAGATTCAGTTCGAGCTGGGCGGCAACAAGCCCAGCAGCAGCAGTATCAACAGCTCGATCGCCGGCAACAGCTACGACGTCAAAGTATAAACGACCAAACAAATCGAATCAGCTTTAGGTAGCTGCGATCGTAGACTTAATTATAAATTATGTTCATTGTACATATTATGGAGACGTAAAAGCAAAAGTGCGATTGCGCGCGGACGGGAGGAGCGTCCTTCTTATATACTTTGTCCTTGCGAGCTGTGTATGAATAATTTTCTATGCGTACAAAATTCCGAGGCAATTATCAAGGAGCTGGTATCCAGCCGCACGAGCGTATTTTCATTTTTAGATCGTTGTAATGAAGGAGAAGGAGGACCGAATTGGTTCCTGGCGAGACGAGTGCGTCCACCGGGACATTTGTTGGTATTTTAATCTGTTGACTTAATCGACTAAGATGTGTGTGAGCGTGTGATACAAAACTGAGCCCGAGTGTGAAGAGCGCAATGACGCGCGACTAATTGGTTTTTAATTTAGAATGTAACATAGAGTTATAAGCATTGCGCACATACCTGCACCAAAGACTGATCTTAGCTGTTATTACATTTAGATATTACTATTATCGTCGTCTAACGATTATTATGATTACCATTATTATTATCGATTATGATTATTATTGTTTTTTCTTGTCGTAAGAGTAAAAAATTCATAAATAGTCTTAGATTTATTATGAATAATTTTTAACTGCTGTGGCAATACGTAACGTACACAGATTCGTATAGGTTTACGTAATAGTATTATAAAATTATTGTAATTTTAATCTGGAACAAAAATATATAATATATTCTATACCGTAAATGTGATTTTTCGAATAAATATTATTGCAATTTCAATGAGTTAAAAATCGTTTATTTAATATTTACATAAATAGTTAATTGAACATTTTTATGTGATTGTACTCTTATAAAAATGGATAAAACTTAGAATAAGAGAGAGAACGAAGATAATATAATACATATTAATATAACGAATATAAATGATTACATTTTCAAAATATCACTTTCGTAAATGCTCGTTTGATAAAAAAAAGAGATATGACTTAAAGCCCGTGTAGAAGTAAAAAAAATTTTACTTTCCCAATTTGAATGTGCGCTTAATTTGTCTTTAATATGCTTTTTTTGCTGTTTTAACGTCTTACATACACCATCGACGATTATTACACATATACATACGCAAAATGTACAAAAAATTCTAAATATTACGTTACGTTAGTGCACGCGCACTCGCTTAAATTTAATATATAATATTATACATATAATACAATTTTTCATCGATTAATTTTGTAGAGGATTGGATTCAAGTCAGTTCTGGAAACACATTGATCAACAACTGATCGACCAACGTATAAGCCAAATGTTTATTAAATGGAGCGTTTTGTATAGGCTCTAGGAAGGAATCCATCAATTCACACCACTTGGAATGTACACCAAACACCCACCATGGCACAAGATTGTAAAGACCACTTTTCGCTAAATTGTAGTGCTCTTCGGCCTCGAGCTTTGGTGAGGAGGTATCAAAATCTTCGTCCTCGAAATCCGTATCAAAAATAGTCGAATGTAAAAGTTTTACTACAAGAGCTGCCCTGCCACCACTCAATAATTTTACTATCATATTGTAGAACCATCGATTAATCAATGGATCAAGACTGTGTCGAAAGGTCGAAGCCATTACCCAGAGTAGTTTTGAAAACGTTCCGGGTACTTCAATTAAACTATCAACTGTAAATAAATAAATGAATTAGAGTTGAGTTTTTCATTAAGGTTTTCATATTTAACTTTTGCATGATCGAAAACTTACTGGCTTCAGTTATGCAGAAGCAGGCGCCTTTCGTGTGCTGCAGCTTATTTACAATGTACGGGAAATTTTGTATTCTTGAATCGAGATTCAAATTGTTGCGGAAAGGTCCCATGCCGAGTAAATCACGCCCACGAATCTGACTTTCGTTAAAGGTATGATCGCCAGCCACTTCGACACCCATGTCCGGCAAATCCGAATTCGTCGAAGCCAAAAAGTGGTTCATGAACTTGTCGAGGTGTTGTCCCTTTTCCTTGCGTAATTTGTGTGCCATACTTTGATAGAGGACACCAATATCCGGAGTGGTTTGATTGGCCGATAAAGATTTTAGATTCGGTGCCGTGAGAAATGTGTGCAGAAGTTCGCTACTGCGCAACGTCGGTTTGGCTAGTAATCGTTGCAAAAAGTCCTGATAACGTTGCCTACACAAGGATATTAATATTTTTTTATGTAGCTTAGAATCGTCATAGTCTTTATAGTAAATCAAATATGTATCATCACCTGTTGGCCGCTTGCGACGAATTTGCATTTTTTCTCGTTGGCAAGGGTGAATCATTGAGTTCTTTATCACCGTGGAACTCTGATAACCTTGCTCGGAGTACATAAAAGTCCTGATCACGCCTCAGAACTTGCCAAGACCTGTCGGTAGACACGCTATGGACGGCGACTGTGTAAAGTGTATGTACACCAGAACCTTCGACCTGTGGTATCGAAACTCTCCAAGTGCTGAGATCACGACTAGGCGGACGAACGGCGGTACTAGTACCACTCGTTTCCTCGGCACCTTGAAACATTTGCTGGGCATTGAATGGTGCACCTTCCACGGCTGAGGCTGCTTTCAAAACGCTGCGTATTTTACCAAAAGAAGTAGTAATACGAGTACCCACACCGACGCCACCACTAGACATACTGCCATAACAAAAGCAAAGAATTCATTTGATGTTCATCAAATATATCAAGTTTATGAGAATTATATAATATTTTAAAATACTAATAAAAGTAATGTACCTATTTTGGGTACTGGTTTTGACATTGGTATTGATAACAGGAACGCCACATAAAAATTTATAAATCTAAAAATTAAAGATAATTCATATTTATGGAAGTTAGTACTTGGGTTTTTTTATTAGAACTGTAATTTACTAACTTGATATGTATGATGAAAAGAAGGAAGCCAAGTATTTTCTAACAACGTATGAGCTTCTTGATGAGCTTCATACAAGGGTCTTGAAGTTCTTAGCTCTTGCACTTTACTCGGTCCCTGGTCTAGAACTAAATTTAAAAAACATTAGTTGTAACCATACATTCTATACAAAATAGAAATTTAATATGGTAATGAAGTATTGGTATTACTTTGTTTCATTCCTTGGCTTATGTAGATGGGTAAATTTAAAAAATCAGGCCCTTCAGGATCAAGATAAGTTGAGTAAATTTTTAGAGCTTCTGCATGTAGCGTCTCTTCCATTTCAGGTTTCATATCTGGATTCAGTAGTCTTTTGCTTAAATCATCTGAAGAGGAAAATTATTGAAATAAGTTACTTTCATCATAACAATGATACTTTTTTGTAGAAAATTGTACTTTCATACCAATATTTAAACAAAACTGTAGTAAATTAACTATTCCAGAGTCTTTGATATGTTGCATAAATAAATAAAGCAAGTCTTGATCATTCAAGACTTCTTCCAATGTTGGTTTTAGCGTATTTGAAATATCTTGAGTTCTTTGTGGATTGGAAATCCATTTTTGAAGCATAGGAACATATATAGTGTCAGTAGATTGAGAAAATTTTCCTTCATGATGTGTGCAAAGGGCTATCAACATATTTAAGTTATCAGGATCCGCAAGAGCATCTATGGCTGGCAGTAAAACCCAATTTGCAAGAACTTCTCGAAGAATAACCTAGCAATAAAATAAAAATTTCATTAAAATACAGTAAAAAATACATTTTGAAAACAAAAGAAAACTAAAAAGAAGGAATAGTAACTTTTACTTGATTATTAATAGAAACATGAGTGGCAGGCAATAAATGTGGTAACAATGTAGCAACAAGGCCTCTCAAATAATTAAGTTCTGCTTCTCTGGAATAAGCAGCTGGATGGATTCTTGAACCCAAAAAGTCAGCTATATGATCATTTGGCGTTCCCCCTAAATCTTTTACTTTTTTTGTCAACTCTTGCCAGTCTTTAGCATGATGAAGAGCCAAGGGTATGAGATTATTAAAAATAATCTGTGAAAGATCAGCTTTATACAAACGACCAGTTATATTAGTAGCTGCAGTTGTAATGGCTAATCTTAACTGTTGGACGAATGCTTCATTAGATGATAAACTAGAATACCAGGTACAGACGTAAGTTTGTAATATTTCCTCTAAAAGCTAAAATAAAAATATATGTTGTTACTTATAATGAAAGTCATGGAGAATATAATTGCTCAGTGATAAACTTACGCATTCTAAAGCTGCGTCAAATCCTTTGGGAACTTTTGGTATAGGATGTATATGAGATCTGCGATGCCTTTTGCATTGAGCATTACCACAGACTCCACAAGACTTATCAGCTTCTAGCGCAGAGTTTTCATTAGATTGGCTTAGTACAGCATTTTTTACAAGACAAATAATCTGAGTACCCCATACCAAACTACTTGCGTATAAAATACATAGAAAAACTCCCCAGAAAAAGCTGCAAAATAAACAAAAAAATGGTTTGAAAAATTAATTGATAGTCGATGAAAGCTCCATCAGATCACATAGCTTTAACGCTGAGACTGAGGTGAGAAAATGATAAACAAAACTCATAACTAACCTGTCGAATAAAACAGCAATAATGGCGAATATGATAGCGACTGTTGTTAAAAAATAGCCTACGTTATCATACATTTTGGGATGGTAGGCTGCAGAGGCATATATAAAAAATTGGAGGCGGCGTAGGGTTTAATTATGAATATGACAAGGGTGTCTGGTGCGTGAGAAGAGCGAAAGAAGCTACGACCAAGTGTCACAAGTCTCATCTGCTTATGAATAATAAAACGATCATCCGGCAAATTTGAACGAGTATTGTTGTCCTCACGGTATCGTTGATCAGCGACGGTGTTACACACATTTTTTCGCAAATATTATCTTTCTGGCACATATCACTCATACACACGCACGCACGTCGTCGAGCATTAGGCGCGTCGTCGTCTACTAAAGACCAATCGAATCACCATAGTTCCGTCTATAATCGACACACTCTATAGCGTGCCTACATTCTTCAGAGATTTCTCGAAATTTAGTAGAAAGTAGAAAGACCACTTGGCACTGTCGTCATTACGCGTTGTATGTATGTACGTGTGTATCTTCAGCAGCAGCTGACGACGACGACTCGATCCGTAATACGAGACAATGTGCGACTGGCTTTTCCTGCTGCTGCTGCTGCTGCTGCTGCTGCTGCTGCTCTAATCTGTCTATCGCTATGCCTGCTCTGTACTACGTTAATGCGCTCTGGTGAAACATCACGCGGCGAAATATGCAGAACGTTATTATTAGTGCATAGCGTGGCTCGCTGCTGCAGCAGCGAAGACGAGGAGACGATAAAACAATCGAACTTGCTGCGCTTCCCCGGTTATCGTGCGACTTTGCATGTTTTCTTATCGTCGTCTTCTGCGAGGAAACATAACTATGACAACGAACGGAGAGAAGGCTGCGCGTGACACCAGCAGCTTACTACGGTCTACACACTACTACGATTATCCTGGACTATACGTGACACGGAGCATCGTCACTGTCAACGCACATTTCGCATGTATAATTACGTTCTCCGCTGTGTGTATGCCTGGCGGAGTTTACGTATATCTATTGTATTAGTCTGCCTATATAGCTATAGCAGACTTTACGCGGAACTGACTTTGCCTCAGAGCAGTTATAGCAGAACGAGAGATATTATTTGCGCAGACTCGATGGCTCAAGGCGCGACCTGCGATCAGCTATCGCCTATCAACAACTCTGCTCTGCTGATGCTACTAACTCCGGTCTCTGAGTGACTGAGGTTCCCGAATTTCATGTATAATCGAAGAATTTCGAGTGCCGTAAATGCCGATCGAATCGCAGTGTCTAACACTTCTGGAATCTCACAAGTCTATTTAATTGGCATAGTTACACGTTTTATCGGCTTCGCGGAGCTGTTATGGCTCAACGTCTCGATGTCTAATTCATTCAATTCCGTGCGTTATATTTGCCAATGCTCTTTTAGTTCAAGGATGCCGCGCAGTTCATTATTTAATATCAAAACCTCAAAGCGATATGGTGAAAATTTAACAAGCTTCGATTTATATATAAAGCAAAAGAGTCATTTTAAATCGCACGCCCCCACCGTAGCGCATCGTTAATTATTACTGCGCAACGCTTTACATTCGATTCCAAAAATCTTACGATCAATTTCTCAATGCAGCTGCTATGGCTTCAACTCTAATTTTAATCGTAGCAGAAAATATCAAAGAATATGATTATGATACTTCTGTTGATCCAACAAAAAATTTACATATGATCGAGTATTGGCCATTGGTTGAAAGAATTTCATACATTTTTGAGATTCCTGCTATAAAATACTTTTTTATTTACAGGATTAAAATGCACTTTTAAAAGCTTCATGATATATTATATCCTTCTTTTCTCATACGAAATAATGGATGAAAAACGCATTTTACACATTGTCGTCGACGACGAGGCAGCCTAACAATATAATTATTGTTTTTTTTTGTTTTTTTCTGTGCTCATTATTATGTGACGAATAAATTTTTTCTTTTCTCTTCAGTTTTCAGGACTCTGCGTACCAGGTAGTATTGTCCTTGATTTTTTCTTTTTCGTGTATGCACGAGGTATTAATTCATAAAAATCGCATTTTATAATATATTATTTATTAATTTTTCTCTCCTTTTCTCTTCATCGCTCAGTTAGACAATTATTTTTTTTACATAGAAAAAATTATTAATTTTCTGATGCTTGAAACTTGAGCCGGAAGCTATTATTTTTGCTTTTTTTCAAAGACACAACACTGTCGTTACGCGAATTAATTGAGCAGTTCAATATCACTCAGTATTACTAAGACAAAATAAAAAATTGACAAAGTATTGTACAAATCAGCTGTCATTACAAATAGATATAATGAACTTTTTTCTCTCAAGTGTGCTTTTTTGGTTTGTGTTAGTGATTCTTTTATTTTTCGTGAATAAGAGTGAATTATATATAATAATGACGATGATAAATTTGATTGAGTCAAATACGGTCTTTTCCACAGTATTTTGGCGCAATTATCGTTACTTTATTATGTATACATATAAAAATATGCATGTGACCTCAGATCGCGGTGCATGCTAAGCCTCTTGGAAATCTACTTTTTTTCATCATCACTTTGCAAAACATTCACCTTTTTTATTTATTTATTTAATATTACTATTTATTTTGAGTTGCTCACCATTGCACCATCATACACTGTGCACTTTTATACTTTTCATATATATAGCAATTATTGGTAGTTTCACAATTGTATATCAACTAATATTAGTTTCAATTATAATAATATTTAATAATAACAATGGGCTCGAAAGTCGATCCACATACTTTACAAATATTTCCCAAATTAATATTTATACTTTTTCTTTTTTTAAACCATTTCTCTATTAATGCATCGTATTTCTGTATAATTATAGTCACATTTTAAAAAAGGAGAAAAACTTTTTTGAATTTGATGTTACAAAGATACAACGGTGCAGTACAGATCACAAAACGCAAGTCTTTGTTCACACTTTTTTCAAGAAATTCCAATCATTTATATTTTACTATATAAACTATCATCAATGCTTTGATTGTGATGAGTCACGCATCACAGCACAATTAAAGTATAGTTCTATTTTATTTTATAGTAAAAAGCATTATCAAGTTACGAGCTTAGAAAAAATTCGTCCAAAAAGTCATGACTGCGAAGCACGACTGGCTTATCACTATAATGCAAAATTGTTCATAAGATAATTTAAGATTTTTAGATCGGGAATTTTCTTCAAAAAATGATGTTAAAGCTCTTGCGCGAACATTTAGTTCATTTGTATACTGATTTTGTTGATAATGCACATTTTCAGCTTAACTTATTTCTCCTAACTGCACATGTAATAACAAGTAGCAATAGTAAAAACGTTTTACACTGACGACATACGCATGATACATACAACAAGCTAGCTCAAACTTTCGCTGAAAAAAAAAACAAAACAGAACAAAACAAAATTATTTCTGTATCGAACTATAGCTTTGCAACATTTGAATCATAACTTAGTACCGTTTTTTCTAAACAGCACGTTCCTAATGATTTGCTTTTTATAATAGTTTTGAGCATAAAAGTATTGAAAACAAAATAAAAATAGATATTCTCCTTCTCATATTTGCTTTTAATGACAATAAAATAAGAAACAGTACAATAATAATTAATAGTTATAATCATCATCATATTATAAAAATAATTCAAATATTTATAAATTGCATGTGTAGTAAAGTTTATCCGAGGGGACCCGCTCTTTTAACTCACCAAATTGTGATACAACATAATCAATACAATAATGTTAATAATAATAATAATAAATCCTTCACAATAATCATTCTTTTATGCATCAAAGTTACTTTACTTTACCCGCATTAACTTGCGAAACTCTCAAAAAAACAATTCACCTTCGCACGTGAAAAAACGTTTATATACTTCACAAGTACTGTAAAATTTATAATTCTTTTAAAGATATATCACTCGTTGCCTCAGAAAGTATGTATTTTTGAGTAATTGATCAGTCGTTTTTTGATGAACCCTCTAGACACGACTAAAATAGATTAGATTTCGGCGTTCTTTTCATACTATCTCTTCGTAAATATAATAAATAGTTCACGTATGTATACCTTTGCCAAGTCCGATAAAAAATCTCATCAGCACACGAAGGTATAAATTGGTGTCGAGTGTTGTATAGTGCGTACGCGACAGTGTACTTTATTTTAATGTGTTTACAGTATGACGGTGTTTCGCGAGTAATCGCCTTATTTATTTATTGTTAAAAATTTGTAGTATACTGTTTCTTTGTCATAGTATTACATGAAGTGCGGCTTCCCATCGTTGCTTTCACATTTTTCATAACACTGTTATAATGTTCTTTTTATTATTTGATGAAACGATGAAAATTGTTTATTCAACTACCTTCAGCACCTTGCCAATGGCAATTGTTTTATCTAAAATGATAAAAATGATTCCGGATTAGAATATTGAAATATCTAATAGACGAGCATTTATTAAGGGAAAAATGTTATACTTACTTTCGTCTCTGAGTGTGAATCTACCCATTTGAGGAAATAGTTTAAATTGTTCAAGGCAAATAACTCCAGCGCACTCAATTCGCATAATCGCAACCTGGTCCTGTTTAACAAACCTCGGCCGCGTCTTGCTCTTGTCACCTGTTTTTTTATCCACCAAACAGATTAGAGTTTTAACCGTGATTTCTTCAGCAGCACAATGAATGTGCATCACGGCACTGTAACCAGCACAGATTATACTCTTGTGTTCGAGGATAACGACTTGAGCGTCAAAGACTTTGCCAGTCTTTATGGGTTTGATGCTGTCACAAAGCACAAATCCAGGACTAACCTCCTCCTCTTCAATACCCTTGATTTTAATTTTCACATTTTCTCCTGGTCCAACAGACGTGACTTCTTCGTCGTCGGACCAAAGTTGGTCCACAATTACTTGTGTCTAAAAAATAATACAAATAAAATGTAAAAAAGTTTTTTGGGGCAAAGAGAAATTAATTATAAGTTAAATACTCACTCTATTGGGCATTACAAGAAGTGGATGTCCCTTTTTAGCTTCACCTGCTTCTACTTTACCCATAACAACGGTGCCCATATCCTTGTACTTATCAACAATAGGCATTATGAATGGACCACTGCTCTTGCGATTTAACGAGGGCAAGGAATCAATGAAAGGTATAAATGCTGGACCATCGTACCAATTACAGATTTCTCTGGGTATTGGGCTACTCAATCCAATTCCAAGTTGTCCCGAAACCGGCATGAATGTAAGATCTTTGGCTGGATTGAAACCCAACTTACGCAAGTACGGTAATATTTTATCTCTGAAAATTGATACATTGGTGAGTTGTAAATTATTGAAAGATTATTGAGTAGCAAAAAAGTAGCTACACTCACTTGCATTCGTTGTATCTTGCTTCATCCCATTCGACAGTTGGATCATCCATTTTGTTGACAAGCACAACTAGATGTTTGACACCAGCCGTTTTGGCTAACATGGCGTGTTCTCTCGTTTGGCCACCTCGGTCAAAGCCCGTTTCAAATTCACCTTTACGAGCTGAGATTACCAGTACAGCTAAATCAGCTTGAGCAGCTCCACCAATCATATTAGGCACGAAACTCTTGTGGCCCGGAGCGTCGAGAATTGTGAAATGCTTTCGGTCCGTTTCAAAGTAGGCCCGGCCAACTTCAACGGTTTTACCTTTTTCACGTTCTTCTTGATTGGTATCTAGAGCCCAACTCAAATACCAAGTCTCACGACTGCGTTCCTTAGCTTCACGTTCATATTTCTCCAGTGTACGCTTGTCTACCATACCAGTCAAAGCCATAATTTGACCACCAATGGTTGATTTGCCGGCATCTAATAAAAAAAAATTTGTATATATAATTAAAAACTGCTCACATTTTGAAATTTGATTTTGATAAATGAACTTACCAACATGACCAATAAAAACAACATTAACATGCTCCTTTTTACTCTTTGTATCTTCAGCAACTTTAACAGGCTTTTTCTTTGGCACCTTAACTACCAGTTCTTCATCATCTTCAATATCATTTTCTGCCTAAAATATTTGATAATTATCATAAGCATTGATTTTTGAACTAATTGGTGATACACTTCATTATAGCTGTTGATATCAGTATGAGTCATAATAGCTTCATGTGTTATTATATAATTGCCTGTTTCTTACCTCTTCATTTTCAGGAGTTAACAAAGGTTCTCCATCAACTGCTGCTTCTTCCCACGAGTCTGCAGGCTGATGCTCTGGACTAGTGTTTGTAGAATCAGCATTTGGAGTGCCTGGAGGTGGTGGTTCTGTGTCTCTCGAAACAACAGGATCTGGTGGAACAGTTGGTGAATCTGTGTCTAAAGGAAAACAAAAAATTGCAAATGGGTTAGTTGGATGAGAAATATTTCAGGTTATTATTGTTACATTTTTGAAAAATATAACAATTATATAAAAGGAGTCCCATCGGAGCATTCATCGACACTTCTGTGAAACAAGTCAAAATTATGGAAGAAATAATCCATAAACTAGATTACTGAGATGGTACAGAAATTTCAAGTTGCTGAAATAGCAGCATTCGACGAAAAATACATTGAAGAACTCAAAGATATTAATTGAGCTACAACTGTAAAATAAAAAATCAAAATAAAAGTAAGAAAATCCAAATAACAAAATTTATGCTACTAACACAAACATCGTTAGGATGAAATACAATAATCAACTGATGTCTAACTACTTTCAAACATTGAATTAAAGTTTTAAATCTACACACCAAACTGGAGCAGTTTAAAAACAAACTTGCTCAATAGTATCAAACCATGCAATTCCAAGCTGGTATATTTTGATATTGGGCGTCTTGGTATGATTATCATTGCAATGACATTTGTCATGAGACAGATGTGTAAGAGCATGAATAAAACTGCTGAAACACTAAATCACACACAAAGCACTACATAATATGCGAGACACATATTTAACCAGCAGTTAAAACCTAACCGCTGATAAGCAGCTGGTAAGTGTTTTGGGCCAGAGCGCTACAATATAAAAGGATCATGCCACATAGGAACTCAGCAGTAAAAAGTAAAAATGATATAACTGTAAATAAACAACAAATCTTCAAAGATATGCCATTAATAAAAGCCAAAAACTAGGAGCAAACTAGATGTGGGCTGAAGAATATTGAGGCAGAAGAAGTTAGGGGGGACTAACCGTGATGAGTTTCAGGAGGCATATCACTGTCGAATTCGTTAAGGGCATCCGGATTTTTAGCCGGCGATGCCGGTTGAGAGTGCGTGGTGGACGACGGCAGTGAGGCAGTGTCAGCAGGTGCCTCGTCATCCTCTGGCGCTGGGGCCTGCTGCAGCTGTTGTGCAGCACTGCTCGTCGTCTGTGTCGCACTCGCGTTAAGATTTGTCGAGGCCGTCGTCGACGAGGACGACTGTTGTTGAAAATGAGATTGAGACTGATTGTTAATGATCTGCTCTGGACTATTGCTAAGGTGTATTGTCTGATGCTGAAGTTTGTCTTGCTCGAGATGGGGTGCGAGAAGATTATTGGCTGGCTGCACTGTCGATGATGACGATGAGGATGAGGAGGAAGAGGAGGACGAGATAGTAGAAGTAACATTAGTACTTTGTCGGTTAGCTTGTGGTGCAGCTGCAGGGGCTGCTGCCGTCGCTGCTACCGCTGACGAGGCAGCAGCAGCAGGAGCAGAAGCAGGAGTATTGGCTGCTGCTGCTGCAGCAGGAGCAGCCGAGGGTGGCGGTCCCATACAGAAGGAAGGCACGAATTCAGCCGCGTTGACGTTCAGCGTGGAGAACTTACTCTCGATGGAGCTTGTTGCTTTGTCCATGTTGCCGCTGTTCGCTGTACTGCTACTGTCTTCGGTCTGGTGTTGCTCCCACGAGTCCGGCGCCACGCTGTTCGCCATGCTTTGCTCTTCTTTCCTCTTCCACCTTCGCTTTCTCTCTCTCTCTCTCTCTCTCTCTCTCTCTCTCTCTTCCTCTTACTCAAACTCCGTTCGTTCTTCTCTCCTTCTTTCTCGCAATGGCAAAGGTGCTCACACGCACGTCGCGCCGAGTTCCGTCTTTTTCTACAGCGCAGCAAGCAAGACACGCACTAATCGTCGTCGTCGTCGTCAAATACTCGACGTAAGTCTTTCGTCTCTCTTTATCTCTCGGGGCACTCGACGATGAGGCCGAGTGCTGCGCTTTCCAGCTCGCTCGCACTCACGCGCGCTCGACCGCAATGCAAGCAGCAGGAGCAGCAGGGCAGCGGGGAGTCGGTTGATAGGCCGCCAGCGAGAGATTCGCTATTTTCTGGCTATTTCACAGGGCCAATCGATCGGGCCTCGAATCGGCCTGCGACGATAATGCGACAATCCAATTCGGCTCCGTGTATAGAGCCTTATAGCGAAACAAGCACGCACAGAGAGACACACTTAATTTAGCACGCACGCGGCGATCGCGCGGAGGCTATGTGCAATACGTGTCGCGCTGGCTGCAGGCTCGTGCACGCGAACGCTGTTGCTGCCGTTTCGGGCTCTCTTCTTCCTTTTCTTTTTCTTTCTTTTTTTTTTGTTCGCTGCCTTGTGCAGTTGTACAGTTACACCGTGGTTGGGCGCGCTGCACTGAACGCTGTTACGACCTGGGAAAAAGATACGCGGAGATAACAATTGCGATTTTATAACCTATATCGCTGACCAACGGCGGTCATGAGTAGTGAATCTGCACTTGAGACGCACCCGACGTGTCGACGAGGTGCGGCTTTCAAGCCACGAGTCGCGTGTGCCGTTTCTGCCCAGTGCGGCTGTACCTTCTCTCTCTTCCTTTGCGATTTTGCGCTGCTGCTGCTCACTGCGCGAATCTATGTAGCTGTCTCTGTCTTGCAGCCGCGGACCATCGGAGCAACTTTCTCATTGAGCCCTTATATGCACTGCGCGCCTCCAATGGGCCATAGACATGTATAGCTATATATACAGCGCACGTAGGCACCTATTCTTTGGAATTTCGCTGCGGCGCGCGCGCGCACAATCCATAGTCCAACTCCGTATACCCATAATACCGCTATTCCATGGTCATACGGAAGTTGGCGTTGGATAAAAACGTGCGACGACGTTTTTTCCCCTCTGAAACAGAGAACGAGTAGAGATATACGTGACCCACCGAACGAGAAAACATCTATTTTTTGCAAAAAAGCTCGTGAAAGATATCCCCGTCTCTCGACCCTTGCCAGTTGCCGTCCATCGGGGAATTCGCTGCTGAGCAGACGCGCATTCAAAAATCATTGCGCCAATTTAAGGTTAGAGGCACCATCGACAAATGTGTACACGTATTCACGTGTGCGCTATATATTTCGCGTATATTATGCATAATATGCAGCATATATGTATTTGTACCGCAGTGAAAGTCGTTGGCCACGCGCGCACACATTATACCACCAGCAGCGGTGGTGGTGGCGGCGACTCCCGCATTTTATGCTACGTAGCCAAATCTAAATGCCAAAGCGCGTATCTTTACGGCAGATATAATAATGTAGGCCAATGTATATGGAATGCTCGTTACATGCGGTAGTACACACAACCTCATCGAACAACCCGCTGTTGCCATATTTTAGCTTGTTTTTTTTTTTGGAAATTTCCAACCAAGCGCGCCGCTAGTGTAGAGTTCGTAGCGCTGCTGCCGCTGCTGTTTTTAATACGGCAGGGCCACCCCTGCACGTTCGCGCTATTACGAATTTTATTATTGCGAGAGCGAGTCTGGATATTACTGGTTCTGCTCCGAAAATTTCAAGATGATTTGCGAAAAGCTGCGAATAATAATACCGCTTCGCGACTCGCGTAGTCTCATATCTTCAAGCGTACAATTCTTTTTCATACCTGAGCGCGAGATTAAATTGAATGTTTACGTGACTTATTCAAAAAAAATGAAAAGACAAGAAAAAATAGAAAAGCAAAGAAAAAAATTGTCCGATATCGATGAAGTTCTCTTGCAGTGCTGCAATGAACAACCCTTAAAAAAGATATCGAGTGCAGTGCCTATAGGGGCTGCGTATTTTGCGCCTTGCTACATTATTATCGCGCGAAAAACAATTAACACGCAAGCCCAGCTTGCAGGTGTACATTATCGTTTTTTAATGTCATGCTAACATAACTTCTCTTCCCTCGGTCGTATCATAACTTCTTTCTAGATGCGTGGGTGGTGTGCGATTACGTCATCAGTACGTTGTACACGAAACAATTGCCAAAATCTTTAGCCGTCAGATGGAAAACTTTTCACGACGATTTCGATGCTCGTTTTAAAGTGCGATTTAATGAACGGATCATTTTCATTGATCAACAACGACGATCGATTAGAACAATCGTTTTAAAATGTTTTTTTCTTGGAAGTTGAGAAAGTTAACTAAAATTAACTAATTGAAATTATATTGAAGAGAAAGCACACAGTCATTGTACGACTTGACTCAGCAGCTCGGTAGCACGTGGCAAATTTTCATACTTCGTTTGTCAATTACCATCGAACATGAGATACTTGGTACGATTTGTCGACCGCAAAATAATCGTGAAAAAATCGAACGAAAAGCCGAAAAGCAAATGATCGTCGATGTTACGATCGAAATCAAGCTAATCGTCGACTTATGAAAGCAAAAAATGAGAGAAGAAAGCTTCGATACGGAGCTGCGGATGATTTGAAAAATAAGCGTATAACCTAAGAACTGGCGATGCAGGCAAGCTCGATTTAATTCCGAATGGCCAAAACAGCTTGTCGCGTATCGTGCTACAACACAGTGCACGCGCACACACACACTGGGGCCGGTTGCAGTCTTATCGAGCACTTGGTCGTGCTGCGAGTTGAATCTGTTTTTTGCTTCGTCGAGGAGAGCCGAGTCACGAGTGACAACAGCAACTGCTTATATACTGCACTGCATAAATAGTCTGTGTCGGGGAAATATGGTAAACTCTCTCGAGCTTACGACTACGTCGTAGCGAATAGCGAAACAAAAAATAAAAGCCTCTCGTCACTCGCGTCCGTCACTTACCTTTCATTTTGCTTTATAAATGTGTGCTCTACGTCTATTTTAGATGAAATCAGCGACGACGTTACGGGCTATTTTAATCGATGGAAGATTATCGGCCGCAACGACGAGTTACAATAGCTGCTTAACTCGAAGGATGTCTTCCGGTAATAATCACACATACGCACTCACTCTTATCTCAATGTATCGAGAAAAAATATTGCCACATGTCCAAATCTTTCGGTCTGATTCTACAACGGACTTTCGTTTTTTTTTTCTTTTCAGCCAACACCGATGCCGAGGTCTTACTGAGAGAAGTGAGTGTTATTTCTTGGAATGCAAAATTAATTATGAGAAACAATTGCTGCCTGCGGCTGTATTATAAAGCGCAGTGCAGGCGGCACGATGATCAACAACGCGCGCGCAAACAATAAACAATCGATCGAAACGCTGATCATCCACAGGTGGCGGACAGCGGAGTCATCGAGCTGAATCGGCCAAAGGTACTCAACGCTCTGAACCTGTCGATGGTCAATGAAATCTACCCGGTGCTCAAGCGATGGCAGGACACGCGAAACTTGGTCCTCATCAAGGCCGCCGGGGACAAGGCCTTTTGCGCCGGTGGAGATATCAAGTCCTTGGTCGTTGCGCTCAACGAGGCCGGCGGCGAGAAATTGGGCCAGGACTTTTTTAGACGCGAGTATACGTGAGGGCATTTTTTTTCTCCATTCGACGTTTTTGTCGTTAATTTCCTTTATTTATTTTTTAAACTAAAAAATTTCAAAAAAATTGCAGACTCAACCATCTGATTGGTACATTTAAAAAGCCTTACGTCGCGTTGATCCATGGAATTACAATGGGTGGTGGCGTTGGTCTCTCGGTGCATGGAAAGTACCGAGTGGCTACGGAGAAGACAGTTTTCGCTATGCCAGAGACCGCCATCGGTCTGTTTCCCGACGTTGGTGGAAGCTATTTCTTACCGAGACTCAAGGGAAAATTGGGCCTATTTTTCGGCTTAACCGGATACCGACTTAAAGGTAAAATTTGAAACCATTGTTTATTTAATAATTTACTCTAATTCTATTTAATACCCTTTTTATATGTTTTTCAGGTGCCGACGTTGCATTCGCTGGCGTCGCGACTCATTACACGACCTCCGACAAACTCGAGTCGTTGACTCAGGAGCTCACGTCAAGGAGCACGGAAGTCGATCAAATTCTGGAACCGTATCTGCCAAAAAATTTAAACCATCAATTCTGTCTGGCGCCTTATTTGGACGTAATAGACGAATGCTTTTCGGCTCCAACTGTCGAAGAAATCATCTCCAAGTTTGTACCCAATAGAATCATCTTCACAAAAGTCTCGCTCAAAAATTCAATAAAAATTTTCCTTTTGACAGGCTTGAAGAGAAAAACACAGACTGGACTCGAGGCATCGTTGAGACACTTAACAAAGTGTCACCCACGTCTTTGAAAGTGACCAAAAGAGCCATCGAGGAAGGCGCCTCCAAAACTTTGGCCGAATGTTTGAGGATGGAGTACAGATTAGCTTGCGCATGTTTGACCAAGGATAGTGATTTTGCCGAAGGTATTTATTGAAGCAAACAATTCTACCGATACAGTATCTAATTATGTATCTTTCAGGTGTTAGAGCTTTATTGATTGACAAAGATCAGAATCCCAAATGGAAACCAAAGAAATTGAGTGACGTATCGGACGCAATGATTGACAAAAGATTTGCTCCATTATCATCAGACAAAGACTTGTTACTTTCTCACTTATAAATATGTAATGTGATACTTTATTAATTATTTTATACATTTTTTGTCAATATTTTTGTATGGTTATTATTTTTTCTGTATATAAAATGTTATGTTTAAAAATCACTATCGTGCCGTTTATTATACTTATAAGCTTCAAACTGACGATACCTCGTCTAGTCTTGTATTCGTTCATTAATCAATGGTCATGCGTTTGTCTAGTCAAATATATGTATATCAGCGCTGACATTGATTTCGTTGGCTCGACTAAATTTGCCATTGCGTATACGACACTTTCATTCTTTTCGCGAAAGACATAGCGCGCACATATAACAAAATTGCTCTACGACTAACAGGTGAAAAATGTCGGAGTGAAGTGAGTCACTTTCAATCCCGCACTTGCGAACTTTTCTTTTTTATTCTCTCGCATAGTCAATAAATAAACATGTCTCGCGATGCTTTTGGTCCATTGTCAGTTCGGCGAGTGTAGCACAAGTCGCGCTTAGAAATTCTCACAGAAAAACCACTGCGCGCACAATGACGAAGTTAATCAACCTCGGCGGCACAGTGCCAAAGCTTCGCTGCTGCTGCGTTCGCACGTTTAGCGCGCAGAAAACAGGTATCCGTGAAAAGCGATTGCTTGTTTATTATTATTACTATATACATCCGACTCGTTTGCGACTCGATTAAACCGCATCAACTTCGCCCTAACATGCAAGATCAATGACAATTTCTTATCGTTTCACTTTCATGAATGTGTCACCGTTTTTAAAAATCAAGTGAAAATGCATTGTTTAATCTCGATTCATTTTGGTAAGCTTCCACGAAAAAGATCTCCGACGAAGAAACCGATATTCTGATCGAAGATGTGAGTTAGATCGAGCGAGCAAAATTATCCAACGTTCATGAAGCTAATAACAAACATTTTACTCAACAGGTGAAAACAAGTGGAGTCATAATTTTGAACAGGCCAAAAGTGCTCAACGCTCTTAACTTATCGATGGTACGAAAAATAAGCTCGGCATTGAAACGATGGCAGTCGGAAAAAAATATAGTTGTCATCAAAGGAGCTGGTGGCAAAGCCTTCAGTGCCGGCGGAGATGTCAAAACAGTCGTATTAAATTTACAAAAACCCGGCGGTGAAAATTACGGTCGAACCCTGTTTCGCGAGCAGTACAGGTAATTGGCTCATTTCTCAATCATCGCATGTAAACGCGACAAAATCAAATATTACTTTTCGATCGTCAGGCTCAATTATCTCATTGGTACTTACCAAGTCCCGTACATGTCGATCATGGACGGAATAACAATGGGAGGTGGCGTGGGCTTGTCGGTTCACGGCAAGTACAGAGTGGCCACGGACAGGACAATATTCGCCATGCCGGAAAATCTCATTGGTCTCTTCCCCGACGTTGGAAGCTCGTATTTTCTGCCCCGTTTATCGGGAAAGCTGGGATTGTTTTTGGGCCTCACAGGCTACCGGTTGAAAGGTGCCGATGTTTTGCACGCGGGAATCGCTACGCACTACATTCCGTCCGAAATAATTGATCAAGTCACTCATGATATTATTTTGAATAATAAACGAGTTGAAGATATTTTGAAACCATATAGCACTGCTGATAACCAAGAGTACAGCTTGTCCCCTCACCTGAAGACCATCAACGACTGCTTTTCACCGTCAACCGTTGAAGGTATCATTGAAAGGTATGCAGCTTTATGAAATTAATCATTTTTTAAATTACTCAATTATTACTTTGAAAATAATTGAACCCAGATTGGCTGACGAAAAATCTGAATGGGCGGAAAATGTCATTGAAACTCTTTCTAAATTATCACCTACTTCGCTCAAAGTAACAAAAAAGGCTTTTGACGAAGGTATCAAGAAAAATTTTGCAGAATGTTTAAGTACAGAATATAGGCTGGTATGGGCTTGCTTAAATCGAAACAGCGATTTTTACGAAGGTAACAAAATCATTATTGGCAATTGATTTTTCAAACCAAAATTTCCTTTTTTCCAAATTAAAAATTACATTTATAAAGAAATGAAAAAGCCAGCTCAAAAAAAGTATCCATCCCGTTCACTGAAACTTCTACTAAATATTCTTGCTCAAGTTCTTTGGGGTTTATAGAACTTTTTCGAGAAATATTTAGAAAACGTTTCAGAAAAGGAGATTAATAATTTGATTTTTGGGCTAGCTTCACCATCTCTTTAACTCAAGTCAAAATGAAGCAGTAACTATTTATGCCTACAGAGTTACGAAAAAAGTATACGCAACTAATAGTAATTTCTATCAAATTTTAGGAGTCCGAGCTCGACTGATAGACAAAGATCAGAAGCCAAAGTGGAATCCTAAAGTACTACGGAAAGTAACAAATGAACAGATCGAAAAACGATTCCAATTTTTATCCCCAAGAGACGAATTAGCTTTACCGTAAATTTAAGTTATGAAACAAGAAACATTATTTTCAAATCAAAACCTCTGCATGTAAAAACATTCGCTTTATTCGTGTAAAATAAGCCAAAGAAGTTATGCAAATTTTACTATGTATCTTAGATCTATTGCAGATGCACATTGAACATATTTATATTATTTATATAATGAATTAACCAATCACACAATCAACATTAAGCATCGGATGTTATTTTTACAATAAATTAAAATTACTAAATTGTGTACTCACTCGCGCGCATTTTCTATCAAAATTAACAATAATACGAGAAAAAAATTGTTAAAAATAATCTCCTTTACATACAGAGATAATTTATGTTGTTTCACAATAGTAGAAGATACAGATGATTTTTCATCAATCTTTGGAATATGTTATTTCGAAAAATGAAGCTATAGTAACAAAAAGTAAAGATTAAAAAATATTCGTTTGGGTGTACATTACAAAAATTTTACTACAGCGGATTTTTAATTTGTTCTGAAAATCTTTTTGTCTATCGTAGGAAAAAAGATTCTCATATCTATAAATGTTTTCTTATAGTCTCAAAAATAGCAACTATCTAATAGATCAATGTTTTGTGAATGGTAAAATGAATAATTAATTTTTTTTTTATCAATCAAGCCTTTTTGACAAAGCATGTATGAAATAAAAGAATCGTAAAGATATCTGGACTTCTTAAATAATTAATTTATTATTGTTTTCATTATTAAAAATGTTCCAATCACTCCTCAGTATGTCACTTTATTTTCTAAGTAAACTCTATAGAATAAAAATTTCGATGAGTTTTCATGAATGCAGTTTTCATTATAAATAAGTGTGTCGACTCGTCACGGCTTTGATACCACAGGACTTGAGCTTACAACTAACCACCATTGAACACAATGTTCCTGACTTGTGTTTTAAAATTCACTGAAACCCTCACCTATTATTTAAATACAGTTTTTCAATAGAAATTTAATTCATCCTGTCATACTAACGCCAACGTGAAGAACGAAGAGTAATTTTGAAAACCATGTTTTACTGGGGAGTTGATGTGTACAGATGTAAATTTTATGAATTCAGTCAATGTACTGTGCAAGCCAGCGAAAACCTTCGCCATATCCTTGCCTCTTCAGTACTGAGCACATGAATAATTCCAATGGGCGTCCAGGAAGATCTCCACGAGGAACCTTACCCTAAATAAAAATTAAGTTTTAAACTCTCAAGTAATACAAAATAGTTATTTATGTAACAAGTGCCCAAAAGGCGTTTTTGGGCACGAGTGTGCGGAAAAAGACACGAGTGCCGGCTATGCCGGCACGAGAGGGTGTTTTTTCCGCACACTGTGCGCAAAAAGCTGGGCACGTGTTGCATACAAAATTTTATGCAATAGTAGACGAAAAATACGTTCATTTAAATGAGGCGTTTTACCGCACACCCGTATCCAAAATGGAGCATTTTACCGCACACAAGTGTCCAAAAACGCTTTTGGCGCACTAAAAAATGTGCGAAAAAAGACATTTTTCGTCATACTATTGCATAAAAATATTATTAATTTAGATTCCAAATTCGAACCTTGCCAGTAGTCTGACCAAATAGACCGAAGAAAGTCCTAAGTTCATCTTCGGATGCTGCACCAGGCTTGTCAATTTTATTTCCAAGAACAAGCACCGGACAATGACTCAATTGTTCATCAGTCAAAAGAACTTCCAACTCTTTTCTAGATTCAGTTAATCTCGTTCTATCACTAGCATCTACCAAAAACACTATTGCGTCTACTGCAGGGAAATAATCTTTCCAGACTCTTCTTGCTGTAAGAATAAAAAAAAATTAAAATGACTCACATTTATTTTTAAATCAATAATAGTATCATGTATCAAAATAATACCTTGTGTATGACCACCAAGATCAAATGTGGTAAACCTCATGTTACCAATAGATAATTCTTCCGATGCTAAAAAGTAATAATTCAATTAATATTTTATATCTACTTGTAGTTTTACTTATATCAAATTGTTAAAGAACAGAAAATTTTCAGTAATGATTGAGCTTGCTATTTTACTTACAACTATTCAAATTAGATACCAGCTCAATGAATTGTTTATGAGTATGATCAAATTATACTTCTTTTAAATTTTTGAAAAGTTCAACTAAAAACTTACTTGGATGTAATGTGGGTACATGTTGTGCGAGCCTGTCATCTTTGAGCATATGTAGTAATGTGGTTTTGCCAGCATTATCTAAGCCAAGAAAGAGAAGTTTACCACTCTTCTTGTACAAACCTTAAATAAAATCAATAAGAATTATGTTAGAAAAATATTGCACTTTTTACAATAAAGTTTTGATTTTTTATAAATGATTTTTAATCAAGTCTATTTGAACGATAGCATTCTCATAGTTAATTAGATTGGAACAGCATGAAAACTGAAAATAGAAAATCTTCCACAACAAAGGTAAACTTGAATACCTATTTACTGCAGTAAAACAGTTGTGCCAAGTCTTATAACATGCATGATGAGTATAATTTTATACTATGTATTGGAAAAAGAGAACCAATGAACTCATAACATATATTTTGAAACTATAATTGAAAATATATTTATACTTGTAAAATAAGTGTTATCATATGTAAAGCTCTAGATATCAAATTTTTTTGAACATTTAAAGAAAAAAAATAATAGTAAAGATAAAACGATTATTTACTACTTATTGAAATAAGCGTTGTTTTGCATCAACGCATCAATGATTACAGTTAAATACATCGCGAATCGAGTAAATAAGGCAGAAACTAACGCGTAATAATGCATAAAACATGATTGAGAAGACATTGGATTTGACTCACCAAGATATCCGAGAATTCCGGTGAACCAGTCCCAAATGAACATGATCCAGGCTTTGTTCCAAATTGGTTTTCAACACAAAAACTACGACGACGACTAGCTCACAAAAGGCTGCTTTTATAAACTTGCACTGGTTGCACTAATGCGATGATCTAGCTGTACCGATGACTCTGCAACAAAAAGATACGAACAAAACGTCCGCGTTAATGTACATTTCAGATGTCTCATTGAGAATTGACTTTGCGCTTGCAAAAGTTTAATATATAACGTGTCTTTCGCATTGTTGCCTTAACTTGTGGATAGAGAGAGAGAGAGAGAGAGAAGCAGGAAATCTCGACTGACGATATGTGTGTGCTCGAGTGCGTGCGAAAAGCGTGTGATTAAAGATTATGTATACATGTCAACGTGTCTATAAACAAAAGTAACTTTTTTCGGCGGCTCGGAAAAAAGGAGCTCCGTGCGTGCACGCGAGCAAAGTATGCTCGGAATTTTGTCAAGCTGCAAGGCTATATATCACGCAGCGCTTGAGCAAGTTGAAAGAAAAAATATAACAGCAGTCGGGCGCTATTATAATATCCGAAGCTCGTCGCACTCAAGCTCGCGCCTCCGGAGCGTACACGTTGTTTTTATTTTGTGTCAAACAGGTTGTGCGAATTTTCCAATCGAAACCAGTCCAAGTCCAGGAGTGGCGTGGAATATCCGAGCTCATATCATATGTAATATGGTATAACGCAATCACGACCACGATGTTGTATCGCGTAAGTTTGATAGAGCATGTATATTATAAATCTCGAGTACTAGGCCGTGATTACGATGGCTTATCGAGACTCGAGAGCGCGCCAAGAAAAAGAGTTTATAACATACCTTGGGTCGTGGGTAAATGGACACCCACCACTTTCGGATACAAGAAGATAGCTCGTGCAAAATCGCGAAAAATTTGCCCAAGAATTGGCGAAGAAAGGAAGAAATGAAGGCTAGAAAGCAGCGAGCACTCGGAGCACTATAAAGAGACAGCGAGTCATTCGCACGCACTTGTGCGAGTATATCTCGCACACACGTCCGCAGAAAATTATTCCGACGTCGAAATTAAAAGGCCCCTACCCGACTGCTTTCGCGCTTTATGAATTACAAGCTTATGCGAAGTTACGCGAGCGAAGAGGCACGGAACGTTGTCGTGTGATCGTAAGCTTCGATGCTGTCCCTTGCTTCTTATGCAGAGCTGCTGCCTTGCCCTTGCTCCGATGTATCGCACAATCGCGATAGTTACTCACATCTGTCGTGTGAATCTTCACCCACTCGATCGTTTATCAACGCGGGCACATGTTCGACAACTCTTCTCGATGCTGCACTGGCGAGACGATCAAACTTTCGTCAATTATCGCATCTTACGTGGGGATCCAGCAAGCGCGCGTGCAGAGCAGCCTCTGCGAAATTCACGGTTAACCTCTAGTCCGCTGTACGTCGGACGTTTGGCATTGGTACATTCGCAGACTCAAAAATTCAGCGAGAGCAGCAGCACGACTCTTGAGACACGAAGAAAGAAGGCTAAGCAAACACGTATGGTAAAACCATGTTTAGCAACGTCACGATATTCGGCCTCGAGTCGGGTCTCGTTTTCTGCACCCGAGAATCGACGATTTTGCGAGGCTGCTATAAGTGAACAATATGTTTACCTGATGTTGGCTCCCCGTTTGCAGCCCTATGCGGGACTCGGTCGTCGACGTTCGTTTGGGAACAGAGATGATTCTGGCTCGCGGGCAGCTCGAACTCAGGTGTATACACACGGAGCACAACACACATATATACAAGAGATTTGAGAGATAGATGGGCTGCCAGTTGTGTACGCTAAGTCGTACGTGTGCTGCTGCTACTGCTCGAGCGAGCGAGCTGTATACAGATATACCTACCACTCTGTGTATGATGTTGCGTGTACAATTATTACCAGGCCAGTCGCCCGCTCGGGTTCAAACGTATTCGCTCTATATATATGTGTGTAGAATGTGTAATGACGGAAAAAAGTAGGAGACTACTATTACCACTTGCCAACGAGTTCGCGAATTGCCAAATGCGAAACGGGCAAAAAGATTACGGGAGTCGCGATCGACGACTTGCAACTTCGGAGCAGCATAATTCGATGGTTCGCGCGTTCGATCGAAAATTTAGGGTGAAGTAAGGAATTTTCATATACAATTTTAACGCACAAATCAATTCGAAACTTGAACGAATCAATTGATTTATTTCTAAACTTAATTTCGCTGCGGCTCGTAGTTGCATTGTTTTATTCGCAGTTTGAATAGATTTCCTCTTGATCTTCTTTTTTTGCGAAATCAGAAGACAGATACATCTTTCATGAGCATAAGCTCGATCGAAACCTTGTAAAAATGTCCTATAAGATCCTGCACGAGAAAAAAATCACTTGTAAAACAAAAATTACACTTATCGAATAATAACTGACTTGACCATACCATTTATATCATTTTCAAATTTGTTCAAAAGTTTATTTGACTTGAATAAAAATAACCGGATGGCTGAGTATTGGTACAGTCACCCTATATCTTGAAAAGTGTGAGGAAAATCAAAATAAAATAGAAGAAGTTGAATAAAAAATATTGAGGTTTATTGCAGATGGGGAAATATAAGTATTCGATCAGACTAGATAGAGATATACATTGTATAAAAAAAATTTGATAATTCTTAAGAACAGTTATAAATTTTCTCCGAAAATATACGTACAATTTAATGAAGTGATAAAGACAGATGTGTTGCATAAAACATTCAATTAATAATTATTTATTTAAATAGTAGCTCACGGTAATAAATCCTCGACAATCGCACATTACTTAAACATTGTATAAAACACCATGAATTTGTCAGTCTCTTTCTCGGTCGCACTTTCAGCTCAATTTCACCAATTTCCCGTTAATACAACCCACCGCCTTTTGATAAACAGTACCACATTTCTTCAGTATGGCCGAGCCTCTGAAATAGCTATCTTTTGCCAGCTTTTTGAGATCGGATGTGTCGCTGCCACCGATCTGCACCAAGCTTATCATCTTCTCGACGAAGTCATTCCACACCATCTCGGCATGCGTCAGCCTAATCCTTATTTCGTAATGCTCGATGTCGCAATCTTCCATATCTTGTTTCACTGCTAAGATTTTTACCATATTCTCGGCCCAATTTTTGAAATCCAACAGCTCCTGGGCGAGAAACGACATGGCTCGACGTATTGACTCTGTATTATCCACATTATTGGTGACGTTGGTTGCTTGAGCCATGGCCTTTATCTATCTTGATCTTTATTTTTTATATTTTCAACTTTTTCTTGAACTCGAGATGTACCTTACGTCGTCTCTGCTCGTGAAATACGCCTTGCACTCAAAAAAGGGCACTGTCAAACTCCACGTATACATATGTAGCGTCGGCGGTGCGACCCCTACAACGAAAAAAACCTACACCATATTTAGAAATAGAGAGAAAATAGACATTTATGTACACAAAACCGAATCGGATTGTATATCTAGATCAGAAAATATACCGTGCCGCCGTTTTTTTTTCGTAGAGTCGTCGCCGCCGACGTTACACACGTATACGTGGGGTTTGACAGTGTTCTTTTTGGAGTGCAAGGCGTATTTCACGAGCAGAGACGACTTGAGGAACAGCTCAAGTTCAAGAATAAATTAAATAAAAAAAAGAAAGATAACAATGATGGCTCAACCAAGTAACGTCACCAATAATTTGGATAATGCAGAGTCCATACGTCGAGTCATGTCATTTCTCACCCAAGAGCTATCAGATTTCCAAAATTGGGCCGAGAATATGATGAGCAAACTAAAATCTGGCGAGTATTCCACCTTCGAGCGTTACGAGTTAGATCAGAGGATGGTATATGCAGAAATGGTGTGGATGGACTTCATGGAGAAGAAGAGGAGCTTGTTGCAATCCGGTGACAGCGTCCCGTCCGATCTCAACAAGCAGGCAGGGGACAGCTATTTCAGAGGCTCAGCCATAGCGGAGAAGTGTAAAACTATAACTTTCCAAAATCTTTCGTTCTTCTACAGTTTCGAAATTCCAGTAGCGGATTTGGAAGCGATCGACGTAAGCGGATCATCGACCAGAACTTGATGGTGTTTTTGGCCAAATTCAACCGTAAAAAGGACTGATAATTTGATGGTGATATAATACAATATTAAACTAATGTGTAAATGTCTAGAATTCATTCATGATATTATTTTGTTGAATCATATTATTTGAATGTACTGCATCGGAAAAATTCAATCCTATGTAGTCATTTTGATGTAATGAAGGTAATAAAAAACAATTTCTCAATTTTGTTGACTATTATAGTAGCCATGCGTCTAATATTTTCAAAACTTGTCCCAAATAAATTACATTGCCGAAATTAAAGAGAAGAAGAAGAAAAAAAGTGAATGACTAGTAAAAAAATTGTTCAACTAAACTCTTTTCAATGTTGTTAAATTAATAATTAATTTGCAAAGCACCTTTACAATTCATTTCATGCATTTTCGTGAAATTCCGCTCAGATATAGCTTAACAGCGATTATCTTTTACAACGAAATCGATTGCCGGAAAAAGTGCCTTTGAAGCGAGTGGATTGGGTTCAAAGTTCTCCAAATTCAATCGTTGCCGCTTGCCCTCGGTCAAGCTAAGCCTACCCTTGTAATTTAATTGAAAAACTACCGAATTCACGTAAACGCACTGCACTGAGCACTTTGATATCTCGTATTGTCTCGTAAGCAAATGTCATCGAGTCACCGTCACGGCCGCGGCAAAATTATAACGAAATATGCGCGCGCATCGCAACGCCTGTAAGTATGCATCACCCGCCGCCACCAACGCTGCCGAATTGTCCGTTGCACGCACACACAGTCGCACACACATACGCTACACATATAAAAATGAAAATGTGTTGTATGCACGGCCGCCGAGTCGCCGGTGGCGTTACCGGCGTTCTCGGCTCCGGAGTTAGGACTCGGGAACCTTTCGTGTGCGTGCATCATAATTGTAGAGACGCGATCGCAGCACTGCGTCAACTTCCCCTTAGTCAAAGCGATAAAAGACAAGCCAGCCGCAACAAACAACGCGAGACAGTCAGTGTGCGTGTGATAAAATAAACGCGCTCGTCCAGATTCGTTCGACAGCTTCCTCGTCGAGCAGTTTTCATACCTTGTAATCTCTTGCCCGGGCGAGCAGCTTATCAACATGCTAACGCTGGGCCCGAAAAAAGACGGTGGCCCGAATCTCAAATTCTTCGACTCGCCGGAGATCCTCAGCCAATTGGATGGAGTCAAGCAGTGGCTTTTGAAGAATGCCAAAAAAGTGAGTTGCATCCGCAACGTTTCTCTATCATCAATACTTATGATCTGCTTCTTTACAATTATGCACATCAAACGATAAATTCTTTTAATAATATAGTTTCACGCATACGTTGCCTAACCTCATTTTCTTCAGAGTCGTATTGACTTTTGATGTGGCTATTTTGTTATTCTTACCCATATATCGGTGCCTGTTACTCAAAGATTGTACAATGTGCTCCAATACAAATTTAACTGATGTAAATTATTATTGTTATTTCAGTATGTACAAAATGATGTGCCCACCAACAAAATTCTTTCTACCCTTACGGTACAAATCCTTCAATTTCAAGAAGACAATCTTGGTAAAAATAATACCAAACCGGTCATGACAAAAATTCCTGTGAGTACTAGTAAAGAAAATTATTAAAATTTATTATAAAAAGTATTCATCAATTTAAATCTTTTTTTGTAGATGAAATGCTTTTTAGACTTTAAACCAGGCGGTGGATTGTGTCATATCTTATCAACTGCGTACAAGTTTAAACAAGAGCAAGGATGGAGAAGATTTGATTTTCCTGTTGCAAAGGTTTGTAATTAAATATGAAAATTATGATTTATTATTTGAAATCTCAAAATATTTACTAATACAAATGTTTTCAGCAGACAGGTACTCGTATGGATAGAATGCTAGAAATGCTTGTAGCCATAGAAAAAGATTTAATTCAAAGTAGATGTTTGATTGTGCCAAACATATTTGTAAGATCAGATGTTGATAAAACTACTGCTAGCAAAGTTAAAGATATAGTGCGAAAACATCAAGGCACCATCGCTGAAAATGAAGATGATGCTACTCACACTATTTTTCCTGTAGCTGATCCATTAGAAGAAGAATATGCAAGGCCTTGTTTTCGCAGAGATCGAAATGTACTCTTTCACTGGTACTACTTTCCTGATAGCTATGATTCATGGATTAATTTTGAACTTCCATGGGACTATCCTGAAACCAATCTGGGTAGTGCACCAGTGAAAACAACTTATAAAGTATCTGCATCTTGGGCTTTAGACTTGGAGCAGTACAATGAATGGATGAACGAAGAAGATTATGAGGTTGATGATAATGGTCAGAAAAAAGTGCACAAGTTTAGACTGTCCGTAGAAGATTTAATGGCTCCTCAGTCTCAACCTTCTGCTACAAAAAAGCAAAAGCGTAAGCGTTCTCCAACACCTCCACCCAAAGTAGGAAAGAGGAAAAGGTGAGTTTTTATGATTTCTAAGTGTTGATTGTAAAATATACATATGGATGAATCTTATTGAATTCCAAGCAATTTTAATGCTTCATATGAATAAAATACAAATAATTATTATGAGTTCTTTAATGTTTTTTCTATATTACTCTGGGTATTGTTCTATTTGATTCTTGTAAGTAAACAAAATTTTTATTTTTATTAGTGGAAGAGGACCTGCTGGAGTTCAAAGTGGTCCTGCCTCAGGGCCAAAAAAATCTCGATCAGGCATAGACGAAGAAGAAGATTTGACACAAGGCATGGAAGAGCCTGTTGCAGAACCAAGAATAGTTGAAGTAACAGCTTCGAATAGTAATTCTCAAAATTCAACTCAAAACAGTTCTGGTACTTCTTCTAGTAGTAAAAAACAAGACAATGAACTGCAACCATTAAAATCTGGTAATATGGCAGATCTTGATGAACAAACAGATGGTAAGAATTTTTTCTCATTTTTAAGTAAAATGTGTTACTGAATTTAATATAATTTGATATTTTTTTCTATTAGATAAAAGCAATTCACAAGCATCTCAAGACAAAGAAGAAAGAGATGCCAATAGAGAAAGGGCTGAAAGTAAGAACGACGATTTGGAAGATAATGTTACTGAGCAGACTCATCACATTGTTGTACCAAGCTATTCTGCTTGGTTTGATTACAATTCTATTCATACAATTGAGAGACGTGCTCTTTCAGAATTTTTCAATGGCAAAAACAAATCAAAGACTCCTGAAATCTATTTAGCCTACAGAAATTTTATGATTGATACATACCGTCTCAATCCCACTGAATATATTACATCAACAGCGTGTAGACGTAACTTGGCTGGAGATGTATGTGCTATTATGAGGGTTCATGCATTTTTGGAACAGTGGGGTCTCATCAATTATCAAGTTGATGCTGATCTTCGACCAACACCAATGGGTCCACCACCTACTTCTCACTTCCATGTTTTGTCAGATACACCGTCAGGTTTAGCACCAGTCAACCCTAACCCACCAAAGACACCTCAACCATCAGCAGCTAAAACTTTAATTGATCTTGATAAGAAGCCTGTTATGGATGAGAATGGTAAGATTCCTAACGCCGGTCCTATGGCCAATTTTGGTCTTAAGATTGATCAATACACAAAGAAACCAGCTGTTTTGAAAAACAAACAAGTTGCTGGTGCCACAAGGGATTGGACAGAACAAGAAACCTTATTATTACTTGAAGGTCTTGAACTCCACAAAGATGATTGGAATAAGGTAATTAACACATTTTTATCAACATTTTTTATATGTTGATTATAAAATATATCCGTTAAAATTTAGCAGAATTTAAAATATTATCTTTTTGTTTTGTAGGTATGTGAGCATGTTGGTACTAGAACTCAAGATGAGTGTATATTGCACTTCCTACGATTGCCTATCGAAGATCCCTACCTCGAAGAACCAGAAGGACTTGGACCATTAGCTCACCAGCCTATACCTTTTTCAAAGGCTGGTAATCCTGTAATGAGTACTGTAGCTTTTCTTGCATCTGTCGTGGATCCCAGAGTAGCAGCAAGCGCTGCTAAGGCGGCAATGGAAGAGTTTGCTGCTATCAAGGATCAAGTACCAGCTAATTTACTTGATCAGCATTTGCGCAATGTTCAAAATAGTGCTAATTCCGATGGAAAATTTGATCCAGCTGCAGGATTAGCTGAATCAGGTATAGCTGGTACAGCGCCAGATCCTCCAGAAGAATCTAATGACAAAAATAAAGAAAAATCATCAGCTACGTCACCACAAGCTTCAGGAGACAGTAAAAAAGACGAAGCTCCTGCCTCAACAGACGGCGCTGCCGATAAAACGAAAGAAGGTGCTACAGAATCCGCAGGTACTGCTCCTGCAACGCCAGCTACTGAAGGAGGTTCTCCCAAAGATAGTGCTGCAGCAACTACTGAAAATGAAAAATTGACAGAACCGAAGAAAGAAATGGATACGGATGGTGAAGCAACTGCTGAAACGAAGTCTGATGAAACTGAAAAAATGGAAATTGATGAAGAAGCGAAAGACAAAAATGATGAAAGTGAAAATAAGAAAAAATCTGATGGCGAAGATAGCGAGGCTAAACAAAAGAAAGACAAATTGGTGCGAGATGCTCAACTTCAATCTGCAGCAGCGGCAGCTTTAGCTGCTGCTGCTGTAAAAGCTAAACATTTAGCAGCAGTAGAAGAACGAAAAATTAAGTCGCTTGTAGCTTTGCTTGTTGAGACTCAAATGAAGAAACTAGAAATCAAACTTCGCCACTTTGAAGAGTTAGAAACTACCATGGAGCGTGAACGTGAAGGTTTAGAATATCAAAGACAACAACTTATTACTGAAAGACAACAATTTCACTTGGAACAGCTTAAAGCAGCAGAATTTAGGGCACGTCAACAAGCTGCTCAGCGAATGCAACAACAAGCTCAAGAACAGCAGCAACAACTCGCCCAACAGCAGCAGCAACAGCAACAACAACAGCAGCAACAACAACAGCAGCAACAGCAACAACAACAGCAGCAGCAGCAACAACAACATCAACAGCAGCAACAGTCACAGCCTCAAACACAACCACAACCGCAACCGCAACCGCAACCACAGGTACAGCCACAGCCGCAGGCGCAGCCACCAATTCCACCTCAACAAAATCAACAAGGACCTTGGACGAACGCCCAGCCTTCTCCACAACCAACAGGCCAACCCGTTCAGCAGCTACCACCTCAGCAGTCAGCACCTGTAATACCACCACAACCACAGCAACCGTCAAGTCCACAAACGCAACCACCTCATACGCCTCCGCAGCAACCAGCTTAAATTGATTACTCTTAAGAATACGATAATATTAGATACTTCAAATGCGTACACTATAAAATAATTTTTTTAAATGTCTATAGTAACAGAGGTACAGGCTATGCTTCTAAATGAAATATTTCACTTTTAGAGCTGCCTAAAATCGGAAAATATTTTATAACTATTTACGATTTTAAAAACTGTCTTTACTCGATATTTACTTTGATACTTGTTAGTTAATAAAATGATGAAGCGAATCTAAACAGTATCGCATTTTGGTTGTATTGTGGCAATTATGTCATGTTTTTGTATTATGGTTTTGTAGATATTCCACCAATTTTCTGTGTTTTTTGAAGAATTCTTTTATTCGAATCATTAAATCTTTTTCTAAAATTGATATTCAAATGCATGTATGTAAATTCATCAAAATAATCACTGGGATTGGCTTAATTCAAATTCGAATCAATACAGTGTAATCGCATCTTCATAAACTTATTTTGATCAATTTATTTCAAAGTTACAGCTGAACATATTAATTTCGAAAAATATTTCTAAATTTTTATTTTTTTGAATTTTGCATTTTGAGTCTCGCACAAGCTTTATAAAAAAAGGGCTAAATTCAATTCTGGAAACGTGAACGTCTGCAAATTGTAATCTGAAGTATTACTATAATATGAGTAATTATAATTATGTCAAAAAGAAAAGTATACTAATAAAAATATATTTCATGAAAATATACTTTGATTGGATATAGTTGTAAAACTAGAATTCGACTTTTAGGTCACAAACAAAGCAACTAGCATAAAATATATTTTATTTGATTACTTGACAAAAGATGTTATATAGACTAAGGGTTTGTTTCATGATGCAAAACTTATTACAGTAGTTGTAATCAACTCAATAATTTAATACATACTCTACTTGTAATATATACAACAGAGTTGTTTTATTATGAACAAAGGCAAGTCCTATCCTTTTCTTTTTTACATGAAAAATCATTTACTCACCATTAAATATTAAATTTTTAATTGCGAAACCGTATTAAACTTGACAAATGAGCAGCAGATTATATGCTTATAAAAAATATCCAGATTTTATTTGTAAACTTTTTATGTACAATAAATTTGAAAACGATATAGTTAAAGAGTTGAATATTTGTAATATTTCATATGATTTCCATAATATACATTATAAATATTGGATATAATTCGTTTTTATAGATATGTGTGCTCAGATTTTTCTGTTAAACTGTCAACACGTATACTTTTGACAAGCAAAAAACTGCAATACATTCTGCTCCCGCGTGATTAAGATATTTTTTTCAGGAGCCCAAAGCACGAAAATAACGAGCAATGCAGCGCGCGAAGAACCGATGAAACTTGGTCTCGGCAAAAATAGACAGACTAAATGACGCCGCTGTCAACGAGCTCAAGCACGAGATCCGTCATGAGCCTCGTGCACTGCGCGTTGCCGGGCGGTGGGGCCCTGTAACCACCTTCAGCTTTCTCCTCGTCGTCGGTATTCTGGTCCTCGTACAAGTCCGGGGCCTCGTCGCTGGTACACGTGCTGATGGGTAGCATGTCGAGAGCTTGACCGAGTCCAAAGCGACTGCAGCGTCGCATCTCGTCGTTCAAGCTTTATCGATATCGATGCCAGTGGCAGAAAATACAATAGCGACATATTAATGGGAAAATAGATGAAAGAGAAAATGACTTACAGCTTCCACATGTGGTCGGGGTCTCTGGTGCAGCTCGGGTTGAGAGCATTGAGCGCCGACATCAAGTGACGATGGTAGTGCTGCAGTAGCGAGGTCATGTGAGCTTTTCTCACGTCACCGCTCGTGGAGCAGTAAAGCACGTAGGCCAAGTCGAGCGCCAGAGAGCCGACTCGCGTCAGTTGAAAGTCCACCAAACAGACAACCTGCGGCGAGCGAAGGCAGAAGGGATGGGAAAAAATGGCGCAGCTCGAGTTATAAGCGCGCTCGGTCGGGCGCGACTTACCTCGGCGTCGGGCACGTCTTTGTCGATGAACAAAAAGTTGTTGGTCCAACAATCGCCGTGACAAAAGACGCTCAGTGGTCCCTGGGTCGAGACGAGCTCGCACATCTCCCGGAAGAAGCGCTTCTCGTCGACGAAAGCTCGGAACTTGGCGATCACCTCGTCCTTCCGGTCGGCGGCCAGTCCGTCGGCCAGCATTTTGAGCGCGTTGCTCGTGGCTATGCGGTAATAAGTGCGGTACCACTCTTTGTTCTCCATTCGGAAGAGAGCCTCCTGCACGGCCTCGTTGCTCTCCGAGCCCGACTCCGAGTCCGAGTTGTCCATCCGCGAGAGTCGCGCGTACGTTTCCGGTCTGTCGAGCGGAGCGTACGTCTCGGTCCTCGTCGCTCTTTCTCCAAATATACAAATTGCAGAGAGTGCAGACTTACCTCAGATCCTTGAGGCTCAAGCTGAGCGCGTGAAAGCCAGCCAGGGCTTTGAGGACGTGCCTCAGGTCGTCGAGCTGCAGGCCCTTGACGCGGTCGGCCATTTTGTAGCCCTTGGGCCGCAGGTCCTCCATGGCGATGAGATCGTGCTGCGCCAGGTAGACCTTGGCCACGCCATTGAAGACCGGCCGACCGTCGGCTTGGAGCTGCGCCAGCTCCGGCCAGACCTTCGTGTAGAACACCACCTCGTTGCGAAAGAGCAGCTCGCTCTTGTAGAGCTCGCGGCGCTCCTTCGACTCGGGCAGCACCTTGTAGATGATGGACTTGCTCCAGGGCTGGCTGGTGCGCCGATTGCGGCCCTGCACCTCCAGCCGGTAAAGCATCGACGTGTAATTGTCGCCGCGCCCGGAGCCCGGGGCCTCGTCCGAGCTCAGGATCTCTATGTCCGGCTCCTCCTTGGCGAACAGCTCGCGCAGTCGCTCCAGCGTCAGTCTCACGCTCTTCGTTTTGCCCGCGAGCACGAGTCGATGGCGAAATTCAGATTTTTACAGATTAGTCAGACTTTTGGATGAAATGTGAGCGATTTTATCATGCCGATTTTTGTGCCGATTTTGCAAGTATATAATCATTTTGAATTAAACCAAATAACGGAAGCTCGATTTTCAAATTAGAGTTTCCTGCTACCACGCCTGTATAGGCAGTTAATTAATTTCCAAGCGGGCGTGAAATTGGTAACCGAGGTTAATGATTAAGAAGAAGCGCATATACCAACCCTTTCTTGATCTTCCATAGTTCGCTGGCTATGACACGGAAAGGCGAGGAGAAAGACTATATACGGAACTCAGTGCTCACAAAACGCGCGGAACTAGAACGATCGGCGCTCCGCAGCTAAACTGTCACTCATCCGTATTAACATTACAGAGAGGTTTGCGCGGGCGCGCGAGTTTAAAGGCAGGGAGATGTGCGCTGTGGAGCGTTTTAGAGATGCGTTTAGAGTTCGACTCGACGGCAACTGCGACCAACGACGACGACGACGACGAGGCTGGACTGCGAGTGACCCAATGCAGGAAATGGGCATTTAACTTGTGTGTGCTGCGGGATGTCACAGCATATGGGGATATCTCTCTCACACACACACGCACTCTCCATCTCTATCCATCTCCCTTTGCGCGAGCTGATATAGCACGTCCTACACACACGCGTTTATGCACGCCGATGTTCCGCCGACTACTTACTTGATTTAGCGTAATAAGTACACGTATATCTGGTAATACGCTATTCGAGTGTATCTCTCTCTCTCTCTCTCTCTCTCAAACACTTTTCAAGGGACAAGGACATTGATATGTCTATCGCCCGATCTCTCGTAAACTAGTGGCAACCCCAGTTGCAGAATGCTGAGCAATAAAACGGAGAGCAGATTTTTGTTACATACGTGCTTATAATTTTATTTATATCCATACGCTTTATTATTTGCCTACGGTGCGTTTTAAAACATTTATAACAAAGTATACATGCATATTATATTATGCATTACAACATCATTCTCATTGGTTCACGCTAACGACGAGTCAACTACTTTTATATGTACATGCCTTACAAAATTTTATGAAAAACCAAAAATTTACACATCTGCTGTTGGATTCTTAATCGCTGTTCTCAATTTTTCGTTCAATCTAGATTGGCTCATTGATCCACTGACTAACTCGTCTAATTTTCTCTCCTGAGATTCACTTAGTGGCAAAATTTCCACCATGGTTTTTGACATTTCAGTCACTTCGGAAAAACCACTCTCGCTGGCGTATTCTATGGCAAGCTGAAAAAGCATTGGAATCATTATAAATGTTTAGTTTAAGACAAACATATATTTCGGTTCGTTTTGAGCGAATATCAAAACTTCTACTGAATATTTTTCTAATGAGTTCCATAATATGCTCGAAAAGATCGCTATACAGTCATTTAGAAAAACGTTCAATAATGTCTCAGAAAACAAGTTTGATAATGTGTATTTACACTCTCATTCTTAAATTTTATGATAAAAGATATTGAAAAAATAACTCACCATCGCCGCTTCAGTGTGACCACGATCGATAGCAGCCTTGAATAATTCCTGCAGATCTAAGAAGCTAATATTGCCCATTGTACTGTCAGGAGATTTTACGAGGAAGTTCAATATATCGAGCATTTTTTCAAATTCATTACCACGCACTAACAACACAGACATGTTACCAAACACATCGGCAGGCCACATATAACGTTGGACTCTTCGTTGATTTGACTCCTAATAAAAGGTTCAGATTAAATATAGTTTACTTGAAGAAATTAAATAAGTGTTACAAAAATTATTTACTTGAATATGAGTCCAAACAGTCCAAGCCATTTCAGCATATTGTTTATGCAGCGGTGAATCTTTTTCTTTCGGTGAACAGTGTTTAACCATTAATCTGAAAGTGAGTTTCATAATCTGATGCCTATCTAACATATCAAATTGAACCATTTGTGACATCAATTTTGGTAAATGATGAATAGCAAGAGATTTTTCATTGAGTTCTAACATTTCAACAATATTTCTCATTACAGCTGGCTCAGGAATATACACATTGGGAACCAAAGTATCATAAATATTCATAAATACTTCTAGTGTTTCACTCATGAGTATAAGTTGTAAATAATTACGATAGTATACGCTTTCCTAAAAATTTATCAAAATTTTTGTTTTAGATTTCATAACTTTGAGAAGGATTGCAGCACTTACTTTCAGTCGACCACCAATGAATTTATAGTTGTCTTTTGTGAGAAGAAGTTTGTGCAGTCGATGTCCTGCCTCCATATTTTGAATATGATGTGCAGCCACCTCCATTGCTTGACCAAAAAATGCTCTATCTGCTGGGTCTTGCATTTCAAATTCAGATTTTGCTTCTAACTCATCTAGTATTTCTAATAAAATATGACTGGTGGGACCATCTACAAAAAATGTAGGAGTAAAATATAGTTAAGATGATTAACAAGTTGTTAACTTACTTTGCCGGCAGAAAATTAACAATAAATAATAGTAAGTTCCCAGACTTGGCGTAATTCCAAAATTTTTGAATTCAGTCAGAATATCAAGAGATAAAGTTTTGCTCAAACCCTGAGTTTGTAAAGTTGATATACTTTTGAGCATTGAATTCAATGTTCCAACATTAGGTCGTAAAGGTTGCTTAACCATATCTTGTAAGAGAGTAAGTAAAAGAGCTTTACGCTCTTCATTATTATCTTTCAATAGTGGAACAATCTGCATAAGCATATTGTATGCTGATACTGAAATAGGTATATTTTTCTGCAAACATTCTTCATAAAGTTTCCAAGCCCTGTCAACCTAGAATGAGACATATTTATATGTTTATACTTCAAAAAATTGTAAGATAATAAAAATATAAATTTTTTACTTTTAAATACTTTGCTGTGCCACTAATTAAAGCACTATAAGCTTGAGGAGCCGTTTCAGGATCATTTCTTAATTCCCCAAAAATAGCTTCAATCTCTGCAGTTTCCCTGTAAATAAGGCACAAATAACAGCCACAATAAAATCACTGTAACTACAATAAAAATAAAATTTTTACTAACATCCATATATTTTTTGATATTTCTTTTTCTTGTTGATAAGATCTTTCTTCAGTAAACTCTTCTGGAATTTGATCTCCATGACTATTATAAAAACACAACATCTCTAACATGCATTGCTTTGCTGATTTTGAGACATCCTTGTCTAATAAGTTGTATATGTGAATAGCTTCAGTTACTTGACCTTTACTTATAAACTTTAGTAAAATCTCTTCAGTAACCTGATCTTTACTTTCATACTTTTTGGGTGGTAGAAAAGCCTAAAATACATTGATTATTTATTTATAGTAAATTCTGATTATTTTCTATATCCACATATATATTTGAGACCCACTTCAATCAATGGTTCTGATAGCTCACTCGTCAAGAGATCTGGATGTTGTTGCAATATCCACATGGCAGCTTTTTTTCCAGATTCTCGTGAAAGAGAGTAGGTTCGTTTTTTACTCAATGAGTTTGGAATGAGAAAAGGATCATCAATGTACTTGTAGTCTGCAGCAGTAGGATCTCTATGAATAGTAGTTTCTAATGCCTACATACATAGAAGAAATTAATTTAAAAAAATTTAAAAAGTTTACTACAAAACTGAAATAGATATTTACTTCAAGTATATCAGTAGGTCCTCGTTCTATCCTGTCAGGTATTTTAATGGGATTGCTAGAAGATGTCCTAGCTGACACACTTGCTAAAGCTTGGATCTGCAGTAAAGCATTACCAGCCACTTTGCTGCAATTAACAAAAATCACATCATGTTTTAAGAAAGGAAATTTCTGTTTATATAGTAATTGAAATTATTCAACAAAATGACAACTGATAAACTACATGAACAAGAACCTATCAATTGCTTACCGATCAAATAATTTGCTAATGAGCGAATTCATGATGAATATTTTACAATTTTCGAGTTAAAGCGATAAAATTGAAAAACCTAAAGATTCATCACATATATGTTCTTTCAGAAGTCTGTAACTTATAGGTTAGGTGCCATCGCGAAAATGCCGAGTGCCGAGCCGACGACAATATGCAGCAGACAATCCATCGCAGTAACCCGCAAAATTCGAATATTCAAATTAATTGGTTCTACGCAAAACCACTGTAGCTATTATAATTATCATTATCATATATTATGAATATATAAGTGAGATCTAGTCGTCATTAACATTAGGCTATAATTATGTAATTTTCCTTTTGATTTTAAGCTTCAGAGCGATTAAATGTAGTGTTCCATGATTTTTTCATATTAATGAAAATTTGTTCGTTGCAGTAGTTGAAACTTGCAATGGAATTTCTTCACTTTCACTAAATAAGATTTTTTGAGAAACTAATAGATAAAATTCAGTAAGACATAACTAGTGCTGATTTCAATTACTTTTATAAATGTCGCGAGGTTTCAAAGATTAAAAAAGTATATTTCAGGTTTTCATAAAAATTAAAGTTATATATTAGTTTTTTATTTTTATTTTTTATTAATTAATAATATGCACATCTTAGTATTACATAATGATATTAATTAAATTAGTTAAACTATATCAATAATATACACATATAGTTTTCGTGAGCTTTTAAGTTCACAATTACTATTACAATTTCTATAACATATTCTAATATTAAAATATATTGAATTAAGATGGAATAAAAAAAAATTATCTTCTATTAGTTTTGCCCACACCACGTTTACCAGAGAACAAATGCTTAGGCATTTTGTTACCAATAAATCTATCAGCTTCTCCCTTAAGACCTTTAGGACCAACTTTCTTGCTGATAGCTTTGTGGGCAATGTTCTTGAGTCTGAACTTCATCTCATCATTTGCAACACCCATTTCATCTCTGGGTGCTCTTGAATTGCTACGAGCTCTCGAAACATCCATGCGTTGTCTCTTATTTTCAGTATTTCTAGACTCTGACCTACCTCTCTTCTTTGTCTTGGTGAAATGAGCCTAAAAGAAATCATTGATTTAATGACATGCAATCAACAAATTATTTTTATTCCAATTCGGAAAAGTTAATTTAGATAAAAAGATGCTCTTACATTTTCAGTGTCTTCCATATCAACACCAAGATCCTCCATTTCATTTTTCAATCTGGATACTGATCTACCACGAGACTTAGCTGGAGCAGTACGCGGTATTACGGGCTTTGTACACTGCTTATTAATCAAAGCTTCATCTTTCAGAAGGAATTTTTTTTCACGAATCTGCATAGCCAACTCACGGACTTCTTTCAAAGTCTCAGTCATAGGTGGGAGTTTCATGTCGTACATACCAGCTACAACTCGTAACTCTTCTTCTTGCTCTAGCTCTGTAAGTTTCTGGAAAAAATATATATATATATTTATTGCCATGAAAATTTTATAAAGTCAAAATGATCATTGATATCAACTTACATCAAATATTTCAGGGTCAATATAATCTGCTATATTATGACCTTCCCAAATTTCAGGTATAATATCATATTTCTGATCTCCTTCAATATCATACTTCTTCTTTAAGTCAAGAACATAATCATCACCCTCTTCTTCTTCAATTTGGCGTTCCAATTTTTTGGCTCTCACAGGCCTTTGTCCTGATTGTTTTCGTTGCAAAACAGCTTCTGGTATGCATGGTGGTCGAAGTTTATGATCTCTTGGTACAGGCTGAGCAACATGTAATCGAGATAGTAAGCTATCGATTTTTTTGGTTTTAACTTTTTGATCAACTCTGTAGGATAACAATCTTTCACATGCTTCTTCTTTAACTTTCATTACACCTTCTTGATTAGCAGTGCTCATCTCCATGACAGGGATATTTTCATCATCTTCTAGTTCTTTTAAAACACTGCGTTTTTCTTTAGGAAGATCATTTAAGCTCACAATGTCAGATTTGTTGCAAACAACAATTAAAGGTTTGTTTTGGAACAAAGGTTTAATTGATTCAAACAATCTCATCTGTTCCTCTAAAGCATGTCCGCACTCTTCAGAAATGTCAAAAAAGTAGAGTATAGCAGCTCTCAAGTGAGCCAAGGCAGTAACAGATTGCATTTCTATTACATTTCTCTCTTCCAAAGGATGATCTAAGATACCAGGAGTATCAATTATTTGCCAAGGTAAATATTTATAATCTGTGTGACCAACAAATAAAGATTTAGTCGTGCCTGCATATGGTTGCACATCAACATCTGCTCTAGTAATCTGAAAATTGAAATTAATTTTGTCATTTATTTAATATATCTAAAATTTTCAATTGTAACATGAACAAATGATTTCTTACTTTATTCATGAAGCTAGATTTTCCAACATTGGGAAATCCACAAATAATAATTGTTCTGGTATAAGGATCAATGCTAGGCAATCTTGCCAAATGCTGTCTGACTTGCTCCAAATAAGTCAAATTAGCTCCTTGCCTTTTGGTAATAGTTACCATACGTCCCAAGGCAGCCTTTTTAAGCACTTTGCAGCGATAAAGTGAATCACCATATTTCATGTAACGAACATACTCCTTGGCAACACTAAAATCATATAATTATAAATCATAAAATCTTTTATAATACTGGTATAAAACTGGTATAAAATAAACATTGTATTGATAACTTACTTATCAATTAAGCTTCTGGCCTTGTTGAGCTGACCCAGAGCTAGTTTAAAGTGATCCTTGTCATACAAGACATTGATAAGATCGGTATAAAAAGGATGAACATCGTCCAACTTTGGGAAATCTCGAATAATTTGACTAAGCTTATCGTGCAGTGTCTGTTGTGCAAATTTAACTTTGCGAGTGTAAAATTGACGAATACGCGATACGGCATAACCCTTATGGACAACAGTTGGAGTTTTTCTTTGTGTCTTAGAAAGCACAATATCTATCAAATCCTAAAAGTTATAATAATCATTAGAACATGTGGTCTTGAGAATAACCTAAATATGTAGGTAATAAAAAATTGACTAAATTTACCTTAGCTGGTGGAACAACCACAATTTTTTTAAAATTGTAAAGCGCCATGATTATAGCAAAGAATTACCAACAATGTTGGTAAAAAAATTGAAGAAGGAATTTATCAAACTGTAATCAAACTGTTGTAAAAGGCATGCAAGTGCCTTGGGCACGTGTATAATTCAAGGCAGTCGCCGGCCAAGGAGGGGTTATACAGTTCACAGACTACAGTAGCGTAAGCGTAAGGAATGGAGTGGTGGCAGGCGGGCGTGAAATGAAACATGAGTGAATCGACGGGCTACCTCCAGTGCGGCGTTTTAGTGCTCTCTTGAACACGAGAGGGAAATTCAAATTTATTTTTTGATGCTATTTTTAATAATTGCTATTCATAATCTCAAAAACAAACAACTAAGGACAAAAATAATTCGATCGAACAATGAAACCATCAATCCTGTGCCGGATCTTTTCGTTTATCGTTCAAATACCAGTGCACTCTACTCGCCAAGTTCACTGACCGCGCTAACCATTCTGCACCAGATGATGACAGAAACTCACCGCGTTCCACGATTTCATCAATTCTATTGTTCATTACCTACTCTAATAACTAAGGCGAATGAAAATTATAGGTATCTTTTTTTTAGTTTTTTAAATTCGAATGAACTGTTAAAGAAATTTAAAAAAAAGTGGGAAACAGTGCGATTGTGAGTATATTTTACTGCGTTTTGATCAGATTACTATAATGTGTAAGATCTTAGTCCTAGATCTCTTCTCAGATTACTTATATAATTTTTTAATGAATGCTATTTTCTACTGAAATTATTGTGAAAAAGTCATCATTTTAATTAAAAACATTAATTTTCGGGGACTCGGCCTACATATTTTGGTGCTAAATTACGTAATGCGCTAATTTCGAAAAGATCGATTTCGCTCTGCATAATGAGTGCCTGTATAATTGACTCCAAAGACTCAAATGTGACTTTAATAATTTAAAGAGCGTGTTATTTGTTTCCAAGTCATTCTATTGTCCATAATTTCTAGTGATAATAAATGTTTAACTAATGTTTCATCCTTTCGATCATTATTCTGCATTAAGACCCGAGCTTCAAGCGCTACTCATCGAATTGCAATTAAATATTGAAAAATTTGAGTGCTCGCTCGAGAAAGGGATGAATTTGATTGAGGTGTCAGGAACCGTTCAAATTCGACCAAAATAGTTGCAGAGCGGGCGCGAGAGTCCCGTGAGATGTGATTTCGCGGCTCGCGCGCATCGTTCGCAGTGGCGTCGGCACCGACACTTATTGCGGCTTGTGCGTGCCTGGCGAGTGGCGACATTCTGTATATGCTAAATGCGCTCGCAGGCTGTGCCAATACCGCTGCATAAACACATATAGATATACGGATTACATCAACGTATAGGATATTACATGAGCATCGCAGACTGCGAAATCTACACTGACATTCCGATTGCGAGGAAAATTTTATAACGGGTTTGCAAAACGTCATCGTTGACATATTCACTTACGTGGCAAAATATGCCATACTCCGAAGAGCACATTCGCCAGAAGCTGCAAAAGGAGCTCGAGCCTCTGCACCTCGTGAGTACATTTCACCTATCAAAACTAACGCCTCGAGCGTCTAATCACTTAGCATGTAAGCTAGTTCATCACGGGCAAACGACGCCAACCATATAACCTCACTTTTACAGCTCATGCGCTAGATATTTTTGTACAAAATTTATCTTCTACTACCTTCCACTTCTTCGTAAAAGAAAGACTATAAAGCAATTAACCGTTCGAGGATTAGTGCATTTACCGAAGCTATCTAATAAAGCAATAATGCGAGAACGAGAGAGCCGAAGTAGTAAAGTCGACCATCACCACCAACAACAACAGAATCTCGATCAGCAGGCCAAAAATCATGAAAAAGAAACCGGTGGCTTTGCATCGGAGTTTTTACTGACTTCTTTCATTGTTTTTCACGCTCTGCTTTTGAGATGGTGCGTTTCTTATCATCCTTATAGTGGAGCTGGCACACCTCCAATGTTTGGGGATTATGAAGCCCAGAGGCACTGGCAAGAAATTACGTTGAACCTACCCATTTCTCAGTGGTATTCAAATTCTACAGATAATGATTTACAATACTGGGGATTGGATTATCCTCCAATAACTGCTTATCATAGCTATTTACTGGCAAAAGTTGCTGAAATTTTTGACCCAGACTCTGTAAAACTACATCAATCCAGAGGCCATGAATCTTCAACTCACAAGTACTTTATGAGACTGTCTGTTTTAGCCATTGACCTACTGATTTTTATTCCAGTTATTATTTATTTTGCTTTTGCCATATTACCTATTCTTGACTGCAAAAATAAGAAACAACTTGAAAAAGTTGAAAAGAGAGAATTCCTTTGGTTCAAAAAAAAACATTATTTTTTGGCTACAGTTCTTTTTTACCCTGGTTTGATTTTGATTGATTATGGACACTTCCAGTATAACTGTGTATCACTTGGACTCTTTATTGTTTCTGTTTCTGCACTTTTCCAAGGTTCCATGGCTATTAGTTCTTTCTTTTTTGTTTTGGCATTGAATTATAAACAAATGGAGCTGTACCATGCTCTTCCATGTTTTTTTTACATCCTTGGAATTAATATGCCAGGAAAAAGAAAACCACTTCTTACTTGTTTAAGGTCATTAATATGTGTGTCATTAACAGTTATTGTAACTTTTGGTTTAATTTGGGCACCATTTTTGACAGATCGCAAAGTTTTTATGGATACTGTCTTGAGATTATTTCCACTTACAAGAGGTATCTTTGAAGATAAAGTAGCCAATGTTTGGTGTGCTATCAATGTAATCTATAAATTAAGGAATAACTTTACAAACCTACAATTAGCTCAAATATGTCTTGTTTCAACAACTGCTGCATTATTGCCTAGTAGTTTGGATTTATTTTTTAGACCCTCCAGAGAAAAGTTTTTGCTAGCTCTCATTAATTCTTCTTTATCTTTCTTTTTGTTTTCTTTTCAAGTACATGAAAAGTCTATTTTATTAGTTAGCTTACCTGTTTTACTTCATTTCATAAAAGATCCATTACCATGCTTTTGGTTTCTTATTATTTCTGTATTTAGCATGTTACCTTTGTTAATCAAGGATGGTCTTTATACTGCTTATTTTGCTACATTAATATTTTTTATTGTTTCTGTATACTGTATGTGGTTTGAATCAAAAATCAGTGATTTAATAAAAACTAAAACAGAGAAACAAGAGGAAAAATCAACACTAAAGAAAGTCAAAGTGAAGAAAAATCCAATTACATTATCAAACAATGATATTTACATAAATATTTTGTATGGAATCTCCATATTAGGTGTATTAATTTTATCACTTTGTGCAAAGTTCTTAAAAGCACCAAAAAAATATCCTGATCTATATTCTCTACTTATATCTATCTATTCTTGTGGTCACTTTGTAGTATTTTTGATATACTTTAATTACAAGCAGTTTTATGCAACCACTGTGCCAGCTAGAAAATACAAAGTTAAATAAACTTTTTAAAAAAGAGTAATATTAAGATCAACTAATGCCACAAAATAATGAAGAGTGATATAAAATTACAAACAAGCACATGCATTAATATATTGTACCATTTACAAAATAATCAATAACAGTAATAATATATTTCTTTTTAGTGATCTTAAAAATCTTTTTCTATTAAATTTTAGAGATTTTTTTCAATTTTTTACTTAGTAAATGAAACCTAAAAGTTCTAAACTTGACCATATATACAAATGAAAGCATTCATATATTATATATATTGAAATACATGTGTAAGAGCTTGAATAAGTGCTGAATGTGTGTAATAGTTTGTTGCAAATTATGTGCAACAAATTAAACAATGTTTATAATGGTTGTGCTATATACCAAAAAATATACATATTTAATATGTACATGTATGTATGAGTATGTGTGAGGTTTTATGTACTTATACATAATATTAAGATCAGTGTACTCTTCTCAAGAGATCATTGATATACATGACAATGTAACATTATGTCCTCTGAGCTAATGTATTTACATGGAAATTGTCGTCAATAAAAAACGAAGCTCTCCTCAGCTATGTATAAGAATTGAATACATTTTTCTTGTTCCTTTCACTTTCAAGATCAAGATCAAAATCAAGATTATATCAATCGCGCTCATTATTCATAACTTCCGATTCGTTTTTTTTTCACTTTTATTTTCTGGGAGTATATTCGAAAGTTTCGGTTTAGTTATTTTTGCCATTTGTACTTCGGAGGAGTAGTATTCGCATACGTCGTTTCTGTTACAGACAGTTGAGGATCAGTCGGACGGTTGCGGCGGTAAATTTTCAGTACTCGTTGTGTCTGAGAAATTTGCGGGCAAAACTCTCCTCCAGCGGCACAGGTAATGTATTTTTTTTTTAATAAAAATTTGTTGATAAATTTGAAAAACGAATACTTGTCGTTCTCACGCAACATTTTCGATGGCACAGGCTTGTCAATGGAATCCTAGAAGAAGAACTAAAAGACATTCATGCCTTCTCGCAGAAAACGTTAACACCAGAACAGTGGGAAAAACAAAAAGAACAAGCTTAATAAAAAAATTTAAGCAAAATGATATCCTTCAAAATTTCTGCGCCCGGCAAAGTGATTCTTTTTGGTGAACATGCAGTCGTTTATGGAAAAACTGCTCTGGCAGCCAGTGTTAATCTTCGCAGCCATCTATATTTTTCGGAGCTTGCATCTTCATCGGAAAATCACGTTCACATAGATATGCCCTTGGTATCTTTAAACAAGAAAGTGCCATTATCATTGATACGCTCGAATCTTCTAGCTCCTGATTTTCCAATTCTATCGATCGTTGGACACGACATATTTTACGATAAAATCGAAGCTTTCGTTAAGCTTTTGGAGTGTGCAGATCCACGTCAGTTCCACAGCCTCTTGTGTTTATTCTATGCTTTGACTCAAACAGTACAAGACCGAGGATTAACAGTCAAACCATTCAAGATAAAACTTGAGACGGAGTTACCGATCGGCGCAGGTGCTGGTAGTTCTGCTTCCTTCGCCGTCTGCTTGACTGCAGCCTTCATTCAATGGGCTCGACTTCAATCTCCAGAAGCCGATGCTGCGTCGCTGTCTTCCTTCGATTTTGAAACTCTTGGTCAAGTGTCGACTCACGCCTACAACTGCGAGAAGATAATGCACGGCCGGCCGTCCGGCATAGACAATAGTGTCTGTACATATGGTGCTGTTATTCAGTTTCAACGTAACGAACCAATCAAGTGTCGCACACTCGGTGATAAACAGTTTCGTGCTTTGCTTGTTGATACCAAAGTTGGTCGTAGTACCAAAGATCTCGTTGCGCGGCTTGCTCAATTAAAGAGCTCTTATCCACAAATTTTCGATAAAGTTATCAATGCAATCGACGAAGTTTCACTTTGCGCGATCGATTTATTTCACAGAATGGAGAGCTTGGATGAGTGTTCGGACCGTATGGAAATAGAATGCAAAGAATTGATGGTGAGTTTATTTACATTGACAATTTTTCAAATAGCATCAGTTAATGCAAGACAGAAAATAACGTAACAAATGTTCACTTTACAGAATTTAATTCATATCAATCAAGGACTTCTGAACACTTGCCAAGTATCTCATGCTTCTCTCGACACCATCTGTATAATAGCTAGAAATCATGGATTAGCCGCGAAACTTACAGGCGCTGGTGGCGGTGGATTCGCGTATGTTCTTATACCGCCTTATGAATCTCACGATAAAGTGCAGAAATTAAACTCTGAACTTGTATCTAATGGTTTTTCTGTTACCGAAACAATTCTAGGAGGTTCGGGTGTACAAATTCACTCTGTTTAATATATTTATAAGATATATGTTGGATGCAAAATTTAGAAGCTTAACATTTTGTATAATATTTTTTTATTGTTCTTAATTTTTTGCACAAGTTCTGGTGTTTGTATTTTAATTTTTAAAATTATGTTTACATTTATTAAGATAAAAAAATACCTTTTTACAAACAGTTTCATTTTTGTACAATTTCCTTTAAAATTCCAAATCTCTAGAATTCATACCTTAATTGAATTTTCATTATAGTTTTTTAGATTGATCAATTAATTTTTGTCTATTTTATTTGTTTTATAAAAATATTATTTACTAACAATTTTTTTTAAGTTAATTTTCATTTTACTCAAGCGCATTAATATTTCAATTTGAAAAATATCTTTCTCATATTTAAAAACTATAAAGAAAATATAACTAACATTATTCTTGGATAAATTACTCCATACAATTATGCTTTGTCTTGTTTAAAAAGGATATGGGACTTCTTAAACATTTCCTCAATTTTTATAAAAATTCTTAGAGACATAAATATGTATACATACTTTACATATTATATAACTAATATAATAGCGATTTATTCGCTGCTTCAGCAAACTTATAATCTTAAATACCAAATAATATGGTAATAAGGTAGATTATAATAATAAATCTAATTAATACATCTGAGCTTCTAATAGTAAAGTGATGAATATCAAAACAATTTTTGATATATAATACATGATATGATACTACTAACAAATTACTTGAATATGTCCGAAATCAGTAAAAAAATTGTTTGACTAGGTGCTTTTAAATTACTAACTAATGACATTCAACTGAAACAAATGAGATGTAGCTTACAACTATTTGTACAAATATTTACAATAATCACGCAGACTCGAAAACTGCACTAGGCCTTCTTTCCGTAAATGTTACACCATTTAATATTGCACTATCCATTTCTGTAATACTATCATCATCGTATTCATAATTAATATTTGTAATGGTTGTTCCTTCTTGCGATCTTGCTTCCGATAGCCATTCGATAATTTCATGAATGTACATTCTTCTTTGCAATACTTCTCGAGTTCGTGGTCTTGTACCTATGAATACAGCATCGGACTAAAATAAAATTAAAAATTGATGTAAATTCTGCTTTTGAATAAAATTAATTTTGTCGTGATAGTTTCAAACACTTACGCCTGCAGGTAAAAATTCACGCGTTCGTTCCAACAAATTGTAATCTCCAATCATTGATTGTAACTCAGTATGCTTTAATTCAACTTCTTCGTGTAACATTTTTTCCTCTGAAAATTGTATTAAATAATAATAGATAAATTTAATAATTTTGATTTTATATTATTTCATATTCATGCCTTACCGTCACGTTTTGTGGTTGATCTTTTATATTGAATTCTGAATCTAAAAGCTTCGAGAAAACTGGACACAACTATCGTTAAAACAATCATAGTAACCAAGTAGAATATCATAAAATATGCTCTTGTATATGTTCCAACAGTAATAGCATATGCATTCATTAGAATGAACCAATTGTTGACCACAGTTAACTCGAATAATGTCATACCACTAGCCAATAAATTATCAAAAGTATTCAAGTAATAATATCCCAAACTAGTTGTTTCATTTATTGAGTATTTATAAAAATCTTCAACTGTAGTATTTCTGAAATAAAAATTTGGTAACTTCAAAATTTATTTCCGTAATCTAAAACATAGAATGTAACTTGTCCCACATACTTGCAACAGTTTCTCATATCATGACCAGAGAAGAGCTCCATTCCAATGATTGCAAAGAAGTAGTACAATACAAGCATCACAATCGCAGTCGACAGCATCAATGGTGTTAAAATAACTAGAGTTCCAAAAACGTCACGATAACGTTTTTTCATTTTGAATAATCTTAAAGTCCTAAGTGGACGAAATACGACAAACAATACAGCACTAGGGAAAAATGTGAGTACACAAGCTGATACCAATACCATCATTGATGTACTCAAATCAAATAAATTCCAACCAGAATTTAAATATCCTCGCACACCAAGTCCCAGTACTTTTGTTAACGCTTCAGCAGCAAATACTGAAATATTTTATGCAAATTAATCATTTGACCGTCATGAAAAAATAACGTTCATACGTACAGCCACCAAATACAAACGTATCCCAACTGGCTGCAAATAAATGAGCTGACTTTTCTCTATCAGTTTCTGGTTCAATAAGACGAGTTATCATGGCCACTGCATTTCCGACGATTATAGTATCTATAAAAGTTATAAAATTTATAGATATTGTCAATGATTTTCTAAACATATTCCAGCATTTTAATTTTCTGTGAACTTACAAACTAGACTCTCATAATACGACCAATTCACGATAGTATGAGCACTTTGACACAAAATTTGCATTGGTTTCCAAACCATTTTGTACCATGGAATACTGGTATAGTGCAAATCCCACTTTAAAACAGTGGCGTCGTAAATGTTGAGGAATTCATCAGACGTAAGGTATCCACTTCCGGATGTATTCAGATATCGAAACATCAAAACAACATCTAATACATCTAGAAAAATATATTTAGGCTTGTAGAAAAATGATAAGCTAAATTTTCGAAGGAGTAGCTACTAGTAATCTTACTCTTTTGTGGGGCGTAATAGCGCATCAACCCTTCGAACTGTTTAAAGAGCATTTGATCAGGCGTTTGTTTGGAAACTAAAAGTTTAAAGGCATGCTGACACGCTTTTCGTTTGTGAAGAAATAATTTTTTAAACTTGTCGCGTTCGGCCGATGTGAAGGTTTCATTTACAACCGCTAACATGAGATTCATCATTACATAAAGCATCGTACATATGTACGATACAAAATAAATGCCATACCATTTACTTAGTGAAAATGACTCCATCATTACATCTGGAAAACTAAATATAATATTAATAAAATTTTTGTAATTATAAAATACTTTTTGATTGCAATACTTCGATAATGCCGTACTTTGCAGTTGTCAACAAAACAAAAAGACTAACGAAGCTGTCTTGTAAAGTTGCAAAATTTCTGTTTATTTCATAAAACAAGTAATATCCTAGAACCATGTAAGTCGTCATAAAAAACAATAAAAGTCCCAACATATCCAGTATAGGTGGAAGCGTTTGCAAAATTTGACGCACGAAGCGACGAACATTTCCACAGTACTTAGTGTCAATCAAAAATATCGGACGTAACGCCCGTGTTACTCGATAATGTGATGATTGACGCACCAAAACGATCAGAACTTCGATAAACATTACAAAAAGAGTAATGCACTGCAATAGAAATTAATTTTTATTTTATCTTTTGAATTCAACACAATCTGTATTATTTATCAGATCAAATAATTCATATTTTATCGCTAAAATAACTGTAACTATTGAATGAATTTTTTTTTTTTTTTAATTTAAAAAACAATTTTTATAGAATTTCGATTTCATGCAACAAAATTATTTCGGAGCATGTTAAAAATGTATATATTAAACAAAAATATTAGATTGATACTGGATTTGACTGGTAATGTCTGTCTATGACTCATTTCTTAATTGCATAAGAATCTCATTTACTAAAGTATGCATAGATACATAAATAGAAACATTAGAAGTATTATTTTCCATGTAAATATTTCATGAACTTCAAGCTTTTTATAAATTCATTCTATTCATTCATTAGTTACAATGTTAACTATTTGATTACCTTCAACATTGTTCTTTTATGTTTTAACATTGTACCCCATCCAATCCATCTTAGCTTTAAGGCTAGCTCAACACCTATTGTCATGAGAGCTAAGAGTTCAATAGTGGCATGAGACCAAACTGGAAGCTATTAAGTTAATATTATTAATTTCAAATTATATCAAATAATTTTTAAAAATTATTAAACTATTTATATGTACTTGAAAGAGAGGTACAGCTGGTTCTTCAACAAAAGCCAAGGCCAACAAAATTAAAGAAGTAAAAAGATCAAGGCCATAATACCAACTATTATGAACTAACAAATACGCTGGCAAATCTTCTGGGTGTCTGGGATGCGAGTCAAATTTTTCATTGTTTCTACCTTCCTGTAAATCAAAGAATTATGCTTACTTCTCAATTGATGACTTAACAATTGAAATTCACACTAGTGCTTTACCTCAAGAAAAATAGCTGCTTCATGATAATTCATCTCCCAATACATGTCTGGATCAAAGTTGGCACCAGGATTGCGAGAAAGCAAGGCATTCTCGGAAAGTACATGAGATTCAATATCAGGAACATTCCTGCGACTGGATCCATTTGGATTATCCATTGTATGATGTAAAGAAATCTTCATCCGGCTGTCTGGGAAAGGGCAAGACAACATAGATCCATATTCTAAAAAAACATTAAAAGCAAGCAGTGCTATGAACTGAGCGTGCTAACATTTAAGTAAGGAATATTTAAGAATGGCAATTGACGTTGATATACTGTTTGAAAATCTGAATGATTTCACTTTAGTTACTCTATATAGAGATAAATTAAACTACATGTAATAAACTCTTCTAAATAAACGTTCAAAAGATATGACAAACAAATTATTATTCCACGAAAGGGGCACGTAAATGATTGACAAAGTATTCACTGATTCAGCAAAAGGGTAGATACACTGAAAGAACTAGTAAGAACTACAAGAAGACACATATTTCACTTTTATTATAAGAGTACTTTCCACTCGCAAGTTTTTTGTTGTCTGACTCACACGAGAACTCCGATTGCACACGCGTTCACTTAAATAAATAGAATACAATTACAAATTTGTATGTACAGTTACATTATACTCTTGCTATCAACACTTGTTCAAATTTACTTTTGTCTCGCGAATTAAAGGGAGTAGCTGAAAAGAATTTTATTATACTCACTGAAGTACAATGGGGGCAAGCGCGCCATTTGGATACAGAAAATTATTCAGCTTTGTAATTATTAATAAACGTGTAATTTGCTTGTAAATTAGAATCAGTAGGTCGCCGCGTATCGTAAATAATTAGCTAAAGAGCGAAGCATAAATCGCGTTACGTGCATTACAAGGTGAGATAGACATATATCATTGACACGCAAAAAAAAATAAGCACAAAAATGGTATGCACAGAGAATCAGCGATATCCATCTGTCGAAATGTCTGACGTAAATGCGTTATCTCTTATCAGAATTAGACCGATTGCGTGCATTTAAATATACCTATATTTAATTTTTTATCCTCAAATCTCGATGAGATTATCGTCTCTCCCACTCGAGCCTAAGACGTAATAGGCAGTCATCGCAGGTGGTTTATAAACAGCAGCACGGCGCACTACTTATTATTCACAATGAGATCTGCACAGCAGAAATTAAAGCATCAGCTCGAATCGAGAAGGTGCAGCTAAGTATTACACATTAAAACGTTCAGCAGGAGGAAGTCTAGCAGCAGACAACAAGCAGCGCGCATAATCATATGAGTAGATGATATAGGTAGGTATACGATGTAAAAGAGAAACTGGTATACAGGTTCATACGCGGAGAGAAGGTGGATAGCTGTCAAACTCACTGGAGCTACTGCTGCTGCTGCTGGTGCAGGCCGCTGCAGGCGCATCGATTCTCCTCGAGGGCCAGTTGTCGTTGAAACGTTGATAAGCATCGGCCGATGAGCTGGCGTCCGTATTGTCGTCGTGGTCGAAATTGTTAGCAACATTGCGCCCGTCCATGTCTGCGACCATTAACAAGGCGCATTGTAATATTAACAAAATGAAAATGAAGGAAAAGGAAAAATTTAAGAGCTATAAAATGATGTTGACCGAGCTGCGAGATAAGAGGAGGAGAGTAATAATTGGACGTACGGCTGGTTGTTGTTGTGGCCGCTGCAGCCACTGACAGGGCGCGCGACGACGATATGCGCGCGCGACGCTAGTTCGAACTCGACTGTTGACGATTAGATGACAGTTAGCCGCTGATCGTCTAACGAGCGCCGAGCATCATGATGATGATGATGTTTACACGAGTGCACGTTCAGTGCAAAATGAGTACATTATATATTATGTGTCTCTAGCGAGATACACTTCTATCTTATATGAGGCTGGAGCCATGATGTACAAATAACTGAGCTGCGCGAGGATGTTTGTGTAGCTGTCTTATCAATTACACGCGCAAAGTCTACTGCAGTTCAAGCACTCGATGCTGCGGGCTGTCCGCGCGGCGATCTCGTATCAATTAACGGCCTAACTCAAATACGATTACATTCGGAACTGGCGCTGTACCGTCAGGCGCGTGTATATATGATGATATTTAGTAACAGTGGTATGAACACTTGGAAAAATAATAACAATAACTGAGCGCGCGCGCGAATTATTTCGAAAACGTAACCGCACGCGAACACGTTTACGTCGAGTCGTGTCTATGCATAGATGCAGGCGAATCGTTACGTAATTAGAGCTGCCTCATGCGTATTCGTTTCTCATACACGTGTGCGGGTGCAACACACCCCGTACAACGTGTGCATTTTAATATATACCGTCGCAACTTTCGTCTGCGGTAATTCGACACGCGGCGTTCGCTTTCGCTCGATACCGCAGCGACGTACCGCGTATCGATGCACCGCGACCAGCTTTATACTTATTCGCCTTAAGAGAATTATTACTCTCTTCGGCATCTATTGATAGAAAATGCGGTGTTTGCAATTTTCGTTGGCTGTTTCGTTCAAAAAGAACTTGGATCGCGTGCTGCACTCCGCAATGCTCGAGGTGCAATATTAATTTTTGTCAACTGCGAGATAAATCGATAAGGTTCTTGCGAAAACTATCGGATCGTGCGCCTGTTATACGTCAGGTGCGCGCGAGCGCGTGCCCGATAACGATCGCGGCTTGCACCTATAAATACACAGCCGTGTTTCTCGGTTCATGCACGCACACATACACACACATATGTATTTTTCAGTCAAGATTACGGAGAAGCAGCACTTGTATGAAGATTCGGAGCTCCATTGTGATTTGATCGTGCCACTGCCATTGACGTCAATCGTCGAGCCACTCGATCGCGCGCCGATCTTGATCGAAAATCGATCCTGTACAAAAATCATATGAATTTGTCGATAACAGGTAGCGCGTGTATATATTATCGTTAGCCAATAACGCATTCAACCGATGATTGATGAATTTGAAAAAAAAAACAACAAAAAAGTCCAAAGCGTCGCGTGCATTGAATTTATACTTATGCAAGCGTATGAGCACGTACGCGCATTATTTCCAAAAAGTCCGTTGCAGTAATTTATGGGCCACGAATTGTGCGGAGCGGTGCGCGTTGCAGTTGGGAAGTTTTTTCTTTATCTGCGGGCATATCGACCCTTATTACGCACGGAGGGTCCTGCGCTCGAGATAAAGATCTAACTGACGCTGAAATTAGCCGCCCTTGCCGCCCTAACTGTGGACAAGTCTCCTGCAGATTGGCGATCGCAATGAGACAGGTGCACGTCGTGCGCGTAACAACAACTCGAGCCTCGAGTGCATTTTTTTTCGGCTGCGGTGTAACTCGCAGGTGCAGATATTCGGGATGCTTCAAGGTAATTGTTCCCCGACTTGCACCCATCAAATTCGCAATTTTAACGCTTTTACGCCTCGAAGCAGTAGTCGACTAAATGTCCGTAGAATCGATCGCTGATCCACGCACGCAGACGAGCGACAAATTATTGCAAGAAAGCCTTATACGCGCGCCGAGCGAGCCCAAATGACGCGTAAAGTTCAAGTCGAGCTTATATTATTTTCGCGAATCGCCGCTCGCGCATATAGGTGAATGTCTTCCGTAGCCCAGCAGATCTCGCGTCACAGCTTTATAGGCAATTTCTTTCGATTGCGCAATCTTGCGCGTGCGAGTTATGAAATGTACGAATGACGAGTATTACTCTGGCAGATAATTTACATAACGAAAGTTGGGCACGAAGCGGAATTCGCGTGTGTCAATAGCTGCCTCAATCTATACGTATTCGCGGTCCCTTACATACATTTATAATCGACTCGACTCGGGCCGCGCCAGTGACTGTCACGTCACACGTAATGCGCGATAATCATAACAACACGTGTGCGGCGGCCCAGACGTTCGCGTCACGGTGACTGCATTTTGGACTATGCCTGGCCCGTCCCGAGTACTCCGTGTGCGTAAAGCAGCAGACCTATAGTCTGCACCTATATAGTGCACACAACGATATATACACCTATACTGCAGCACGTTTGCTCGATCGCAGCATTCACGCAGTGTACTACCTAAGAAGTGTTAAGGCGTATTCGCATAGTATGTTTGTCGCTGATTCTCTCTGCTGATATACGACGAGTAATGTGTATATATATGCCCTATGTTGTAAGTATGTATAGCAGCCTGTGTAATCGCAGGAGTGCGAGCTGCTGTGTGTATACGTACGATTGAAAAGTGGAAATAAATAGTGTTTGTGCATAAATGGCATCGCGCGGCGCCCAGCTGACACTTTTGCCGATGCGTGATATGGTATGGCAGCCTCAACAAGGAGAAAAACATTAGCGAAAAGTCTCGCAGAGTCGCGCGAGCCGAGATAATGTACACCGAACCTCCTATGCTCGCTGCTCGCGTCACAACAGATATGAAGGAATAATGCTACGAAAATGCCCGTTGACATCAATCGGCTCACCGATGGTTGGCTGGAACTCGAGAGTGATCCAGGTTCGTTGGCAATTTTTTACCTCGCTTTATCGACAAACCTCTGTCAAAGTCCGTCCAGTCCTTTTCCAACAACAACAACAACAACAACCACTACCTGCATTTCAATGCTCACTTTTTGACAATTGCAGGCCTGTTTACACTGCTCCTCGAGGACTTTGGTACTCAAGGAGTGCAAGTTGAGGAAATCTATGACGTGCAAAAATCACTCGAAGGGCCTGTTTATGGTTTCATCTTCTTATTCAGATGGATAGAAGAGAGAAGATCAAGGCGTAAGGTTGTCGAGGAAGATGAAACATTTTGTAAAGATGAAGAGACGGTCAACAATATGTTTTTTGCACAACAGGTTTGAATTAATCAATTACTACAAAAATTAACATCAAATATTTTCTTAGCTCATAATTATCCTAATATTTATGTTTTATAGGTTGTGCCTAACAGTTGTGCAACACATGCGCTACTGTCAGTTTTACTTAATTGTTCAAGTATTCAATTAGGTGAAGTGTTGACGCGGTTAAAAGAACACACAGCTGGTATGAATCCGGAAAATAAAGGCTGGGCCATCGGAAACACACCAGAAATAGCTTGTGCTCATAATTCTCATGCAATGCCTCAAGCAAGAAGACGTCCACCTGATAAAAATGTTACAACTGTCTCATCTGCAAGATCTACTGGTGAAACTTTCCACTTTGTTAGTTACGTACCAATAAATGGAAGATTATTTGAGTTAGATGGTCTTAAACCATATCCAGTTGATCACGGTCTATGGTCTGAAGATGAAGAGTGGACAGATAAATTTAAAAGGGTTATAACTGAACGTTTAGGTATTTCAAATGGCGAGCAAGCCCAAGACATTAGATTTAATTTGATGGCTGTTGTACCAGATCGAAGAATTGCAATAACTCACAAATTAACAATGTTAAAAACTAATCGTCAAATAGTTTTAGAAGCTCTGCAACAACTCATGAAATTGACTAATCAAAACAGTACAGAAAATTATAGTAATAAGAATAGTGCTAGTAGTATGAATAATAGTAATAGTAATGCTGACATTGGAAAGTCAGAAAAATCAAATGAAAAAAAAGAAAAGACTGAAGATGAAAATAGTGATGATGTAGTAAAAATGGAAATTGATGGTACAAATTCTATCCCTATTATTAGTAAAGAACAGTGCCCCCAGTCAACTACAGAAGCTTCAAGTTCTAATGCAAAGCCTTCTACAAGGTAAATAAGCTTTTGATGAATTATGATGAAGAGAAAAGTTTGTACTCATGAATATTATTTTTTAGCACTAGCAATCCTGAAAAGTTTGTGAATGTCTGTGAACTAGACTATGCGATGCCTCTGCAGATTCAAACATCGCCATCCCCAAATAGTACATCTAGTACTGAAACTTCATCTGAAATAGGTTCTGCTTTCAATTCACCTTCTCAAAGTAAGAAAATCATTGTTGTACTATTGTACTAAATTTTTATTTTAGAATAAAAAAATTACCTATTTTTCATTTTAAATTGTAGGGAATCTTAGTCCAACTGCAATAAAAGATTTTAAGAAATTTGTTGTGATCAAAATGGCATTAGATGATAAGACAGAGAATGGAATAAGTATGTAATATTTACGATTATATTTTGATAATTCATTTATGTTGAAAACTAATGTATTCACTATATTTACAGCACATTCTTTAAGCAACATCAACATAAATGGAAAAAGAATTCCTCCCGAAAATACATCAGTAAATAAGAAAATTTGTCTATCTGGAGAAGTCAAAATTCCACAAACTCCAGTGAAAACAACTAATGGCGAAGTTCTTACAGAAGAAAAAAAAACTGCAAAAATAGACTCTGAACTTACTGTAAAAGATTCAGAACTTATGGAACCACATACTTTCACTCCTAAAGATTTATTAGCTCTCTTAAAGAATTTAGAAAATGAGATTGGCGTTTGTGAAATAGCTTTAAAAGACGAAAATGATAAGCGTGAAAAGTACAAGGTAGAAATGTATTTCTAAACAATTACTGCAATATTGAAGGTTTCTATACTATAATTCAAAATAAAATTTCAGGTGGATGATTGCAGAAGAACCCACAACTATGATGAATTTATCTGTACATTTTTGTCTATGTTAGCTCAACAAGGTAAACTTGCAGAACTAGTTCAACAAAATCTACAACTTAAAAAACAACCCACTGTAAATGTTAACAGAGTGTCAAGGTAAAAATCACTTACTTTAAAATTTTCTATGTTTTATTTTTGTAATTTATCGTTACACTAATATATTTTAATTATTGATTTTAGAACTGCTAAAAGAGCAGCAGCATCCGACTCGAGTCGCACAACAACGGCGCCAAAAAGAAGACGAGGCAGAACAAAAGGAAAAAAACGAAAGTGAATTAGATCATAAAAGATGAGGTTTTTATTTTATTATAGACTTTGAGTACCTAAAAAGTTTACACAAAATATTGTGTATTCTTTGCTTAGGATACATGTGCTTTCTCATCAATTTGTTGATATTTCATTTATTGCGATAATGTTTAAAGCTGTAAAGTGAATGACTTTAATAGATATTGTATAACTGTAAGTAGATTAAGGTTTGTTACTTTCAGTGTATGTAAACAAATGTTTAATGTAGGAATAATAAAATTATGACTTTTAAATTTTTTATGAATAGACTTATAATGAATGTAAATGGAATTAGGGCAAAAAATTCTTCACAAAATGTGCATTGTAATTTTGTATATTTCTCTTGATCATGGGTTTAAAAGTTTGTTCTAACATTGATATAAGTCTTTTATCTCACTATGTTAAAATTTAATTTAAAATTCAATAGTTACAGTAATTTTTTTCATTACTGTGTAACCAAATATGTTGTTGTACAACAAATGTTATAAAATATAAAAATACAAAATGTATTTTTCGAATTTCCAAACAGAATAAAAAAAATTTTCTTCCATCTACAAACCTCTTTGAATTATTATGTTAATATTATAGGAGGTCCAGCAGAAGGTGGTAGTTCAGTGGTTTCTTGAGTTTCAATATATTTATTTTCAATTATATTTCCATGTTCATCAATTTCGCCAATAGATATAACAATATTTGGCATGGATTTAGAATAATCAGTGTTTTCAATAACAACTTGATAAACCTAAAAAATTTATTCAGAATTTTTAGCTTATAATAAAAATTTGAATGATTATGATTGCCTACAATGAAATTTACCTCTTGATTTGCAACAGTTTCTTTATCCACATCTGCTTTAGCTGGTGGATTATCTTTAGCAGTAGTATTATTTTCATCAATACTCTCATACCTTACTGTTTGTAATCTATAACAACCATCATCTTCAAGTATATATTGAAATCTCTTATGTCCACTTAGCCATTGTAAATGATGATCTTCAATAAGATGTCTAGTAAGTCTGTAACTTTTTCTATACTTAATGGGACACTCATGACAACAGTACCATCTTATTTCTAATCTGTGAACTTTTTCAATGTGCCTGAAAAAACGTTACAAAATTAAAACATTTTATTTTAAAAATATCTATTTTTACAAACTTGAATGATTGTAAACAAACACAAACCTATCTAGAGTATATGCATTTTTACAAGCATAAGAACATCCTTCATATGTACAAGTAAAATTAGAACTAGGACCATGTAAATTCATGTGACTATCTAAATCTTGTTGTGACTTAGCTCTATGAGAACATACACTGCAAGGAAAGTTTCTTTCTTCAGTATGCCTGTACAAAACATGTTTTGCTAATCCTGAAGGAGATTCACAAGTCATATCACACATGCTACATTTGTAGTGGAATATGTGATTCCTCATATGTTCTCTTAAAATATTTTCAGTAGGATAATACTTATTGCAGTGGGAGCATTGAAAGCCTTGAACTAAAAAACGAAACATAATTAAGATTTTTTATGCATATAACTAAAATTTAATTTAAAAAAATGCATGTTTTACCTTCTAAAGGAATTTGCCTTTTGCAATGTTCATGAAATTTAGAATTTGAAGCAAACATTGTACCACAATCTGGACAGGCAACAATTCTTTCCTTCGTATGAGTTCTGAGATGTTCTTTTAATTTATATAAACTTGGAAAAGAACATTTACATGATTCCCACAAACATTTTATTCCACCAGCTATTTTGTTGCCCCTAGGATTATTTTCAGCATGACTTTGAACATGATAGAGAAAATAATTATAATTAGTGAAATCTTTTGCAGTGCATGAATGCCACTGACACTTATGATCAGGTAATGACTCAATGATATTTTTCCAATCAGCATCTCTTCTACATTTCTGTGAATAAAGTAAATAGCATTAGGAGTAAATTAAAGTTTATAAAATTGTTTGTGTATCATGTCAAGATTAATATGCTTACAGGTAATTTTATTCTCCCCCTGATATTGGTTCCTAAACTTTTGATCTTAGTATGAAAAGCATGATAATTCACATGCCTCATGATTTGAACATCTTCATCACACTGATATTCACAACCATCCCACAAACAACAATAATTCCCAATATCATCAGAAATTTCTTTGTATTCCACTTCTGGGATATGATAGGAAACATGTTTGATAAAATTATCTAAAGACTTTTCACTAAAAGTACAATCACGCCATTGGCAAGACAAATTGAGAGTCTCAGCTTTCAATTTAACGGCAATTTTGCGTCTCTTGGCCCCACATTCTGACACAGAATCGAACTCCGAGTCCGTCTCAACAATCGATTCACCGTCGTCTTCAAGTTTATGTTTGGAATTGTTAGTCACCAATAGAAGAGGATCGATTTGATCTATCCACTTGCTGCATCGTTCTTGAGCGTCTTTGCTCACCATCAATTGTTCCACTGTTTCGTTCATTGTTATCAAAATTACTTTCTTACTTTTTCAATGTTACTCTCTTTCTAGAACTGCCGTCAACTCCACAATCTTAAGAACCATTTCTCAATACTTGATCCAATGAATTTCGCTCTAATAGATGCACTTGAAACCCAAAAATACGACGCATCACAAGGAGGATCGAGCACAAACGCAGTAGCAAAAACAGGGGAAGCTCGACAAGCCGCCAAAATATCAACGATCAATTCTCGTCTATATGACGTTGGCGGGAATTGAAGTAACATGAAGCACCTGTGATAGTCGACAGTTGGCTACCTTATAATTTGATCTTCTTCGCAATACCTGATTTTTCTGCTTTTTTCAGGTCAACTTTCAAGGAAACTTCATTACTTCTTACGATTGAATTTACGAGATTAGTAGTGCCCACTGAGAATATCAGAAATTCGTTGAGTAATTCTCCAAGGAGCAAATTAGATAGAATTATATTTATTCTCGAAGATCGATTACAAAGTAATAGTTTATAATTATTTACCAAAAAGTTCAGCTTTTTGAACAACAATTTTTTGTATAGAACTACTTATGAGCATGAAGTTCGATTGATGTTTTCATTATTGTAGTGGTGTTGTCACTAACATCTGCCACTCAAGTGACGCTGTCAGTTGCAGAGCAAACGTCGTCTGCTTGTCGTTACTGCGGGCTCTCTCCCCTCTTTATTGCGCGAAGGAACAATTCACAGGCAGTCAGAAACAGTCTGCTTTCGTTCTGAATTTCCGAAGCACGGTCTTCGAAGGATCTGTTTTGGATACATTTTTTCGGAGTAACTCGTCTAAATCATCATGTCTTTGATGCTACCATCAAGATGTAATGTATTTTTATACATTATAAATTATGTGATTTGTTAAAGTGATAAGAATGTGCGATATTCGATTGCTAATATTGAGTAATCATAACCTATTTTAGTTATTGCATTATTGTACGATTCGCGAAAAGCTTTGCATATTAACCAAAGTTTTACGAATATTTATTTTTCATATGATAAATTAAATTCCATTGTGTTCTTCATTTTCATGGCATCTTCTTATCACTGGCTTTTTCGATCGTTTATCGTTATGTAAACACAAAACATTAACTGACTTAAAATGTTTCAGTTGCCAAACTCAAGAGCATAGCTCCTAAAATATTGGCCGTCTCTTCTCGTAGTAAATACTATGTGGTTAATCCCCAAAAAACTCAAGATGAATTATCTTGGCAGGATATAAGGGAGCGAGCTGTTACTTCTTTGTTTTTCCAAGAACTGATTCGAGGCTTAGGAGTTACACTTTCTTATTATTTTAGAGAACCAGCAACTATTAATTATCCATTTGAAAAAGGACCTTTAAGTCCTAGGTTTAGAGGAGAACATGCTCTTAGAAGGTGATCAAAATTTACTTATTTTATTAATATCAAGCATACCAAGTGTCATAGAAAAATTAAAATGAATAAATTATATCTTATATAATCAATTTCTTTAGGTACCCATCAGGCGAGGAAAGGTGTATTGCTTGCAAACTCTGTGAAGCTATTTGCCCCGCTCAAGCCATTACAATTGAGGCTGAAGAAAGATCAGATGGTTCAAGACGTACAACGCGTTATGATATTGACATGACCAAGTGTATTTACTGTGGTTTTTGTCAAGAAGCTTGTCCCGTTGATGCTATAGTTGAGGTAAAACATTTAACAATATATTTATAAACATAATATTTATACGCTCTTGTTACAATAATTTTTATTTTAGGGTCCCAATTTCGAGTTCTCTACAGAAACACACGAAGAAATGTTGTATAATAAGGAAAAATTATTGAACAATGGAGATAAGTGGGAATCTGAAATTGCTTCTAATTTACATGCAGATCATTTGTATCGTTAATGTGAAATTTTGTCTTAGTAAACAAGCTATACTTAATATCGTTGATATTTTAAAAAGTAGAAAATGAGAATTTCATGTATTATAGATTGTTATGATGGTAATACATAAATGATTTTTGTTATTACGGGCCGTTTTGAAAGAACTGTTCATCATCCATCTTCTTGAAGCTGAGACGTAAACCTCGTTTTATTACATGTACATTATTTGATTATGAGAAAATATTAAAGTAAATAACAATTAGGATTCATTTATATTGCATTCTAACTTTTTTTATTAAAAAATCATAATATATTGTAAATACTACATTTTAAGATGGTTAAAATGTTCATGTTCTCCATCTTAAAATGCTACAAAAAAAGTATATAAAGGAGACTTATATTATTATTCTTGTTCACAATTAACAAAAAATTAGACACAAGTATCAATAAATTATTCCCAAACTATACATATCAATTCTAGCAATAATTACGAATAAATTTTAATAATAAAACCTAGTTATAAATCTAATTTAATAACTGTCAACTGGATGAAAAAATATGCTAGAATTCAATCTGGCAAAAAACTCTTAAGCTCGATTACATGAACTCTTATATGCTCGAATATTTTGCTTTAAAAATACAATCATGGATTTCATAACAAAGGACATACAAACGTCATAATTTATAATAATGACATCGACTATACACAACTATTATAGTTTTTTATTTTGCATTTAAAATTTAAAAGGATAAATAATCCCATTAACTTACGATCAGATCTGTGATTGGCTGATATTAGAATTGTATTCAATGAAAACGCGTCCCTAAATAATTATAAATTTACTTCTTCATTCACGATCGGTTCTGACACTGAGCTTCCAGAGCTCTCAGTCTTTCCAGTCTCTGCAAGGTTGAAGCTTCTAGGACACTCTTTCCCCCTTCAGTGGTACTTCCTAAACGATAATTACCTATAAAACGGAGAACAGTTACTAGTGGTTGCTTATTTATCACTCATATCATTATTTGTCATTTCTTTATACCTGTACGATTGTTAGCTTGATCAGTCATGAGATTTTGATTTTTTCGAGTTCTATCTATTTCTTTCAGCCCTTGTTCTACGTAGTCTTGAAAATACTGATGTGATTTTTCTAAATACGGTTTAACGTCGGCTTCCGGATGACGAAGTTTGAAGTCATACAGCTGAGCAATTCCCTAAAACAGAATATTTATTGTTATATTTTAAAAATGTAGCATAAAAAGATTTGTGAATTTATTTAAACACTTTAAATGTGACTTACTTCTCGTTTATGTTGTTCAGATCCAATTTTCTTGAATATTTCCGACAGTTGCTGCTGCACGGAAAGATTTTGATTTTGAATTTGATTGTTGCTTGATTTAGATATTCCTTTTTTGGTGACATCATCCGGTTTAAACGTCTTTAAGAGTTAAAAAATGCATGGGTCAACATAAATAATCTTTTAAATTGTTGTAGAATGTATGTTAGGAATACAAACCGATATAAGCCTCATTAAGTAAACTCGAAGTTCAGATTCATTTGTATTATTAATTTGAGTAAGATGACAAAGTATAGTGCTGCCTTTAACTTGAGTCATACTGTGTAATACTGTTTTTATAGTGCGCATCGATGTATCAGGCTTCTTTTGCTTTTTCCACCAGGAGGTTGGATAATCCTAAAATTGAATTCAAGAAATTTATGACATGTTCTGCAAAATATTAAGCTTTTTGTGTATTCAATTTACTTTAAAGAAGTTGTGCGCCTCCAAAAGAATAGCATCATAATCCAAGTCACCAGCCCAATTAGGTATAGTTTTGACAGTTTTCCATAGGCACTTCATAATCAAATCCTCGTACTTAATGGGACCCTTGGAGTCGGCGCGCTCGTGCAATAATTTTATTAGTACACTAAAAAGTATTGAAATGTTAATTAACAGTAATTCATTTTAAAATAAATTTTCAATTTCAATACATAAACATCATTTTTTATTTACCATATGATCGTGGTATGGTCCGAATTATCAATAATCTTTAGAACTATATTATTTATGACTCTCACATAAGCCTCAGAATCACTCATACGTTCAAGTTTATTCTCGGCTAAAAATCCAATAAGTTGATCCACTAGGTCTTTCAAATTTTGTGTTGAAACGTTTTTACCAAGTATACCAGTGTCGTAAAAAGTGAGGATTAGCATAAATGTATTTCTAAAACCTTTTGATACTTGGGAATTTCCATGGTGCAATGGGTAAGTTTGCAAAAGCTTCAGTTGCATGTTTACTGAATTAATAAACTTGTCTTCTTTACTTTGCAACATCGTCACGTGGTGTGATTTTAAATACTACAAATTTTAAAATAATTTATATTAAATACAGGAAAATTAAGGGATCGATATATATGTTCGATCCAACTAAGAGAAAAAGTGTGGCTATTTGACGGATAAAATAACTTATCCATGTTCATTGAAATATTGTTTTCGCGTATGCAAAAATAACAATATGAGTTATTTCTGCCACAAATATTCCTTCTAAAAAATTTTACTTACTGTTTCCATGGCGTTCATTGACATAATTGCTACTGAAAGATCTAAGCTAGCCATCCCAAGAATAGTACGGTCTAAATTATCTTCTTTATTCATATTTAATGAAGGAGAAATATTATCAACTGAATTAGGTTGCAAAAGCTTTGGAGGCGATATTGGGATAATTCTAAAATTTTTAAATTTAAATAAGTCAAAAGTCACATCATTATCAAACAAACATTATCGATACTTACTGCCTTGGCTGAGCAGAATTCAACAACTCAACAGATTCGCCCATATCCAAATTCGGCTCTATTAACTTAGGAACTCGACATCGAACTGGAGCACTTGATTCAATTTTGTGTAATAACTCCATGTCCAATCCAAATGGTCCCGATACCTTTGGCTGTACTTTTATTGGTTGCGGCTTAACTTGCGGCACCGGGACATTGCTAAAGAAAATTAATTAATATGTATAAGTACACTTTCAAGTAGAAAGTATACTTTCTTTAATAGAATATCTCTGTACTGTTCTTATGTTAACTTTTCTTATGTTTTCTGCGATGTTTACAGTTCGCTTATTCATTCAATACTAATCTGCTTTCCTTGTGTATCTTACAATTTACTACTATTTTTATTTTCTACTTCTACCTTAACTTATATTTAAACATAAGAACAATATAGAGCACTCTATTCTATTAAAAAAGTGTACTTTCTTTATACATGTATTGCAGTTTTTTGTCAATTAGAATAACAAAACAAAAACAAATTTTCGTACTAGCTAATCTACCGAGCAAAATGATATTTTACGACGTTTTCGAAAAAATACAATCAAAACCTAGTGATATACTGAAAAACAATGTCCACCACCATTATGGAAAACATAAAAACTCATTTTATAATAATAACAATCAAAACAAAAAGAAATAAACGAACACTGCATTATTTGACTTGATTTTATCTAAAGACGAAATTTTTGATTGTTTTTCATGAGAACTAGTATCCTCTTTCAACTTGGCACTTTCGTACTCGGTACCCTTGTTGCAAACAAATGTTGATTCTAGATATTTGCCGTCTTCTACCTGGATTGGAGTTTTTTTGTTCCTAAACATCCGATGAAGTGTAAAAATATTTTAAAAAAATAATATAGAAACCACGAAAAATAAAAATTTCTTCTCATCTTAATGGCGAAAATCTATTACATATTATTGTTAAAAAGACTCACTCGTCATTTTCTTCTTCCATTTTTTCTTCCTCTTCTTCCTCTTCTGGCTCATCGTCGTCGTAATTAGGCTCATCCACTTCCTTCATGTTTGTGGGTATAGAAGCTTGAGTAGCAGCTTTAGCTTTAACCGTAGGTGCTGGTTTAGCAGGCCTATTTTTGGCCGCTCTCTTAATACGTTCATCAAGTAAAGATTGATCTTTCTCTGAAATCTGCGCAAATTAAAACTATTTAAAAAAATTCTTCCACAATCATAGAAGGAATATAAAATTCAACGTACTTGTCCTACAAGTTTATAAACTCGTTCACCTTCCAAAAAATAAGCTTGAACTATACAGTTTAAAGCTGCATTTCTAACCGAGTTATCACGATCAGCAATCTGTTTAGCGACTTCTTTCAAAGCAGCCGCAGGAGAAGGTTGACAAACGGATACACCATAGCTTTCTATGAGTACTCCTAATTGATCCAAACATTCCGTTCTTTGTCTAGCATTTTTAGATTTCAAACCTTCCATTACATATGAAAAGAGTTTACTAACTGGGTACACCATAGCTATTTGTTTGAATAAGGCTTTGACTCCGTTTCGAACCGCATCTTTTGGATCTCCGATCTGAACGAAAAATAAGAAAATAAGTTAAATTTCATTATAAAATAATACAATAGATCTAAGCTATTATGCTTACTTTAATTATTAAATAAGGAATAAATGATGATGCTTCATTTTCCAACATATGATATTGGTCTTCAATCAAAAAGTTAAAGACTGTTTGAAGATATTCTAATCCCTTTAACAATACAGAAGGATTGGTATCAAAGAATCTTAGGGTAAGCCATTTCAATATTAAATCCAAATTCGATACTAATGCTTTGCTGTTGGTTGGTAAATCCTATTCGAAAAAAATGTATTAATAAATTTAAAAATGAAAAAAATAATAGTTCTTTGATTTACCTCAGTCAAAGATTCGATGGCTTTAAGATGATAACGAAAATCAGCATGGAACATATTTGCCATCAAAGTTTTATTAACATTTGCCGTGGACATCAAATCTTTCAGCAAATCGACGAATTCCTCTCTGGGCGTTGTAAAGTTCCATTTGAGAATTTTCAACTTTTGCTCGTCAATAGATCGCTGATGTTTCATGTTATTTACAGCGAGTAGGGGACTTGTATCAACATCGTCGTCTTTCTTCCGAGCACTCGTAGGTTTACTTGCAGCATTGGCACCCTACAAAAAATTGTAAATTAATCAGTAAAAGTTAAAACATTTTCAAAATGTTTTGAATTTTTTAATTTTACTTTTGTCTTGATTCCAGCTTTTGAAGCTTTCTGCAATGCTCCTCCACTTTTAACTGTTTTGGAGCTTCCATCGTCAGCAGGTGGAGCTTTTTTAGTTGGTAAAGGCTTGACCGGAAGATTTGGACGTACTTTATCCAATACTCCAATCACAGCATTTTTAGATCCAGGCTTAAAAACAGGATATCGAGTTACATGGAATGTTTAGTTTTCTCACAGTTACTCTATGTGAAAATATAATTACCTTTAATTTTTCCGTTTGTCTCACCATCGATTCATAAGATAAATGAAGCATAAACCCTAATACAGCTTCTTGTGCATTTTTTCTAACATCAGAATTTCGGTCTTCCAAGTTGTTATAGAGAACTGGTATACAAACCATGAGTTCTTCTTTTGGAATCTGTTTTGGAGGAACTGTAAAAATGCATTTAGTATTATAACAATTGGGTATTTATGATAACAAAAGTTTTAGTTATAAATGAAGAAATAAATCTTACTTCCGCCCAATTTTTCGGATAACCATATCCACATTTCATTCCGCATAATTGGAGAACCAGATTTCAATGCATCTCCTATCATTTCACCGTCAAAAAATTCTTTGTAGCCGCATTGATCTCCCCAACAATTTATGCACGATATAGCTGCAGTGCGCATCCACGCCTAAAAAAAATTTTTTTTTCAGACCATGTTCATATTTTTGATAGATAAAAATAATTAGTACATACTTTCGAATCACCAAGACTTTGAAGAAAACCGGGAAAAAGGGCACGAATATATTGTTTAATTGGTGGTCCCATAGCCGTTGCTAAAGTTTCACAAAGACCTAAAGTTGCCTGTGCGATCTTAATATTGCTGTCGGATAATCGTTGAGCTAATGCTAAGGGTAAATCTCCGAGAGACCCTTTAATCAACTTGGCTTCAGTAACAATGTTACTAATTTTTTGAACAGCTTCGTTTCGGACTTTCCAATTTTTATCAGACAATTCGTTAATTAGAGCTTCTGTTAACTGATTACTAATGTCAACTCTCGGAATCATTTCACTCAAATCAATTGCAGGTGCCGAATTTTCTTCTACATCTTCCTCAATTTCTTCATCTCCCTGCCCTTGTTTAGCACTTTTTTTTGATTTTGCTTTACGAATCGGCGCAGGAGGCACTTCTCCTTCAAACTATGCACAAATTTTGGAAAGTAATTTTTGTTTTTTTAAAAGTAAGTTATTATGAATAATTAAATGAAGATTAAATACCTTCTCACATTCTTGTTCAATTTGCTGTTTTAGAGCTGGCTTTTCATTTTCAAAGAATGTAAGCAATGGCTTTCCCATAAACATGTACATAGTACCCACTAATGAAATAGCAGCTGTTCGAATTCCAGGATTTGTTGCTGCAATCGCCTTCTTTACATTTTCTATCAAAGATTTAGCGTTCAACCTAAAATATAAAAAATCACGTTAAAAATAAGCAGTGTACTAAACAATAACCAGAGCACTTACGTGAAACCAAATTCTGTTAAAGATTTTGATATCCAAAGTAGAGTTTCTTGTTGAACTTTTGGATTTTTCTGATTAAAAGCAAAAGTCATAACTTCATTTGCTACATACTCGAAACTTATGACCTCTGCAATAGCAGTCAAAGTTTCAGATGCAGTAGTTGTATTCTTAACATCTCCTAACTTTTCAGTAATATCGGTTAGACAATATTCACAAACCGTGCTGTAAAATAGCAAAATTTACTTAATTCTTTTAAATGTAACATTTATCTTTCTACATCGTTTAATATTAATTCGAATTACCTAGTGAATTTGTAATTCTCAGCTAGCATTTTAACAAGTTCTATGCGCAGCTTTAGAACTTGGAAATTTGTGTCTTTAAAACCTGGTTTCTTGCCTAAAACCCTGACAATTATTTGTGTGGGTACATCGTCCATTTGCTTGACATGCTAAAAAATATTAAACATAACTTTCTAAGTTCTTAAAACTACCTTATACATTGATATAAATAAAAGAAATATTAATTACCGTTGTCAATTGCTCAACAGCGGCTAAACGATTTTTCCAGTTGCTATCAACCAATCCTGATAATATTTCTTTTGGAAGCATTTCAGCAGCCATTTCATCAACTTCTTCAGTGCTATAATTTTTCTCAGTTTGAAGTTTTACTGGAGCTTTTTTGTTTGTTGCAGCATTAGAGCCAGCGGATGCCGGCTTTTTGATTGCTTGTTTTTTAGGAGCTGCAGTAGCAGGCCTTTTTGGTTTGCTATCATTTTCAGAATTTTTAGATGTTGTTTCTACTTTAGCTGGTGCAGTATTAGGCCTTGTAGCAGGAGTTTTTTTAGGTGCCGCAACTTTCACGTGAATCACTGCTTTCTCAGCACTTTCTTTGATCTAAAACATAGGGTAATAATAAAATTAGTTATGTCATGATGCTTGAAAAATATTTTTTTAAATTAGATATTCTTACTTTTGTCATTTTCAGATTGTCTACATCAACAAGAAAAGCTGACATAGTTTTATCTCCAACTAATTTCAATGCTGTTCCTATAGCATCAGCACTATTATCTCTAACTGCAGGATCTGGTTCATTTAGTGTTTTGAGCAAAGGACCTGTGTAGGCTTTTAATAACTTTTTATTTAAACTTGTAGGAGGTGTTCTTGATAAACATCGAGCTAAAAATGAAGCAGTTTCAGCCTTGACTGAAGGATTTTTATTTTCTAAAGCAGCCAAGACATCTTCTGAGATTTGTTCAATATTCACACTCAAAAATATTGCATCAGCACATTCTCTGAGAGCTACTACAACAGTCTGTTTCTTTTCTTTGAATTTTTCTAAAATAGCAGGAAGACAAGTTAATGCATAAGGTTGAAAACGTTTCTTCAATCCACCTGCCAGACCAGCCATGCATTTAACTGCCAAGGTCACAACAACAACATTAGAATCTTTAGCCACAATCTGAAAATAAATATACGTTAATGAAACATCTGCATAGAAAGTTTATAAAATCAATTTTATTGTGTAAATGAATGGCAATCTTACTTTTTTTAGGGCCCGAGTACATTCCCCATAATCTCCATTCTCTAACTTTGGATTTTTGACCAGTGTATCCAATGCTTCAAGAGATTCTTTTCGCTCTTGCCATTTCTTAGATTCAAGTTTATCATAAAAATCTTTTGGTAGTTTAGAAAGAATATCAACTGGATCAATGAGATCATATGGATCAATGTCAGGCTGATTACTACCGTCATCATCAACTTCATCATCTGGAAATGAAAAAAATAGCTTATGCTTTGGTAAATACAGATTTCATTAATAAATTTAAAATAAATACCAACCATCTTCGACTTCACAATCATTACTTTCTGTATTTGAAACAACTTTTGGTTTTTGAGATCTAAGGTATCTGTTTGGAACAGCTTTATCATTGCCCAAATTATTAAATTCTGTCTCTAATTCACTTAACTGGACCGGTTTTAAATTACTCAGTTGTTGTTTAAATGAAGGACCTAACCACCTATATATTTCTACAACTAGAGCTTTAGTTTCATCACGAACATTTTTATCTCTGTCTTCAAGCAGGGTAGGAATTTTCTTCATTAAAGGCTTAATATTCATGACTTTGGGTCCGAATTCTCTGTAAAAATATTAAATTCAATTGATTGATCACTACATAAAATTATTCAAAAAACTATCAAGTACCTTAAGGCAAGGGTCAATGTCGAGATACAGGCTGAGACAATTTTAGGATTTTTTGCCTCTGTTCCTTTAATAAGTTCTTCTTGAACAGCTTCCTGCTTTTCGATCTCAATGTACATTAAAATTATTTGCACAGCTAGTTCTTTAGTCTTAGCTTTAGGTGCAGCAATACACTTTGTGACAATTCCACTTATAACATCATTAGTTGTCCTGCGGAAATAATATTTACCATCAGTGATGACAAAATTGTATGTCAACAAGTGAAAAAATCAACACTCACTTTCCAGCAACAGCTGCATTTTCTACATAAGCCAGCACAGCTTCCAATCCCTTTTCTTGAGCAGCAGCATTACTGTCGGAGACAAACTTTTTAACGAGACCAAGAAATTTGTTCCATTCAGGTGACTTTTCATCGTCTATTAGTCTAAAATTTTTAGCACACTCTTCATAGCCATGTAAGCGAGCTTTCCACAACTAGTACAAAATTAAATAAATTAGTCATTTAATTATTATAAATATAACAATTTTAAATAAATCTGTAGCTTAAAAATAAACTCACTTTGTGCACGCAACGATCCTCGACGGGTAATTTGGTGAATTCAGTGTCTTCTTCCATTTTTTAAAATCTGCAATTCCAGAAAGAAAGGACTTTTAGAAAAGGCAAAAATCACATAAAAAAAACACGAGTCGTGACCAGTTACGAGAGAAGATACGTAATTTATGCAAGAGGACCTACAACCGTCCGCCAAGACAATATCAGTCTCCCACTCTCGGAAAAAAATTCAAAAACGATCACAAACACATAGAAGTTGCTTATTATACGTATTATGTATTCCTTCTCTTTGGCCGTCCTACACATATATAGGAATCTTGGTCGATTCGTTCCCTTACCCACAGTGTGTGAAGCTAAATCTGAACCACTTCGCGATAACCCTAAGTTTAGGTTTCGCTGCACTAAACAATCTCAGCGACAACAATAACAAACGCAAAGCTTCAATGGAGTAACAAAAAAAACCAAGTTATCAGTTTGTTATGTACACGAGTGTACCCAAGGAGCTCTTATATTTATTTGTCTTTGTTCCGTGGACAAAAAAGTCGGAAAAATGCGAAGTCGTTGTGAAGGGACAAATCGATGCGCGGGTTCTGGTTTATCAATACATGCAGTGCGGCTGACAAAAAGCTAACTGCACAAAAATCGATCAACGCGAGAACGCGGAAAAATGAAAAGGGTGAACTTACTTCATGTAATTGTCACTGTGGCACTTTTCGACTGCAAAGTCTGCAGGCTCCGCTCAATGAGTAATAATAAAGAAAGTGTCAAAGTCAGCGCCGAGTTGGCAAAAAAACAATAACAAACACGAAGTAACTATATCACTGAGTAAAGTCGAGACGAGATTAGTTTGACAAACGTATAACAGTTACGAGAGTTATCCAGGAGCTTCAGTTGTAGGCCACGCACGATCGAGCAACAGTCAGTAATATAAAGTAGCGCGTTTTCTCTGCTATAGTTTGCCTGATCAACTGGCGCCTTTATTAGTACTACGTCCTAACCGACAGTCCGCAGCTATATTTCGGCGGCCATTGCGCTTATTCGCGCTGCTGCTTTGCGGTACACTAAAAGCTGCTGCTGCTGCTAGCCGTGGTGTATCGCTTTATACGTTTGCGCGGAAATATCTACGCACGGCGTGACGACACACATACACACTATATACATAGAATACCTATATTTTCAAATAATCCTGATCTATACTTTGCAGTAGAAAAGGCCAAGTTTGCTCTTGCGCATCTCGCCGAGAATCGCACATATAAACGTACTTATAAGTGCAGCCTTACAAGGTTGCACACAGGTATAACGTAGATAGGTATATAACGATGTAGGCCTAACGGCGATTCTTCATTTCAGGAAGATAAATCTCGCGCATGAGATCGCGGCGGGATACCATCTCGAGAGTTGCAGACTTTGCTATGACGCGTCGTTCGATCGCGGTACACATAATATAGGCATATTATGCCTGTCACACGTGCGCGTGGGTGGTGTCTTTATACACCCAAAGTTCTTATCTCATTCGACTGACTTTTAATTTTGCAACGCTGCATCGAGCGAGCGCGATCGGAGTCGGACTTGTTTCCTGCGCTGCTCCAAACTCGCGCGCGCCTCAACGCGCTTATACCTTTTTTTGTTATCGCCTTATTTTCTCTCGCGCGATGAATCAATAGGTAGCGGGGCATTAATCATCGCTGAATACATACGACTTACCTTCTTACCGGACGGCAAATTTTCATACTTTTATACGTTTTTATTATTGACCGATTTTTCACAACTATTTATCGAAACAAAAAAAAACTATAGAAAAGGCCAACGTACGCAGCGCGATTTTATTGCGCACCCAGTGACAAGCCAAAATAGCACCTATCCGATTATTATACAATGCATCAAGTTTGCGAATCGTGTATCGAACTAGTTCTCAAGGTTGAGTGCGAGCAACATCGGCTGTACTGTATATGTTACTTGTATTATTCAAGAGCATCGACGCTCGATTTCATACCTTATATGTCGTACGCATTACATACTGCAACACACAAACATATTGAATATTACTATGATATGTTTGTGTTGGGTGTTAAATGTTGTTTTATAATCGACAAGAGATTGTCGCAAATGTTGATCGAGTTCATTGGGCATCAAATTTTAATAAAAGGGTGCAGCTTGTCAATAACAGATGACCATGAATTTTCAGTTTTAAGTGCACATCTTCGATTTCAAATTTTCGGAGCAGTTGAATATAAAGAGCTTGCACGAGCGCTGGCATTAAATGCAACAAGAGTAATATTGACAGAATTATTCTTTAACAATAACCAGCATTTTCAGGCATTTTGAATCTTATTGGAAATAACCTGCTAATTTTATCTAAGAAACATAATTATGAATTAAGATTTTGTGATTTCAGATAAATATAGTTTGAGGTTATTGATTGAATTTTAAAGAATTAATGTAGATAGATTTTACTTGCATTTAACCATTTCTTGAAGAAAAAAGAAGAGCATATTTTTCGAGTTGCTCTTTTGACAAGCAATAAATTTGTTTTCGGGAAAAATATTCTTTTAATAATAAATAATCAATGTAGAAAAAAGATAAGGTTTAACCCAATAAGACATTGCTCGCTTAGGTCATTCACGCGGATTCAAATATTAATAATAATTTTTTTTTATAACTCAAGAAATTTTGCTATGAATCAAAGCATTGATACATTTTTTAGCGAAGAATGGAAATTTATTTGAATACCTAATACATTTTCAGTATTGATGTACTAACGCGAATATTGTTAAATATTTATCGAAAGTTCAGCTCAATTTCCAGACTCCTTGCAGAAGAGTACCTATCAAATGCGTAAATTGTTCGTTGAAATTGTAAAGACAGCTCGGAGCAGACATTAATTCGGAAAGGAGCTTGTGTCAAAAATGCGCGCGCTTCGTTGCAGTAGCTTTTGCGCAAGCTCTGAGCGATCAGCTGTCGTCTACCCGTTGGCTTGACGCACGCTCTTTCAATTATAAAATGTATCGTGCGTGTTAAAAGGCAATCGAAATTATCCATTCATTTCCGTTTCTATTCTCTCCGAATCATTACGTTTATCTGTTGAAGCAAAATTCAGCAACGTAACATATGCCGTCGAGAGCTGTCCTGGCCAAAAAGTAGGTCTTATTGCTTGCGCGATGTTATATAGGCAACTATTCTATATACGCGTATGTTATTAGTCATTGGCCGCCTCGCTCGGATACAGTCGCCGCGCACTTATATTTGCTGCAGCGCCGAGACTGATCGATAAAAAAGTATATCAGGCGTAGGCTTTTTATATATAAAAATAGTATAAGCTCGCGCGTATAGGTGTAGCGTATACAGTTGGCGCGACGAGTAATCAGATAGCTAATAAACGCGAATAAACCGCGTTATAAAGCCATACAGAGTGCGAGTGCGGAGTACATTGAGGACTGTTCACTGCACCGCGAGCTCCGAGACTTCGAGAGACTATATCTATATACGAGTCGACCACTACCAAACGTCCAACACACACTGTGGCCTCTTGTGTATACACACACACGCACGCATAACGTACATGTATGTAAATATACACGCACATAGCCATATAGCTGCGTGCAGGCTGACGACACATGCTGCTTTGTGCTGCTGCTGTGTATGGCAGTGTTGAATTGCACGCGCGGATAACACAAGTGTCCAAGTCTGCGTCACCACCAGCGACAAAGACGCGCGACAACGACGACTGACATGATGGTAAGCTCTCGAGTTTTTGCCTCAAGACGTTAAATATTTGCAAGAACGGCGTGAATTTCTCGCGCTGCTTCGAATAGATGTGTATACATAATTCGTTTTTATCGTTCTGTCAATGAGTGGCTTCGGTGCTTGGCCGCGGCCGCCGCCTCGTTGTCGTCGTCGTCGTCGTTCTGCTTTAGCTCCTCGGTAATATTATTTTTTTGCTTTATCTATGTGCTCGGTTAATCGTTGAACGCGACGAATGCCATTCAATGAGTAGCCGCGCAGTGATAAAAATAAAAAACTTGACCGATCTATCCGTTATTACTGCTTATGTCATTCTCCTGTGCGAGACTCGGTGAGCGTTTCGCAGCTCTCTGCTATCTGTCGTCTGATAGCTGCTGCTCCTATAAGCAGAGTGACTTTCTTCGGAGTTCCATGGTAATATGCTAATCTGCTCGTCGTAAACGACTGACAGAGAGTCGCGCTTTATAAATGCTGTGGTATGCATTGAGTAACTCAACTCGTTCTTGCATCTCTTTTATGTTGTTTTGCGTGCGGATATCTCGAGAATAACTTACGATCGAATTACAATCTCAGGTTTGTCCATGTATGTGTATGTGGTTTCCGTAATATCTCTTGCCGTTGCAGCTATACTACTGTCCGTGCGTTGAGTATGTACTATTTTTTCGTCTCGAGTACATACGATATGTATTATTGATCAATTGTTGAATATCTTTAAACAATTTCACTGCCAATTTAAAAGTAAGAAATGATCAATATTTTGAGTGATGTCTTTTGTGTGCTTACTTTTTAGTTGAATAACCCAAGTAAAGGGATTAAATTTAGTTTCAAACACAAACAAAATTATTATATAGACATTCTTCTAAAGAATTTACTTATAAGTTTCATATGACAATTGCATTTTGATTATAGACAACTCTTGAGCAAGTGTATTACAGTCATTCAATTTTGTTTAATGATACAAAATTCTGGATCTAATTATATTTGATTTATTGCAGATGAAAAACATCAAACCTTGTGGGCTTATTTGATGGTAATACAATACCAAAACTCTTAAAAATTGTACCAAGTGTGATATAGTGTAGAACAATAGTTATTTATTTAGAAGACTGTGATGAGTGATTCGGAACAGCGTCAACTGCATGTGCCTTATCGAGAGTATAACAGTAACAATAGTACAACACCAGCTACTCTTGTAGAAACAGATGCTCTCGTTGACCTGTCAGTCACCCCAAGCAGTAACATTGCCATACTTGCCAACGGTGATCCAGTAGTTTTAATACCAGACGTTGAATTTGCTCCTAACCCTAGTGTTGATCAAGCATTAACCATTGATTCACCTGGAGCAGACCGGGAGAGTCAACCTCTCCTTGGTCGCTTAGAGCTGGATATTACGTACAATAGGTTTCCTGGTAAATAATTTCAAGTATTTTCAATTGACTTAATGTTTTGTGTATGAATCTTATCATTTTAATATTTTCTTGCAGACGATCCACAATTTTCAGAATTAATATCGCAAGCAGAAGGTGCAATAGATAATGGAATATTTCCAGAAAGAATATACCAAGGCTCTAGTGGAAGTTACTTTGTTAAAAATCCAGCAGGGGTACATATTTTAATTATGTGATATTTAGTTTTACTCTTATCATTGTGCTACTTGTACAATTTTTATCTACTAACCTTGACAACTAAAAATATCATCAGTTAATTAATTTCACATGTTGTGCTCAATTTGACAGCTCAACTAATACTGTATGAATATTTTTGAGTTATTTTTTTGTTACTTTTTTCACACCATACAGTAAAGTGCATCAGAATCTCTTCATAATTAACATAATATATTAAAATTTATTTGCATTGAATGATTAAATTAATTGAACGTAAAGGATAGTAATTGATTTCTTCTTAACAGAAAAATATTGGCGTATTCAAGCCAAAAGACGAAGAGCCATATGGCCGTTTAAATCCAAAATGGACCAAATGGATGCACAAGTTATGTTGCCCTTGTTGTTTTGGCCGGAGTTGCTTGATACCAAATCAAGGATACCTCAGCGAAGCTGGAGCAAGTCTTGTAGACCGAAAACTTGGTCTAGGTGTTGTTCCAAAAACAAGGGTCGTAAGACTCGTCAGTAAAACTTTCAATTACGTCCGCATAGACCGCGAGAAAGCTAGAATGAAACAAGCTATTCTGGAGCAGTTTCCAGCTGTAGCGTCGCGCTTCCACAGGATAGGTCTGCCGCCGAAAGTTGGCTCATTCCAGTGCTTCGTCGATGGTTTTAAAGATGCTGACTTCTGGCTTAGGCGCTGGGAAAGTGATCCACCACCACCGCACCTGGCCACACAATTTCAATTACAATTCGAGCGTCTAGTCGTTTTAGACTATATTATTAGAAATACGGATAGAGGTGCGTGACAATTTCAATCGTCAAAATAATTACGCAAGTGCGAAATATTTATTCGTTTTTTATGTAATTGAAGATTGCGAAACACTCCAGTGCATGAGAAATACCATAGTGCGTGAATAAATTATAAGCTTATATAAGAGAGATGCGTGTTGCAAAATGTTGCAGGTAACGATAATTGGCTGATAAAATACGACGCAGCTTCAGCGAAGAATGGCACTGAGGGCGAAGTGAAAATTGCCGCAATCGATAATGGTTTGGCATTTCCCTTCAAGCACCCAGACTCATGGCGCGCGTATCCTTATCACTGGGCTTGGTTGAGCCAAGCCAAACTGCCTTTTAGCGAGACTACAAGGGAACTTGTTTTACCTCAATTAGCCGATCAAAATTTTGTACAAGATTTGTGCGATGACTTGTATCAATTGTTTAAAGTATGTTGAATAATTTATATTTGGTTTATTTTCACTTCAATACTTATTTTTCTAATTTTTGATCCAACTTGCAGCAAGATAAAGGATTTGATCGACATTTATTTGATAAACAAATGAGTGTGATGCGAGGCCAAATATTAAATCTTCAGCAGGCTTTGAAAGATGCCAAGAGTCCAGTGCAACTCGTCCAAATGCCGGCTGTTATCGTTGAAAAGTAATTAAGACGTTAAACTATCTACTTCTCTCTTCTATCAACAACAACACCAGATTTTTTAAAGAGTTAATATTGATATTTCATCAAAAATATTTGCAATCAACATAATGCTATCTAATATCTAACTCTCTAACATACGCTTCACACACACGCACACTATATAATGCATAAATTTGATTGTATTTTAAATCTCTTTGTTTTTGCAGGGCCAGAGGAAACGAAGCACCGAAGCTATTTTCATTCTCGGACACGTTTACACAGCGCTTCCAAAACAAGAGTCCTTTCTTCTCTTGGTGTTAATTAGTTTTTTCTTCGATCACCACGGACTTGTAGTTTTTTCATTTTATACATTTTTTTTGTCTCAAGTGCTCGCGTTACTGTTTCTATAAATAAATTTTATTCACCGAAATGTATTTTCTTCGTTCAACTCATTACAGAGTTATTTGAATCGCGTTGTTTCTCATAACTTTCTTAAAAAATGTCACGTGAAGATTATTTTAGTTGTTCATTGTAGGCTTATAGTTATTTACACTGAATCAGTCTTCTTTGTACGCATGTCTTGTAAGAATGTAACACATAAAATGAATTGAAATTTTGCAAATCACGAGCGCTGATTTATACTATTTTACTTTACTGTAAAAAATTTGCTATATAGTAACGATTGTATGGACTACTATAAGTCCAAAACTAAGAATATATTTATTGTAATGCAACGAAGAGAGTTTTATAGACTATGTGCCAATTGGTGAAATTACTTAAAACGAAAATAATCCTTGAAAGTTCATTTACATGTGCATTCCATTAAATTGCTGGGGGTTTTTTTCTTTTTTTTATATTATATTGTGACTTACAAGAGTCTCGTGAAGTAACGTGTGTACAAAAAATAGATCAAAACGAAATGAAAATAAAACTTGTAAAGTGTGAAAAACGATGTATAATACATGCAATTGTATGAAAATGGTAACGAAAATAGATTTTGGACTCAACGAGTTATTTATATGTTATTAAATTACGCAATTTATAAATTTGCGTTAACTAAAAACAGTGCGGTCAGTAATTTTTGTAAAAAAAAAATTTAAGATTTAAAACAATGGTCGCATGCACACGACGTATATTATGCTTATTTATTATACTGTGTAAATATCGTTAAATTATTCCTTTATCTGTCTGGTTCTATTCAATTGAACAAAATAATTCGATAAATAGTTAGAACATTTTTTTATTTGTTTAATTTTATGTTCAAATTACACTATGATATAAATACATGTATAATATGAATTTTATTAATTAACAAAATGAAGAGTCTATTATATTTATTGGCTGTATGTTGTTCTGTTCAAAAACCTTTATAACCTATGGTTAGTCATTTTTTCCGCGTACGGTCAACAATAATATAACCGTTCACGTACTCACCTTAGTCGTCGGAAATGCGACACTGAAGTAACATTAAAAAAAAACAACTTTAAAGGGAAAACTCGTCGAGATAAGGGGGCGCGATGGAAGTAGTCGAGCCGCAAGTTCAAAATAGAAAGTGTTGTCAATCGGCGGCGGTCCGGCAACCGTCCTGCGATCAAGAAAATCGACCGGCTAAAAAAGTAAGAGGATAAAAATCATATTTTGTCGCGCGCGGGCGTATACCGGAATCGGAGAGCTGTATCACGTGCGTAAATACGCGTCCTTCGCAGTGCACGCGGAAGTATGTGCAACCGGCGCGAGCGAAGCCCTTCGCTCCGAAGCAGAACATCCGGCCGGCGAAGAATCCGTTCGAGAGCCACACGACGTACCTCGAGTCGTATTTCAAGGCGCAGCGCATCTCGCGGGCCCAACCCTTTCTGCCGGTGCACAATATCACTCTGGTCAACGACAAGTTCACCGACAACACGACGAGCAAGCTTAGTTACAAACCCGTTACGGGGATTTTCAAGCCGAAGCCCGTGAGGCCTCGCCAGAGGTTTGACCATTTCCCTCGAGTCCTCGACTCGTTGGCCACTTTTTTCATGTACTTACCTCGCCTAAAATTATGCGCCAAGACTGTCGACTCAGCAAGGCCCAATGGAAACGACCACTACGCTACGGAGCAGCTACGGACCCAAGTTCGTCGTGCCCACGAAAATGATAATACCGTCGGGGAGTATAAAATCGTGCAAGGGTCAATTCGAGGGTAAAACGACGACGACGCTGTCGTACATAAATCCAGGACCCGTCGAGCCGGTGACGAACTTCAAGCCACGGATACTCTACGACAGGCCCAAAGAGAGCACGGCCAAAGAGACGACTCAGCGCTTGAGCTATCCGCCCTGCAAACCGGCCAAGAAGGAAAAATACCCATGGGCCGAGAAACCCGTTTACAAGTGCGTTCGTCTTCGAGCTTTTTTCCTCTCGCTAAAAGTTCATAGAAAGCTGCAAAAACTACTCGTTGGCTTTGAACTTAGGCCACCGGAAGTCGAGATGCCCGGCGAAACTACCTACGGCAAGAGCTACCTGGAGAACAAGGCCAAACGCGAACAGCCCATCCTGCCGAGAGACACGGGGGTGCTTCCAGTTGGCGTGGACTTTGTCGAGAGCACGGTATACAGGGAGAGCTTTGTGCCGTGCCAGACCGACGTAGTGGCGCCGATCGTGAGGTCCAACAACATTTCGCTCTCGGATAAAAAGATGGAGGGCGACACGACGAATAAGGTACTCGCGACTGCGTGAAAATTTACTCGTTTGCGTGAAATTATTGCGATGTCTCGCTCATGCCCAAACACCGGGTATTTGGCAGCTGAGCTACCGAACGGTCAAGGGGGAGAAGCGTAAGCCAATTCTGCCGAGAAGGAGAAAATTACTGGACGGCGAGGGACCCGTGGAGTCGGCAACTGTCACCAAAATATCCTTCGAGCCGAAATTCTGCAAAAGAACGGAGCCGATAGTGCCGTGCGGCCACATCCGCTCGTCGAGCAAGCCCCTCGAGACGCACACCACCACCGCCATGTCGTTCATGAAGCCGGGCCCCGTCGAGCCCGTGACCAACTTCAGGCCCAGCATTCAGTACTCGAGGCCCAAGGCCAAGGTCGAGGGCGAGACCGTCAATAAGCTGTCCTATCCTCAGTGGGCGATCGCGCCCAAAGAGGACATGCCGTGGGCGCGAAAGGGGGTCTACTGCAAACCCGAGGCCAAAATGGAGAGCGACACGGTGGCCCACGCCAGCTTTCCTCCGCCCGGCCACTTCGTCGAGGAGTGCGAGGACGAGGAGGACACAGAGAACCCGTGCCAACAGCAGCAGCAGCAATCCGCGGACGATTGCCAATGACTTTGAAGCCATTTCAAAATTAACTATCCTGTTCGAAATCGTTTGAGCATGAATAAATTACATATGGTGCTTACCTCTTTTTCTGCTGTCATCAATATCATTATACTTGTCATGCGACCAAAAAAATGCAGATCGTGCACTAAATTTGCGTATCATACTTACTGTTGTGTTTTACATGCTAAAAATGTAGTTAAAACGAGCCTGCTTAATTCCACGAATGGATAATATCTTCCATTTTCTTTCCGTTTATTTAGATGCTTGAAAAAATATAAACAATAAAATGATGAAAAAATTATAATAAAAATGATGGAAAGAAAATATCTCGTAATTAATTGTTTTTAAAGTTTGTTCATGAAATCCGATCTTCAGATCACATTTACGTCCTCGTCACGCTATACATTAATTCGTTATGCTCCGTATGTTTGAATTATTTAATGTCTTTAGGCACTAGTTTTTATACATTTATAATTTATACTTCCAATGAAAAGTCGAAATTGAGTGTAGTGAAAAGAATGCACATGGACTTGGAAAAGTTCACTAGGAACAAAGCAAGTTCTTTTTAGGGCGAATGTTTTTAATAATACAATGAGAAAAAAGACCGATTTTTTTTAGATAAAAATATGTACCAATCTCTAAATAAAAAAAAATGATTATTCTGCCAAGATTCTAATTTTCTAACAAATTTTTAATTATTACATAAAAAATAGAGAATCACTCCTATAGAGAATCTTAATTTGAGTTATCAGGAAAACCCCGTAACAAAGTACTAAAATGTACGTTAAGTTTATGTACATGTAATAAAAAATGGTTATTTTAGCATGAGAGTTGAAAAAACGTAATCATCCCTTTTTTAGTACTTAAAGAATGTACTCCTTAATTTTCACAAGGATCGGTTAAACTATTTGTAAGATACCATTGACACCAAAAGTTTCAAACCCCCGTAAAGTCAAAAGAAAAATGACTTCGCTATTCTTAGCGTAAACATTATTATTTTATTTTCATTATATTATTTAATATCTTATTATTATTCTTCTGTATCATATCGATCGTTAATGTATAACATACAAAAACATTTTATAAAATACAGTCATAAATCAACAATTCAAATATAATTCACAATTAATTTTTAATTTTCTTTTTTTTTTATTATTTATTTTCTTCATATTTCATTTGACAAATATGTGTTGGAATAGATGCTTCAGACTCACGAAATAGCCTGATCGGCGGGTACAAGGAGGATCTGAGGACGCCGAGAGAACAGTTTTCACGTTTCGGTAACGCGCTTTGCTGCTATATGACTGATACTTTGAGAATGAGAAATTCAAAGCAAAAGACTTTGGGAGCGAACATTCAATTGACGAGTCGATACATTGTACACTGTGTGTGTGGTCGACATTTATCTCAAATCATTGTGTATTTATGATTATGTAAGTAGACACGTGTATAAATGCTAGATATATTCAGCTTCTTTCCATACGGTTCGTCTTGCCTATATCGTACGCGTGAGAGTAAACTTTTCCTTGCCGGCTTGGATTTTTTACAACACGAAAAAAAATATTTTCTCTTTGTGAAATAATTACGTTTTGAGTGAAGAAAAAGATTGAAAAAAGTATTTTTTGTCAGTTAAATTGTTTGCTCTATGAACACGCGAATTAATCGCATACACGTACAAGTCTGATTCATGTGGCATCGATGCAGGTGCACGCGTATGAATAATAAAACGAAGTAAACATACACTGTAGATATTATACATTCGCGCTAAGAAAACATCGTTAATCCTGTTACGTGATTATTTTCTACCATTTTAATGTTTATCCTTGAGAAATAAGCCTGAGTTTATTTAAAAAAGAAAATTTACTTACGAGTCCGGAACTTGAGTGAGTTTTTGCACAATGTTAATTGTACGGGGATTTTTCTTCGAGCGTAAAGTGCAAAATAAAATAGGATAAGATAACGTATGACGATAATGCCAAGGTTACTATTACACGTACATTCAATAAACTTTTTCAATTTCCGTCGGCTTATAATTTACTTTCGCACATCTACTGAAAATGAGCTCAGAAATTTCTCGATTTTCTCATCGTTCTTGGCTGCTTTATGTTAAAGATACGTAGTAACTTGTACATCGAAAGATTAACGTTCTCGATATGTGGCACGATCAATTATCGATTAAACAGGAATCATTGAATTTCGATTAGAAAAGATTCGGGTAAGACAAAATATTAAAATTTGGACGCATAATTGGGTTTTACATAATTTTGTAGAGAAAAGAAAAAAAATTAAAATCTAGATGTTTTTATTCGCCGAATTTAAGTGATCAATGGCTTAAAAATTGTTGTGAAACAAAAGAATAATGACAACGAAAAAATTCGCTTATACAAATAAAAAATATGTAAACAATCGTTATTTATGAATAATGCACACCTAAAAAATTTAATGATTGTTCAATAACATACTAGTCAGTTACATACAGATAGTATATAATATTACATTAGTGCACATTAAAGTATTATTTATTTCCCAAAATACTTCAATATTTTCCCCAATTCATGCAACAATTAAATTTAAAGTCCGTTCATCAAATCATGATATGATCATGATTGGGAAGATCTATTGGAGTTTTTGACAAAATAACTAACGTCGTTGTACACTTAGTCTTTCTTTCGCATGTAGTCTTGTAGTTTTCTTCTTTTCTGTTTTCATGTTTTATTAAATATGTGAATTTAGACAATGAGAAATGCAATTTATAATCATTATCTACTGAACAAAAATGCCACTAATACAAAGCATAAAATTACAGCATAATAAAATTATATGTTAATAATTCTTAGATCTTAATGGACAAAATTCTACGTTATACATACAGAAGTTTCAACAAACTAATAAATAAGAACGACGAACTAGTCGACAAGTCATAATAGTAAAAATTCAGTTTTCATCATATGTATCATACACAAGCACACTCGTATCGTCTACTTCAGCCATTCTTAAAACAGTCAAAACTGATCTATTAAACTATAAACTATAATAAATTATTCAAATTTGATTGATAATTAATATCTAATGTATGCAGAATAATGTGGCTTCTAGAATTGTTGATCGTTTATTTAAAAATTTTCCAACTTCATGCATACGTGTGTTTGGGTGTGGGTGTGTTTATGTGTAAATCGGTCTTTTTTTTCTCCCTGCCTTATTGATGTTTGATACTGTCGTAACTTGGCGGTGGCTGCTCCGGTGGTTGCTGGGCGTTTATGAAGTCGGAAAAGTTTCCATAGTTATTGAGCTGATCCAAGCTGTTGAGATTATCCTCCATGCCCGACAGGTCACTGTGGTTCATCAGCTCCACGTAGTCCATGTCAGCGTTACTCCTTACCGATTGGCCGAGACCCGGAGCGTAGCTGAATTGCAAAATCAAAACACAACCCCAATCAACTGGCAATTCTTACTGAATTTAATCACGGATTAGATTGAAAAATTATCGCGTGACCGATATTTCTTTCTAATCTGGATTTTATTATTTTTGGTAAGCAATCATTCCGAATGAAGCCGGTACAACTACATTTGATCGACATTATTACATTACTTTACATGCAAGCAACCACAGAATAATGTAAAAAAAATCAGGTTCAATTTAAAAAATAAATCGGTCGTTTGGGTGAAAATCAATTTATTTACGAATTATTTGAAAAAATAAATTTAAAAAATTCAAAACAACAATCACTAGGTTTACATATATAATATATACAGCAATAAAATCATGTCTATAAAGAACATATCGAGTTAATGAAAAATTATATGAAAAAAGCAGCATCAAGTCATTATCACTAGCCATTGAATGAAGATAATGGAGTATTAAATCGAGCAGTTGATCGAGCAAATAAAAAAAGTAGGATACAGTAACACATGTCATGCTCTCCTTAGTTTTTCTGTGCACGCGATTGTAACGATTCATAGCGCTGATTTCCACGTGAATTGCGGTTATCATCTCCACTCGATTGCCAGTTAAACTTGATTAATATTTGATTCATCGAGTAGTGATTGGAGTTGCGTTTCATTTTTTTCCTTTATTACAGTGAGTTGAGCTTACATTATAACTTCTGTCACTGCCCACAAAAATGAAATTTCATCAAAACGAGAAAAACCATGGGATACATTTTGTGATTCAACATGTGGTTGTACCGGCTTGCTCCAGGCCTTTGCCTTATATGATAAATGTCGTGATCTTCAATGTTTTTGCTTTTGATGCAAGAATCACAGATTAATTGCGATTCAAAACTTACTCATGAACGATGAATGATAGGCTCGATCACACATAGTAGCTATGACTGTGTAGATGTAAATGGTTATTTATGATGATATTAGTTTGTGATAAAAAAAAAGAAGAAAAAATCAAAGTTGAAAGCCATGAAAGAGCCGATTAGTAGAATATATACTGATTTTTTTCTATTACTTAGATAAAAAAATGTATCTTATAATGAATAGTTTTAGCAAGCAAGTAAAGCTGCATGTATGCTTTCAATAAAAACTTTATTGTACTCATATATAAATAATCAAAAATTCATTCTTAATAAATCGTAAGTAATTGTAGATTTGATAAAATTTTTTTTAAAGAGCATCGTGTCAAATAAGTCGTTATAATCATCACAGTTTGACGAACTTTATCGACAATTTTTTTTACAATTTGTTCTTTTGTTTTTTTCTCAATACATTTTATTCAAATTATGTATTGCTTGTAGTTAAATATCAAATATAACATTATCAAATATAATCTTATCATAAGGAAATGTCATGTAAATAGAAAAAAAAGTATACAAAATCGACGATTAAAAAATTCATCGCATAATATTGTCACGCAACTTGTGTTCTTATATTGGAAAAAAGGCGAAAAGATTATAAAAAATTGCGAATACTGATGCAGTATGTGGATGAATGTCTTAGCTTATAAAGTTGCGCAAAGTTTCATTTGTATACAATATTGTAATCGTCAATAATACAAAATTTTTTTACGATATAAGTCAGTGTAAAGAAATCTAGTTTAAAATACTGATTAAGCTACAAATGATGTAAAATTTTTCATTATGAAGCTATCAAAATTAAAATTATCAAATCTTTAGAGATCATGGAATGCGATTCTACATGTTTTGCATTTGACTTTGAAATAGTATTTTTCAAGGCACATGTTTTTGGATTTCAAATTCAATTATTATAAAATTGCGACGTTAACTCGAATAAAAAATAAAAATTATAATAGGAAAATGAGATCATGTCAAAGTTCATTTATAATTAACAATATTTAAATGGTTAAAATAGAAAAATAACGCGATTTCTCAAACTTTGGCGCACCTTCATAAAATCTAGCTTATTAAATCGAAAAGAGGTAGCTTTTGTTCGTAATTGCATATGAATTGCAACAATAACAGATAAGGACGTAAAAAGTTATAATTAGAAAATAGATTGCTACATCCAAGGCACTGACCTCGACGCGACCGAGGGTGTATCTCGTGTTACCGAGGGATCCGGACTATGGGCTTGGAACATAGTAGACGGCGTCGAAGGGTAGCTGCCATGTCCATGACCAGGGCCCATTCCACTCATGGACGAGTGCGAAGGAGTTTGAGCACCAACGGATGACCAACCTGGCACGTGTGTTACCAATAACGGTTTTACATAGCCATTATTCAATGGTTGACTTTCAACTGCAAATAAACGTTTTTGTAAAATTAAAAATTCTTTTCATTTTCCATGAAAAATAACTTAATATTTGTCCAAAAAATTTTTATTTTCAATGCTTACCTTGAAACGGAGTGTAGTATTTTGAAAAAGCTTGATCTTTAGATAAGTCAGGATAAAGATACATTAAATATTGTAAATCTGATATTCTGTCAGCTAAGCTTCTGATAGCAAAATCTTTGCTAGTAAATGGCTGCAGCATAAAAACTTCAGCATTTTCTAAAAAAAAATATTGTGAAAAATGAATTAAAGTATTTTCTGTAAAAACAATATTTATTATTTCATGTTAATTTTACTTACCTCCCACCCAAGCTATTGTAACTCCTCCTAATTCCGAATCAGAAAATCTCATGAGGAAAGTACCAGAAGAACAGTTTGAGAGCATTTCTTCAGCTTGCTTCTTTCGAACAAAACCAAGAATATATCCATCATTCCAAGGACCTCTGAGATGCTCTCGAGTGAGCTTCATGACTGCATAGAACCATTCCCAAAATGTGAAAGTACGTTCAGGAAGGGGTTCCTTGCAAAACTGAGCCCAGCTTAACATTAAATTTGTATAATCTTGGCAAGTTGCACCTCCTCTAAAGGCTTTTTCTGCTAGAAATCGTAGATTGTCGTCAGTTAACGCACGACCAGTGGCCGATCGAAATTTAACGTTTAAAGCTTCAGCTACTTGACACCATGGAACTTTGTCAGGGACACAGAACGGAACACGTCCTGGTTCGGCAAAAGCATTGTCCCATGTGACTGTAGCCCAAGCATGGGGTTCTTGATTTCCATGAACTATTACCACAACTGGTAAACTTAATGTCCACACCTGCAAGAAACCATACATCATTTTTAAAAATTAGTTTTCATTTCAAGTGCATACATTTTCTAAAACTATAAAACCTTTACCTGAAAAACTAGTTCGCCATTTCCTACAGTGAATTGAGATTGGAATAAAAGTGAGAATTTTTCATCCATAACTGACTCTGTTCCTTTTTTTTCAGCTCTTTTAATTTTTTTCAACTGCATATTTCTGAAACTGACAGATAATTGTCTGGTGCCTTGATGATATTCCATGGAACCTGAATTGTTTAAGATCTCACCACTAGCTTCTCCACGATTGCACATTTTATCACTTTTTAAAAGAGCATTTGCTTGAGCCTCACTAATAATGCTGACTTTGACTTGTGGAGGAGTCATGTATACATTAAGCTTACTACCAACCAAAAGTCGCACTGTACTAGTGAAGCGTGTATTAGTCTTCATTACTTGAGGTGGCTGTTTTTCAATGATAAATGTGCTTGTCACAAGCGAGCTTAATAATTGAGTAACTTGAGAATTAAGGGCTGGCAACACATCTTGGGAATTAGGTGGTTCCAGAGTAAGTTTTGTTTTCAAGCGCTCAGCTTCTTTAACTTGTTGACGATTCAACCATATAAGTTCTGCAAGACTTTCACACCATTCTTGAATGGCATCTAAATTACTTGTGAGCATAGCTCCATTTCCTGCAAGTTGCTGATCTCTCTTCCACCTAAATAAAAAATTATTTTCAGTATTAAAATATGCGACTAAATATATAACACCATGACATGAATATAGTTACATACCTAATTAATTCGTCATCTAGTACTCTACATTGTAAAAATGCCAATTTGCCAATTGTGTCTTTAAGTCGGTCTGCTAAATTTATACGCTGTTGAAGTAAACTTTGCACATGATTATTCAATTTAAGCTCTTGAGCTTCTTTTTGTCGACGAATTTTTTTCTCTATTTCCATGGTTTGAGGTGTCTGTGGTTGAGTAGTGATATTTTGCAAATGAGCATTTAATTTTGTACATTCATGATAGGAAATAGCAAAAGATTCTTGATCATTCTCTAGTTTTCGCACTTCTTCACTTGTTTCTTGTGTTTTACGTCTGAGGAGATCTATTTGATGGGCAATTTCTGCCATTGAATCACCTGCTACTAATCCTGCTCGATTACCAGGAATATTCATCAAGTTTCCGCTACCATCAATTGTTTGATTAACTAATGTCATTTCTGTTATCAAACAATGTTTGATCAAATTAAATAATGTGATTGGATGTGCATTGTATCGTTGCTGAAATAGATAAGTAAAATTTGGTTATAAAAGTTGTTTCATCAATAATTTAAGAGACTGTCTATTAGCAGTTCAAAAACCCATATCATTGTTTTGCATGTACAAACTTTTATATATGAATATTCAAATTGTGTTATCTTGGACCACGAATAGACAGACTCAATTTAAAATTCTTAGAGGTACTCACACGAAAAGTCTTTGCAGCTTCCATTAGTTTAATTTTTGTTAAGAAAAGATCTTCAGTATTGAGTTGTTGAACCTTTGTTTCCAGCTCTTGAATAAGAGATTGAATGAGGGTGGTAATGTACTGTTCATTTTGTGGATTTTCTGGATCAACGTTCGTCCTATTTTAAGCAAAAATTTTTGATAAATTTCAAGAATGACTTGATAAGAAGCTAAAAATTTAATTTTTCACAAACCACACTCTTTCTTCGATCCATCCTGCTAAAAAGTGACGTACTTCGATCGGAAAATGTTCGCCATATACCGAGCGGACCTTTTGCAACAGCTCGGGTGGAAGTTGCTGCGTTTTAGCCCAAAGTGACATTTTCCTTTTTTGTTTAGCTACAATTACTCAAGCTAAAAAAAAAAAAGAATTGAATAGTTAAAAAATCTTAAATACAATGAAAATATCAATTATTACAAATGATTAACGCGAAATGTCAGATTAAATTAATTTCCAACGGCGATATCGACACATTTCCAGAGATAATAATTTTGAAAAACGAGTGTGTGCCTGCCTTATCGAGACTAAGAAGTGTAATTTATTTGCATCATTCAATTATCGCGTCGTACATTATTATACGCTTGGCAGTCACACTCGGTCAATACGACGATGGTATAGGTCTTGCACATCGAGGCTCACACATGCACACATCGTCGAGCGTGGAAAAAAATACCGATTTTTTTCTTTCTTTTTTTTTTGCTCAACGCGCTTTGTTATGCAGGGCGCTATTAAAAGAAGCTGGCGCGTTGGTGCCGCTGCGAGATTGGACGCTCCGGTTAAAACGAGCTTTATATATACGAGAGAAAAAAGAAAATAAAAAAATGTCCTCGGCGGCATAGTGTATATAGCGAAGCAAGCGAGGCAGAGAGCACCAATACCAAGCAACACCTACATACATTCGAATTTCTCGGTATAAACAAGTCCCGCGCGCGCAGCGGAGCATCATCACTTTCATTTCGCACCACCGCACATATACGACGAAGAGACAACGGTGACTATTGCTGCGACGGCGGTACAGCGGCAGTGGCAACGATCGTCGCGCGATTCGAGATTTCGTTCGTTAGCTTTTTTTTTTTTTTTTTGATTATTCCGATTTCGACTGGCAGTGCACATAAAAGCACTGCTTTGCGAAGCAAGAGTCGGAGTCGGAGTCGGAGTCGGAGTCGGTGTCGTTGGCGGCGGCGGCGGCGACACAACACACATGTGTCCACAATTGCGCATCATCGCTCGCCGACTGTATACACATACACCTATATTTGTATATTTACAGAGCGAGAGAGCGCGCGAGAGAGAGAAAGATAGCAATGCACAGAAGGAGCTAAAACGAATTTAAAACGACGAGTAGCGTATGAGCGCGAACAGCAAGTGAGGAATGTGTGATGTTCATTTCCGGGAATTAGGCGCGTGTGTAATCGCTGTCGCGGTTTCCCATGTACAACACTGGCAGTAACCCTTTGGATCTCGCCGATTTCTCGCCTCTTTTTGATTATTAGTACACGAGGAAGAAAGAATATCGACAAAAACATCGGCATCGAAAACATGTCACAAAGGCACTCACAAAGGGAACGATTCGACGAGAACACTGGTTCGCGATGTACAGTTGCAAAATTCGTACAGGCATTCGTGGGTATAGCCAAAAAAATACAAACGAGCATTGTTGGCGCGTTTCGAATCTATATATTCACTTACACGTACGCGCGAATACGCGGGCGCGCAACCACATACACGGTACACTGATACACTTGTACACATGCAAACACAAAATCACATATAGAAGCACAGAGAGAGTAAAAGAGTAAGAGGGTAAGAGAGAGAGAGAGAGAGAGAGAGAGTGAGCAAAAGAAAGAGAGAGAAGAAGAAGGTATATAATAATCATCAACTCACAGCGAGTGCAAGCAGCTACGAATGCCAATGGCATTACGAAGAAATGTATGTGTATTATATGAATTATAATACGTGCTGTTGTAACACACGCGCTCGAGCAACTAAACTGCGGCATGTATAGAGCTGCCCGTGTAGGCCTGGCCGCCGCAAGCCTCGGCACTATATGTGATGTGTAGATATGGAATATATGTATATCTGTGTATATAATACGCGCAGAGCTCTCTAAAGTCTCAAGACAGAGGCAAGAGAAGCAGCAGCCAGAAAAAGACGAATCGTAAAAACCAGTGACGAGTTGCGCGCTGTATATAACGTTCCTTATACCTACATATGTATGTGTGTGTGCGAGCGAGAGAGTAAGCATTGGCTCGTGCATGCGTGAATGTAGTATATGTAGCCGAGCAGAAGTAGTAGGAGGTGGTGGAAGGCAAGGCAGCGCGGCGGCCCCCGCGGGGGGGAAAAGAGGAGCGCGGGACGAGAGGGGAGGGGGGCACACACTGCTAGAGAGGACGCATGAGGAATGGTGAGTGAGCTGTGAGTTCCGAGCTCCGAACTGCGAACTGCGATCTGCGAGCGAGAGAAAGAGAGAGACAAGAGACCGGGTAAACGAACATACACGAATACGAGAAAAGGAAAGACGGATCGTACACGGGTCGCGCGCGCATGACGACCAAAGTATATTATTGCGAGAACGTCGCTCTTCGTGAGAGAGAGAAAGAGAGAGCAGCCAGTGCGAAAGAGACAAATACAGCGATCGAGAGAACGAGAGAAAATGAGAGAGAGAGAGAAAAAGACAGACTGCCCTGAGATATTTCTTCTGTTCCGAGTCCGACTCTTTGTGTATGCGTGTATATTGGCTCTGTGTGAACGTGTGAGAGCGAGCAAATACACGCGCTCATCTCTGTGTACACAGTAGCTTTGTAGTTTTTTGTTCTCGCGGGTATACATGTAGGAGATAAAGCGACAGCCGCGAGACGGCCTAATCATTGCTTTATTCGCGCACGATAAGACGTGTCTGATCGACCAAACCCGCTGATATCAATAAATAAAACTAGACTTACCAATTAATGTTTGAGAGTCACTGACACGGAGATCGGCGGAACCACAAAACGATGGCTCCGCAGAAAAGGTCTTCTTCTTTCTCGTCCCCTAAAATGTAGAGACAGATAGAGAAAGAGAGAGAGAGAGCGAGCGAGAAGGAATAAACAAAAAGACAACACCGCACACACGCACAACACTGCAGAAAAAGAACAACGCGGCGTGTCCGGTTGTTTAGCTGTTCGCAAGATGCTGCGAAAACGGCAGTAGCGACGAGTAGCTACGAATCGATGACGAACGCTGAATTGTCACGGCGTGTCGAGGTGCCCCGAGGATGATGACCGGATGACCGTCCGTATATTATTGTTTTGCGCACAAAACTGCAGCGGGGCGGCAAGTGTTGATGCACGACGCGCCACACGGCTGCGAAGCGCCTCAATCCTCGTCGAGTCGAAGCATCGCTACGATGACGATTCGCGACCTTCGGACTATTGACTCGGAGTCGACGGTGGCGGCGGCGGCTTGACGACAGCTACGTCCGCCGGGCTCTGCTGCCTTTCCAATGGACTAGACTGCACATATATATATGAAATGATACGACGTGTGCGTCGATGTTGTCGTTGCCGCCGCCTCGCGACACACTCGTATTATTATGTCGTATATGCTATGTTGACACTCTCAGCAGCAGCACATTGACGCGCGCTGGGCGACGATGGGTAACAAGTGCGCCGCTGCAGCTCGATTCGCTGTGTGTCAGTGCGTATGTGTTGGATGACCCGCAGCCAACAACGTTGAATATCGTAAACGATGTACTCGTCGTCGAAGCTCGCCCTCGAATGGCTGTTAATGCGTCTGCACAATTGGCACTGGTCGTTCGCACTGTTGGATCGATCGATCGGTCGATCCTTGACAAAGAAAACAAATCGACTCGGACGATCGTCGTCGTCCCTCGTATATACTTGTGGCTTTGCTAACTTGCACTGTGCACGGCACTCGAAGAAAAAGAAGGAGCTGAGAGAAGTAGCAGCCAGTTGTCGGCTGGAGAGACACTACACTGCGAGCACTCGAGAATCGAATGAACAAAAAAGCGAGTGAGTAAGTATGAGTAAGAGAGAGAGAGAGAGAGAGAGAGAGAAAAGTAAAGAAATAAGAAGGAAGTTGAAAAGGCTAAAAACGGAGTAAAATACTTGGCTCTGCCGAGGCCGGCTACAGAATATAGAATACAGAGAGCGATAGAGCGGAGTTGGCGCGTTAGATCGGCGTCGAGCGTCGACGCCGTCGTCGTAGCGTTGATTATTGCCTCGGTGGGTTATCTCAGCCGACGCAGTGCAGTTAGCGGTAGCAGCAGTAGCAGCGTTGGCAGATCGTCGTAACGCAGCACAGGAGCAATCGCGGAGCACGGCTCGGGCCTCTCGGCAGCAGGCACTAGAGCTCGCGGTGACGGTGGCGGCCACGGGCGTCCGTGTCCGATACTCCGTCCGCGCCGCACGGCGGGCGGGAAGAGACGCGCGGAGCTCGGCCGATTCCGAGAATTTCGTAGCCCCCGCGCTCGTTTCGCATGTGCTCTTGCGCTCGCACGCACACAGCCCCGCGCGCACCTACACCGCTACGCGAGGCCTCGTCCGTGTGCGTATTCGCAAGGCTCGTTTCGCGCGACGGTGGAGGGTAATCCTCGGCAGCGCTGCGCAGAGGGGGGACAAAAGTTATTACTCACGCACACACACGAAGGCAACTGGCTCTCTGTGTGCGAGCGATCCTGGCGTTCATTGGCCGTTTCGCAGATCACGTGGAGTTTCGCGAAAGCAGGCTCGCATCACAATGAGGCGGCCGGCGCGCACTCGACACTCGTGTAACCGGTGCAGTCTCCTCCGTGTAACTCGTCTACGCGCAAGTGCAACTACTGCAAGTGCAGCCAGATACGTAATATAATGAGATATATTTGCAGTCGCAACGCCGCCGGCCGGGGCCGCTCCTATTTCTCTGCTTGCACGTATATATGCACGCGCTGCTGCAGGTGAATTTTTCACGCCGTATACCTGTGTACCTGTCGTCGATTATGCTCGACTCCGAGCAGCGACACACGATACGCGAGTAGCAGTGATACCCCCGCGAAAGGATTCGACAGCGAGTCGAGCGACTGGCTAATTTCCCAGGCGAGCATATACGTTGCCAATGCGATCATAACATAACGCGTCTGATCGACGAGCGAGCGACAACAGTTGCTTCCGAAGGAAAATCGATCTGCGGAAACGATCAGTATTACGATGGTCGCGTGCGATCCGAGCTAGCGATCAACGATCGCGGACGGCGCTGCGCACTTGAAAGCCAATCGAATTTATCGATTTTCGCAGCCGCCACCGCCAACGGCCGCTAGCATGCCAGCCATCATGAGTATAGTACTAGTAGTAGTAGTAGTAGAATCTCGAGCTTCTCGAGTGACTTGTTCCGTTCGGACTCGGCATTTTTAGCTGCCTTTTTTTCATCGTAACTTTCTTTCATCCTCGAATCATCCAGTCGAGAATGCGTTGTACCTTTATCGCCAGACCACATCTCATACTCTTTACACTGAGCAGTGGTAGCAGCATCTGATCGACGTGCAACGAAGAAAAAAAATCAAGTTCTCAAGCCGACCTTGAAACCGGTACTCGTCGACCTGCCCCAACTGATCGGCTTCGAACTCCGCGAGCTCTTTCTCTCTCTCTCTCTCTCTCTCTCTCTCGAGCGAACACATATTGTAAAAACTCAAACTCTGGGGTAGTAGGAGGTCGTGTGGGGAGATCATCACAATGTAAATGTGTGCTGCACGCATATTATGATATTATTATGGAACTACGCGACTTTGCGAGGCAGCAGCAGCGTCGGTGGCGGCTAAAGTTCAATGGCCATCGGGGCCACGTAACAGGCGCCACACACACGCGCGCGTAAATCTCTGAATTAGACGAGTACGTGTACGCATACACAGGAAGAAAAGTCCTTTGTGCTCGACGATTGCCGCACTAAACGCGCGTTGTAAGTATCATAGGCCGTAGGCGCGAAGGGCCACCGCCGCAGATCGGCTTTGTACAACGGGGGTGAGTATATTAGGTATTATATAGGCGTGCGTCGTGTGTCGGCGGAGGCGGAAAAGTCGTGTATAGCGTAAGAGCGGGGGGCGCGGGTGGATGACTGCGAAAATCAGCAGTTATACGAGCGCATGCCAATCGATGTACGGAGCTGCTGGCCTCGGACGAATCTTGGAAAAACGAAGAAAGATATATTGTGCTCGAGTCTCTACCTTACGCACACACGCATATGTTCTCTGCATATATATATATATATATATATGTATTAATGTCGTAGGTAGACGCGTACAGGTAGGTATCCGACACGCAACGCATGTATTTACGCCACGAACGAATAAGGGACGCGTGTGCTCCTCTGTATGGTGTTGTACACATATGCCTATAATGGGCCGCCGGCTGCGGTGGTCTGCCGCTGCTGCATGTCCTACACTTATGTGTAGTAAACCTGTGCTCCTGCCCACCTATAAATATGACGAATTCCGCGAATTTTTGCGTAGTCGCGCTATTATATCGCGTACACACATACGCGCGTACCTCGTGTACGTCGCAGTCGTCGTCGTCGTCGTCGGTCTATTGTTTACGCCCCGGGCTCGCCCCCGATATTGTCTCTTTTTTAGCGAATATATGTATGCGCAAGTAAGTACTCCGTGTGCCAGGCATAAATATATTCTCTCTCCGTTCGCCCATGTGTGTGTGTGCGGAACTTTCGCGAGCGGCAACTTGGTAGTTTCAATCGATTTATCGATTTCGACACTCGCCCCGTCCATAGAGTTAGCGCGCGACATTTTTAAGTCGCGACTCGCTCTGTGGTCGACACATCGCGAGCCGGCGAGCTAATAAAATTTGCAAAGTATATACGCCGAGAGTCAAAAGAAAAAAAAAGATTTATTTTTACGTACACGGCTCGAGTGAACATTTATTAATAAAACTTTGACGTCCTAACGATGGCTTATGAAAAAAAAAAAAAAAAATATATCAATCGCGAACCTGTGGAAAAATTCGGCGATATTAACACCGAGCACGAGACGCGCAGCCGAGATTATACACGCTCGTGCGTTTATTTTCGTTTCGGCCGAGCTTTCGGAGCATCATCGCATCGCATCGCAGCAGCTCTGCTTATGTACGCAACGAGACGATTAAAAGCGACCCCCTATATATACGTATATACATATAGCAAGCTAATGAATCTGCGCGATATACGCGAAAGAAGCATCGAGTGCGCGACGATTGAAATAACAAAAATAAGGAAGTCTGGCTGCGGAATACATAATATACATTATACACATAATGAGCGTGCATGTACATTACACGAGTTTAATTCGCGGCGCAATCGCGAGTACACGTCGAGATAAGACGTCGTCGTCGTCGTCGTTGGCGGCAGCAGCTGTTGCCGCTGCTTCTGCACGTCCTACCGGTTTTCTTTCGCGGCAGCTATTATACGAGGTAGGCAGCCGGACACGATTTACGAGCGATTCGCGTTCGCGCGCGCGAGCAAATCTTTTAATTATTACACGTGTGTGCGTTAAAGTCCGTATAGTGTCCGACACGGGAAAAACGTCGAGTCTATTCGAAGCTGCCGAGCATCATCGCGTACGTATGCTGCGCTGCTATGTATCATATTAAACACGGATACGCGTCTCGTATACGCACTACTTGTAAGTTGTATATAGCACGCGGCGCTTAGTGGGCCACACATAAATAACGTAAATCGCGCATTTTTTAATTTCGTCATATAGCGATCAGCGATTTAACGGCCGAATATAATCTTGGTCGTCGCGACCGCACACTACGCCGCGCGATCGATATTATAATGCGCGGAATAATCGGCATCGACCGGAATCAGTATTATATGCGTATATATATCGGATTTTGGATGATTTAGGTGCTCGCGAACGGGATCTATCTGATTGGCATGAGTTACGATCGAGATCGATTTCCTTAAAAAAAAAAAAAAAATCGGGTGCAAAAATCGAGGTGAGCGGAGCAAGTTATTCGTGGGCAAGGCCTCGGTGCAGCCGAGAGTCAATGTCGCGGCCGCCGACACGACCAAGCGAAGACGGCAAAAATACGTTGTACGTATGTAGAAGATATCGAGCGGTCGAGTCGGTGCAGCGAGTTCTTGGCTCGTTGCAGTTGGAGCTTAAAGCTCGGAGAGATCCTGCATAAGGCGAGGCAAAGACGGCGTGGTAGGTAGGACTTTTTGACGTTGCAAAGTGCACATATCGCTCGGTACACGCACACATACACACGCACACGAGCAGAAAAAGAGAGAGAGAGAGAGAGAAGGGTACAATAAGCATAACACGGACGCGTATGTACGTACACACGAGTACAGAGAAGCGAGCGTGCAGAAATAAAAGAAGAGAGGAGGAAACACTTAGTATGGTAGACTGTGCAAACGATAGGCTTTTCACGGAATGACAATTACCCCCACTGCAGGCCTCGAAATTGTTCTTTCTCTCTCTTCTTTGGTCTTTCGCTGCAGCAGTCAGGCAGGCAGGCAGGCAGGCGCGCGCGGCTATGCTATTTTATCACGCAGCAAACGTGCATTATACTTATATTCCTTCTTTGCTTGCTCCTACTCGCTCTTTTTTTTATCTATGTATAGCTGCTACTTGCGCATGGCTGCAAATGCACAATACATATGGCCGATTCTCCGCGAAATCGAATCGCCTTCGAAATAATATTTTTCCCCGATGTCGTAAAAAAATTTTAAGTTCGTGACCCTTCGTCAGAGACGTATTAAAAAAAAGTCTAGTTTTTACATTTCTCTTCGCGGTAACAAGCTCTCAGAGTACTCAGACCCTCCATGCTAGTACTTTTCCCGAAGTTCGTACAATTTCGAGTTAAAAAGCTCTCCAGCACTTTTTCCCAAAATCGCTCCTGGCTGAGCACGGGTTTTTTTTCAATGTATAAGCAAAATCGTTCGAGTCAGCAGAAAAATAATATTTCGTACGCGCAATTGAATTCAAGATAGAGTCGGCCATATACATCGCGAATGCGCTCGGGCCCACTAATGTGCGCAACAGCTCCCTTCGATATGCACGTATATCTATATGGATATTCCACTCGTGCTATCCTGTTTATTTGAATAAAAGCTGACGCGTACGTGTGTGTATATATAATATATACATGTGCGACTGCTGTGCACACAATACATGCATACAATACAGCAGCACTGCGCATGTACACGCAAACGTATGCAGCGCGTACTTTATATATAAAACTCGACTGCGGCAACTGATGGCTGCACTCGCTCGAACGTATAGAACGCTAAAAACTGCGCGCGCGAGAGCGTGTAATATATTTGCGCAGACATTTTGCATTATTTGAAGAGGAAAAAAAAATTAGCTGCCGATGCTTCTGCCGCGGTATATATATTTTCGTGACGTTATGCAGGATCGGTTGTGGCCGCGAGGGAGGTGTACATTGGGCAGCAACGCGAGACAGAAAACAAACCTTACCGTGCACATGCCAGACGAAAGTAGCTGACTCGATCGATTGCTTATGTTACATGCCGCACACGTACGCAAACACATAAATCACTATTGCGTATGTGTGTGTGTGTGTGTGTGTATAAGACGAGCCTATGTTGCACTGGGCGAAGCCGCCGTACATTTGATACGTGCCAATGAAATCATATGAGCTCTGTACAGCCATATAACATGTACATATATTACGCGCGCGTGTGCGTAAGAATATGTAACGGTATCGAGCCCTCCTCGCGTTTTATATATTGTTACGCTTTTTAACGACGCGCGAGATCGGCACGTGATGCACCAGCACAGCATCAGCAGCAGCAATCATGGCTCATAGCTCATTGACTATTCAACGAGGAGCTCTGCGCGCTTATAATACGGATACAATGGAAAATGACTCGCCACAAAATGAATAAATAAAAAAAAAGGAAAAAAGGAAAAAAATCCCGACGATAGCCGGCCAGCTCCGACTTTTACTCGCGCGTCGATTTGTCCAATCGCCTCGTCAATGCCTATTATGTACGGCACGATCGTGTTTACTCGGCTCGTGCTACCGGAAAAACATAGCTTTATCATGTCTCTATATATGTAAACGTTTCCGTTCGACTTGCTGCTGCTGCTTCTTCTTGCTTCTCGCTCGTCGTGCACTGGGCAGTGCAGCAAAACACACAAACACACACACACACACACACACATATCGCGCGAGAGTAAGACGAGAAAAGCGACGGGTAATGCTACACTTAACGCACATCGATCAGATAAACAGACTTCGGGAGCTCAATAACTTCGTTTTTTTTATTGGCCAGATATAGAATATACTCGTATCGATAGAGACAGATATAGCTGAGCACAGATGGCCTCTGGGACCAGCTATAATGTGGATACAGTGGACGCGCTCGAGCCTATCGCAGCCTCTCTCTGGACCGATTAAAAATTATCACCGTGGCTAAATATCGATCCTCGTCTCTTTCTTTTTTATACGCGCCTTCACTTTTAATATTCATCATTGAGGCGTTACGTCAATACGCACATATACCCGGAGCACGTAAATTTTGATCCGCATCGACGGATTAAATCGCTGAGAGAGAGAGAGAGAGAACAAAGGCCTGGAATTTCAAAAATCCTGATCGATCGAACCAGAGAAATAGTACAAATACAGACGAGCTCAATATAAATGAAAAATATATATATCAATGTTTATTCAACGATTATTTGTATAGCACGTGTATACAAGCAACATCGTAATTCGTTATTTACTAAAAAATATACATAAATATCATATAAACGTGGACGGACTTCATGATCGTGTATACATGGCAAATAAAAATATACGCATATATATAATGGTCATGGAAAAGCAGCGGCGGATCGAGCTCAGTCGGTCTCGTGCACAGTGTGCGAAGACGACGTATACGTGCAACACAAGCGGCGAATGTCGCATCGATTTTTGAAGCATTTTAAATTCTAAAGCGCACCGTAACACACACGTATTACGAGGTGCGCGTGACAAAAGAACCATGCGGGATTCGCTACTGTCTCGTCGTTCGACACTTGCACGGCAAAAAAACTCTCGATCGCTGTGCCGCATTATAATACAAAGTATAAAATAAAAATATATATATAATCTACTATTATATACAAAAACGTCATACGTAACGCATCCTCTAACGAGATGACGACGTATTTTATAAAAATACAAAATCTACTCGTTGCATAAGTTTTCTTCTACTTTGTCTATTGTCTAGAGGACGACCTATCCAAGGGGTCGTCGAGTTATATACGTATTTTTCGCAATATCAATGGCGGCACCACCAGAGCGGCCGCTCCGATCAAGTACGTCGTCGAACTGCCCAAGCTCCAAAAAGCTGCACAAGAATTTCACAGTCAAAGGCATGTCATTATGATTTTAAAATTTCCCGATGAAAACTTACCGATCGACGCGACGATTGGACCGCAGGCCCGAGCCAACGCACCGAGCGAGCGGAATATACCGGTTATGGCGCCCGTTTGATTTTCCGGGCCGATTCTCGAGACCAAGGTCATCATGCAGGTCACCACCATGGCAGTAGCTGCGAAGGAATTATGATCATTGAATTATTCATGCAAAAATCGATCCGGTCGTTTATAGAGCAATTTTGCAACTTACAGACTGAGTAAACAAATATTCCGAAGCAGAGAGTCCAGATGCTCTTGGCCAAAGCTACGATCACGTACGACGGTACGACCAGCCACAAACCCTGTACATTTTTTAAAAAAAATGTAGTCAAAAGTTTCCAATTCAATGGTGAAAAATGTTCAGACCCTGCTCGGATCGCTTACCAATTCTGCGTAGAATTGAGTCCTTTGAGGTGGGATCCTCCTGACCCAGCAACCCTGCAGGAGTGCCATGGTCGTGCCGATTCCCAAAAACATCCAACCTTGTTGCATGCGGCTAAAGCCAAAGGTATAATGGCACAAGAACGTCAGAGTAAACTCCAATCCGCTGTAAATGAACAGGTAGAAGAAGTAAGCCTTTCCCAAGCTGCGCAATTGTTTGGTAGCTAAAAAGACAGATCGAGCGAGAGAGTCAGTCGATGATCGAGAGAGTTTGATCGGTAAGCATGATATACAGGAAAAGCCAATCGAGGAGCCCTACCGGTGTCGGTGAGATTACTGACGCTGCTGAATCGAAACAGATCGGTCGGATTGATGTAGGCGAGCGCCCCCGATATTCCAGTCGACAGGGACTTGACTCTGCCCTTGGCCGGCAGGCTCTCCTTCATGCAGCAGGCCACGTAAATCAGGTCGCAGGCGGCGAGGAGGAAGGCGCACAGGGCGGGCACCACGTACCAGGGTCCTTGGCGGCCGCCCAGCATAGTCGCCTTGGCGAAGTACGCCCCGATCATCGGCCCTATCACGAAGCCCACGGAGAAGGCGATCCCGACGAGGGCCTGTGAAATCGCGACTCCGTCTTACTATTTGTGCCTGCGTTTCGAGCGGGAATCGGCCCGCGGCGTACAGTGGTACGTACCATTGCCCTTTGCCTCGTGCTCTGGGTCGTGACGTCGGATATGATCGCCATGGACAGGCTGACGTTTCCCTTGCTGATGCCGCCGATCACTCGGGCGAGTATGAAGATGCCGAAGTTGCTCGACAGGGCCCAGAGCAGGTGCGACAGGGCGATGCCGCCCAAGCAGAGCAGCATCATCGGTTTTCTCCCGTAGACGTCGGATAAGGCCCCGACGATCGGCGAGCCGAGGAACTGCAGGAACGAGTACAGAGAGCCCAGGAAGCCTGCCGATCAATGATTAAAGTTTAAACAACCGAACGAAAGGGGCAGGGTGAGATTTTGCCGATCGACTCGCCTCCGTACAGGACCGTGGTGACTTTATCGGGGGCGTTGAGAAAGCTGCTGAATTTCTGGATCTGCGTCTGGATGACCGAGTAGAGTCCCTGGCCGTCGTCGACGCTGCGGTAGTGATCGAGCAGCGCCGGAAACAGTGGTAGTATCATCGTGAACGCCAACAAGTCCATCAGCAGCGAGAAGAACACGACCCTCTGGGTATTGTCCGAGGGTAATTTTTCCTCCTCCCTCTTCGCCTCGTTTTTTTTCCCGTTCATCATTTGCGACATGCCGGCCGTCATTATTATATTATAGCTGTACTTATCTCACAATGTACACACAGACACCGGTATTAATGAGATTTCTCCTCCTGAATATACAACACCCGCGCGCAATCGCACTCACACTTTCTAAAAACGTAATGATACTCGTTGCGGTCGTATATACAGTATATGGTAGCAGTATACTGCAGTCGAAATCTTCGTCGAGAGATAATATGTGTGCGTTGGCTAATTCACACGTTCTGTTGAAAAAAAAAACAGTACACAGGTATAATATAATTTTGAGTAGTCTCAATTGTAACATCGAGGTGCTATTATCGAGTTTGTATCTGCTTTCACGTTATTGAACTCGAAGCACGATAATGAATCGATAATAATAAATACCTGCTTGAATCGGCCGAGAACGGTTGCATATGAAAAAAAGTGCGTCATTTTCAGTCACGTAGACTATTTATCGCGCGTATCTAGATAAGGCCTGGTCCGTATCGATATATTTTATATGTAACGAGCGACGACTCGCCGGCCGATCCTGTCTATACGACGGAGCAGAACATAAGCCGTTAGTCGATTTCGTCTGGCAGCGATACGGCCGCGCTCGGTAGCTTGTGTTTGTATACTTTTGCGTCGATCGATGAAAACCTCAGCACGAGGAGATCCGACGCAGCAGCAGCAGCAGCATCGGAGATTGAGATCGATGAGATCGTATTGTTGGCTTTTGATCTCTGTGTTTATTTTTGTACGTACGGAAAGGCGGCTGCTGTTTTTGCGCACTGTGTATTATAACAAATGAGGTATAACACTCTGCAACGTCGCACCTGTTGACACAGCCAAATACGGGCCCGTACTAATAAGCGAGTCTACACGGCATTTCACGAACGCGGAGTCACGAACTCGCCAAAAGTGAAAGGCTTTTTTTCTTCCTCTCTCTCTCTCTCTCTTTCTCCTCTCGTGAAGGTATATATGCCCAAGACGTATAGCAACTGACTATTTTTATACGGTCTCTCGCTGCCGAGATATATACATTATGTGTTATGTTATACTTTCGCGAGCTTGAAAGTGTATATATCTGCTCCGTTTTCTGTAACATATAGCTCGTGCACCGACGCCACCGGCTTCGTATACTCGACGTCGCCATGTGAATATGTGTTTTTTCGCTGCACTGACTCATATTGGATCCGCGTCATCGCATGGGCACCCAGACTCGATCGCGTACAATGAACGACGATAAGTCGCGAAACGCAGCAGCCGAGGCAATCGTGTAGGGCCGCGAGCGCTCGGAACGCCCTGTCGCGCATCTTTATTACCATTCACTGCACTTCTTATCGGTCGGCTCTCGAGAATCGCAACCAACTTGGCGCGCTACATTCGAATAAAGCAATGACCCGCAAACCTGCCAATTTTTCACCATCGGTTCGGTAAATTTTTTTAAACCGATTTCGAGTTTAGATTTAAGGGGACACACCTTAAATCCTATTATTTCAAAAACATGATGATAAAATGTTGATATTGAAATTTTTGTTTTTGATGTGAAATTATGTTTTTACAAGTGTTTTCATATCGAAAAGTATGTCTCTTGTACTTTTAATCATTTAAATTAATCTAGGATTCATCTATAATGACTTATGATTGCAAAGTTCTGTGTTGCATGAATATGAATGCAATTTTTGGAAAATCTTAAAGAAAAAAAGATTTTTTATGCTCATTGCTAGTTTTTGAATAGTAGATTGATAATTTAAATAATTAAAGATACGAGTAACATACTTTCTGGTGTGAAAAAACTTGTAAAAACATAATTTAATATTAAATTGTTATATTTTTTAATGTACAAGATTTAACACAGGTGTCTTAATCTACAGACGGCCGGCAATACCACTTGAGTGGCGTGGCTATGATTCGAATATATCCAGCAGGTTAATAAAGGTTTCTCGATTCATGATCCATCATGTAGCCAATATCAAAAGCAGTGCATTAGCTTTTTTGAGATTTCTCTATAGATTTAATTCAACGGGGAAAATATACTCGAGTATTTGTTCAGAAATCACAGATCGCCTATTCAATCAAATCTGACCAAGTCATAAAGTTAAAACAATGACTCTCACGTACATTTTTATCAAAGCCCAATTGAAAAGTAATCGTGAACTTTCACACCTTTATTATAGGTAGTAAAACTTCGTTGAGAGTTGATACAATGCCCAAGTGTATAAGAAACATAATTAACCGATGCCGTAGCTTCTATGATAAAACCTTTTTGAAAGTAAAGCAGTGCTCAAGTGACTAAGCATTTTGTACATTTACTTATTTGACCGAGTGAATCTTGACCTCACAATTAGAATATAACTCATCAATTTTAGAAAATATGATTCAATTGATCATTTTGATTTTGATTTTACCACATGATTATCTTTATGACTATCGCTATTAAAAGCAATATTTTAATCAAGAATTTAGATCAATATAAATTCGAAATTTTCATAAACATAAAAAATGATTGCGGTTGATCTAGGATTATTGATAACGTTCCTTTCAAACTCTGACGTAATCTCAATGAAAGTACCATTTAAATCTTATCTTAAAAATCTTTTCATATAGCTATAAACAGACAATAAGTGCAGTGGTCGCGTTTGAATCATTTATATTACACAAGGCTAACAGTTAATAAATTCGAAAAGTGCACTTTAAATGCGTGAGTAGGTGTCATAAAAAATGTAATAGAAAATACACTCGGCAACAAAATTATCGCAACAAAAAAATTCATCGAAATTTTGTCGATTTTCAAATGCTTCTATCTTGGGCTAGATTTATCGTATCGACACGCTTTTTTTTTTAATTTCTTGGAAATTTTGTCCTCTTTAAATCCATATAAATTAAGATAAGATTTGAGTTAATGTTGAGTTACCAGTAGTATTTGAGCGTGACCCTAAAAATTACTGAAAAAAAATGACTGTTTGAACGTGTACCAGTACCACAGTGATTTTTTTATCGAAATCTAACATACACCATCGCAAAGTGCTCTTTTTAACGAGTAATTTAAAAAAAAAAGGACCTCTCTACGATTTTTTTAACGCCCTGTAGGTCGATTTGAAGATACCATTTAAAGTACGTAAAATTCCCCGTTTACCTGAAATCAAGACGATTTTCTGGGCATTTTGCGTACATAAACCGTACCTTCAAATCGACCTACAGGGCGTTAAAAAAATCGTAGAGAAGTCTTTTTTTTTTTAAATTACTCGTTAAAAAGAGCACTTTGCGATGGTGTATGTTAGATTTCGATAAAAAAATCACTGTGGTACTGGTACACGTTCAAACAGTCATTTTTTTTCAGTAATTTTTAGGGTCACGCTCAAATACTACTGGTAACTCAACATTAACTCAAATCTTATCTTAATTTATATGGATTTAAAGAGGACAAAATTTCCAAGAAATTAAAAAAAAAAGCGTGTCAATACGATAAATCTAGCCCAAGATAGAAGCATTTGAAAATCGACAAAATTTCGATGAATTTTTTTGTTGCGATAATTTTGTTGCCGAGTGTAGTTCATTCAGGCAATAGCAGATACTAAATCGTGAAATTGTTTTGAAACCTGGCATGGCACGTGTCGGAGAACTGTCAGTTACGATTAAAGAAGAGAGTAAAGTGGAGACACCTGCCACACATACTTCGGCCTACTGATCTTTAAAGCAAAAAATCTTGTCGTACAAATCATCTTTCAATGAAAGTATTCAAGCAATTACTTTTAAGAAAATCAAAAATAAACGTTTTTTTATTTGATATTTTATTATTTTTTTTTTTATGAAAGTTAAAATGAAAGTTTTACTTAACTGATAGGTGGCAAATACAGACGTAAATTAAAGCACTGCCAATATCGAGATTTTCAAATGCATGTATGGCAAATTAAATTAGGAATTTTGAGAGGCTGCTTTTCCCATGATTTTTTAAATAGAATAATAACTTTATATGCTACCAAGTTGGTGACATTTTCAATGTATAACTGAAAGTTAAAATTATTACATTAAATGTAAGAACTTTTTTTGGTCAACGAAAACAAGTGATCTTTATTTCAAAGACATTTTTTTCGATCAAGTGTACTGCTAATTCAATAATATTAAATTGTTAGCAATATTTTTTAAATAAATCTTTTGATGGTAATGGAATTACCCATAGAGTAAAATTCAAATGACTGATGCTTTCCATCGGTAAAAGTAGATTCCTATATGGATACTGACTGTCGGTACCGCTGCTTTCACGTCGAATCCCCGCAAGTTACAATGTAATTCCCACTCCTGTCCACAGCTGACGTTCGCGTCGTATTGAAGAAAGCAATTCAAAATTTTAAATGCAACAGTTATTACCATTTATTAAAGGCACAAATGCTTCAATATATCGCGTAAGTTTATAGTCGTTGGAAAAATTTTGTTTTTCACTCAACTCCATGTATTAAACATCCAAAACATTTTATTTCAACAGTTTTGTTTATGTTTTTAAAATTGTTTTGATGTATGAGGTTGTTCTGTTATAAAACCATAAAAGAAGTTTGCTAACTGACATAAACTAAAATTCGTCGAACGAAACTGGACAACTGAAAATTGAAGACGCTGGAAAAGAAAAAGTAAAACATTATTGTTGATGCTATTCAGACAAACTTTTCAGACTTGAGCTTTTAAATTTTGCCATTAAATTAAAATTTATTGTGGAATTGAAAAAGTTGTTTCATCCTTTGACATATTACTAATTTACTTTCTAAGGATACTTTACCGCGGTTTCTCTACAAGCTTAGAAGGATCTAAATAATTTTTAGCTTCCTCCAAAGGATCGATCAACACAATTTCACCCTAAAATATTTGCCTCTAATTGTAAGCTTGCTACATCACACATTAGTGCTACAACGCTTACTTTCTCAATATCCGGCTAAAATTAGGCGGGTAAATTTATTTAGATAACTCAAAATTTATAATAAAAGTAAAATTGATTCATGGGTTTTGATATTGGCGTGTAATAACGTTCGCAGTTATGTAGTATGTAAGAGATAATAAAAATCGGTTCGTATTGTTAAATAGTTCAAGGTCTCTAAAACTTGACGTACACGAATGAAAAGATAGAGATCCACATTAAATTTAATTTTCCAAAAACTGGGCTTGAATTACTTATGCAATGATTTTCACTTTGCCACTTGTAGATTTACAGATAAAGGTACTTGCCATCTAGTGACGATGGCTGCAATTTATTATGATCATATTTTCATGAATTTGTTGAGTAATTAATACAACAAAATTACCATTGAAATATAATTTTCTATTAAAATATTTAGATGTGAGTACAGAATTGAATCGTTTCGGTTCATTTCTGATAACTCAATTTTAATGTCTAACTTTTTTTATTTCGAATGATATACACAAGAGCTACGAATTCGTGTACAAATATGAGCTTTACATATTTTTTAGATACGATTAATTGGCGACTCTTCAACGAATCCGAGAGACTCGCTGAGCAACGATTTTTTCTCTCTCTCGTAGATATAAGGTCACACGCGATGATTAATGAAAAGGAATAAAATGTACGAGGTTGAGAGCCAGTAGTAGGCCAAATCCCTCGGCGTGTAACACCAAGTGTCGCATCAAATCGCTCGTTATTCAGTCGGTTCCCCGGCCCAAGTGCACCTTTGGTATGTGCGTGTGTGCATATTATATGTATACACGTAGACAGGGCATCGTCGGTGAAGCGAAAAATAGTCCGAGTAAATAATATACAAGTCTCTAACTCTTGCGCGCGTGTGAGTGTACGTGCAGTGTTGTTGATATGTGCTATGTGTGTGTGCAGCAAAGGGTGCGCCCATTTGGATGGGGCATTAGTGCGTACGTGCGTGTGCCGGCATGCCAAGCGTCACGAACTTCCGGTTATACCCTTACTCTGGCTCTCACTTACACACGCGCACCCATACAGTCAGCCAGTGGCGAAAAAAAGAAAAAAAAAAGAAAAAAAAAGAAAAAGTTGGAACGAAGCAGGCGCTCGCGCGCAAAACTTTAGCTCCGCACTTCCTTGACAATCATATATATGTAGCATCGCGGCGCGTACACACGAAGGCGCTTTTACATGCAAACAAAGATCTCGATATTTTTGTCGACCTGTCTTGTTTCTTCGCGCCGATTTCATCTGCTGCTGTCGATGCCGTGCTTCAACGCACGAGACTGCCTATACAGTGCCATGAAACGACGGATGTTCGGTGTCGATTTCCTCGATTGCATCGAAACTCAAGTGTCCCGATCAACGCGCACGAAACGTCTTGCGCAATGAAAATCGGACGCTTACTTTGTTTACGAAAAGAAAAACAGGATTTTTGTATTTGCATCGCGTCGCGACCCAAAATAGTTTCACTCTGTATCATTCGAGAATCTAATCTGGTCCCAAGAGCTATGCCCACATGTCCACGGATACACGAGATATATCTTATTACGGTACAATAATCGATTCGAATTGGTGCTTTGAAACGCCTCAGCACTGCAAGCTGCGCCAAATAACCGCGAACATAAGTCGCTCGATTCGAATCGGGCCAAGATGTGCATTCTGACTATATTTCTTTTGCAATTACTGGAATTTCAATGTAGAAAATTTTCGTCGATCTCTGCTCCATAATAATACGTTGACACTACAAGAGTATGCACAAACTACACGATCGACAACCAAGAGAAGCTGGCAAGGAGGAAAGAAAGAAGATGTTTTTGTCGGAGCATGGCTGCGTGAGAGATGGTATACCGTTACGCAGGAAGGTTTTTGATGTTTGGTGCCCTCTCTACATCCTCTCAGCGTCGGACGAGCGCGACCAACGTCAAAATTTCTTCTACATATATTGTACTTATGCACGCGTATATACGCGGGAAGCTCGATCGACTTTTCGACTTTCGGTTTTGGGTACAGTGGCGCGCACGTGATCACGAATCCAAGTCTATCCAAACCGTAAATTCGGTGCACTCGAGTGTGTAGGTAACTTTCGTATAGAAATTTTTTTCCTCGAGCTATAAATACATCGAGGAGCGAGCTCGTGCTCGCTCTGGCAGGTATGGCAGAGAGAGCTGCGGCGTACACGCTCCTTATATCCTTATATACAGTGCACTGGTCATTTTCGCTACCCGCGAAAACTATTTTTCACTCTCATTTGAATTTGATAATAGATATCTTAATTCTGTAAAGTGCCATGGAATCCTGGATAAAAATACAATCCAACGATGTACATAACATACTGAAAAAAGTTTATTTAAACGAAATACGAGCGATTGACAGAAAAATCCACTTCGCAAAAAATGTTCTTACCAAAAAGTGGTCAGACCAAAATGAGTTTCAGACCATTCGCTGTGTTCACGTCATACGCTTATATGTTGTTACGCCGTCGATGTATTAGTTAAATTTACATACCAAGGTCGAGAAGCCGAGTGGATACCGTCGAGGAGATTGTTTGGCAGTCAGCGCCGCGGTCGCGTAGCGGCCAAGCATTGAGTAGGCCACCCGGGTGGACGGAGTAGCGAAAACAGTTCGACTTCCTCGAAGAAAGTCGTCACCGGTACAGATATACCTACCACTCTGTGTATGATGTTGCGTGTACAATTATTATTACCAGGCCAGTCGCCCGCTCGGGCTCAAACGTATTCGATATATATGTAGAATGTATAATGACGGAAAAAAGTAGGGGACTACTATTACCACTTGCCAACGAGTTCGCGAATCGCCAAATGCGAAACGGGCAAAAAGATTACGGGAGTCGCGATCGACGACTTGCAACTTCGGAGCAGCATAATTCGATAGTTCGCGCTTTCGATCGAAAATTTAGGGTGAAGTAAGGAATTTTCATATACAATTTGAACGCACAAATCAATTCGAAACTTGAACGAATCAATTGATTTATTTCTAAACTTAATTTCGCTGCGGCTCGTAGTTGCATTGTTTTATTCGCAGTTTGAATAGATTTCCTCTTGATCTTCTTTTTTTGCGAAATCAGAAGACAGATACATCTTTCATGAGCATAAGCTCGATCGAAACCTTGTAAAAATGTCCTATAAGATCCTGCACGAGAAAAAAATCACTTGTAAAACAAAAATTACACTTATCGAATAATAACTGACTTGACCATACCATTTATATCATTTTCAAATTTGTTCAAAAGTTTATTTGACTTGAATAAAAATAACCGGATGGCTGAGTATTGGTACAGTCACCCTATATCTTGAAAAGTGTGAGGAAAATCAAAATAAAATAGAAGAAGTTGAATAAAAAATATTGAGGTTTATTGCAGATGGGGAAATATAAGTATTCGATCAGACTAGATAGAGATATACATTGTATAAAAAAAATTTGATAATTCTTAAGAACAGTTATAAATTTTCTCCGAAAATATACGTACAATTTAATGAAGTGATAAAGACAGATGTGTTGCATAAAACATTCAATTAATAATTATTTATTTAAATAGTAGCTCACGGTAATAAATCCTCGACAATCGCACATTACTTAAACATTGTATAAAACACCATGAATTTGTCAGTCTCTTTCTCGGTCGCACTTTCAGCTCAATTTCACCAATTTCCCGTTAATACAACCCACCGCCTTTTGATAAACAGTACCACATTTCTTCAGTATGGCCGAGCCTCTGAAATAGCTATCTTTTGCCAGCTTTTTGAGATCGGATGTGTCGCTGCCACCGATCTGCACCAAGCTTATCATCTTCTCGACGAAGTCATTCCACACCATCTCGGCATGCGTCAGCCTAATCCTTATTTCGTAATGCTCGATGTCGCAATCTTCCATATCTTGTTTCACTGCTAAGATTTTTACCATATTCTCGGCCCAATTTTTGAAATCCAACAGCTCCTGGGCGAGAAACGACATGGCTCGACGTATTGACTCTGTATTATCCACATTATTGGTGACGTTGGTTGCTTGAGCCATGGCCTTTATCTATCTTGATCTTTATTTTTTATATTTTCAACTTTTTCTTGAACTCGAGATGTACCTGACGTCGTCTCTGCTCGTGAAATACGCCTTGCACTCAAAAAAGGGCACTGTCAAACTCCACGTATACATATGTAGCGTCGTCGGTGCGACCCCTACAACGAAAAAAACCTACACCATATTTAGAAATAGAGAGAAAATAGACATTTATGTACACAAAACCGAATAGGATTGTATATCTAGATCAGAAAATATACCGTGCCGCCGTTTTTTTTTCGTAGAGTCGTCGCCGCCGACGTTACACACGTATACGTGGGGTTTGACAGTGTTCTTTTTGGAGTGCAAGGCGTATTTCACCAGCAGAGACGACTTGAGAAACAGCTCAAGTTCAAGAATAAATTAAATAAAAAAAAAGAAAGATAACAATGATGGCTCAACCAAGTAACGTCACCAATAATTTGGATAATGCAGAGTCCATACGTCGAGTCATGTCATTTCTCGCCCAAGAGCTATCAGATTTCCAAAATTGGGCCGAGAATATGATGAGCAAACTAAAGTCTGGCGAGTATTCCACCTTCGAGCGTTACGAGTTAGATCAGAGGATGGTATATGCAGAAATGGTGTGGATGGACTTCATGGAGAAGAAGAGGAGCTTGTTGCAATCCGGTGACAGCGTCCCGTCCGATCTCAACAAGCAGGCAGGGGATAGCTATTTCAGAGGCTCAGCCATAGCGGAGAAGTGTAAAACTATAACTTTACAAAATCGTTCGTTCTTCTACAGTTTCGAAATTCCAGTAGCGGATTTGGAAGCGATCGACGTAAGCGGATCATCGACCAGAACTTGATGGTGTTTTTGGCCAAATGCAACCGAAAAAGGACTGATAATTTGATGGTGATGTAATACAATATTAAACTAATGTGTAAATGTCTAGAATTCATTCATGATATTATTTTGTTGAATCATATTATTTGAACGTACTGCGTCGGAAAAATTCAATCCTATGTAGTCATTTTGATGTAATGAAGGTAATAATAAACAATTTTTCAATTTTGTTGACTATTATAGTAACTATGCGTCTAATATTTTCAAAACTTGTCCCAAATAAATTACATTGCCGAAATTAAAGAGAAGAAGAAGTAAAAAAGTGAATGACTAGTAAAAAAATTGTTCAACTAAACTCTTTTCAATGTTGTTAAATTAATAATTAATTTGCAAAGCACCTTTACAATTCATTTCATGCATTTTCGTGAAATTCCGCTCAGATATAGCTTAACAGCGATTATCTTTTACAACGAAATCGATTGCCGGAAAAAGTGCCTTTGAAGCGAGTGGATTGGGTTCAAAGTTCTCCAAATTCAATCGTTGCCGCTTGCCCTCGGTCAAGCTAAGCCTACCCTTGTAATTTTATTGAAAAACTACCGAATTCACGTAAACGCACTGCACTGAGCACTTTGATATCTCGTATTGTCTCGTAAGCAAATGTCATCGAGTCACCGTCACGGCCGCGGCAAAATTATAACGAAATATGCGCGCGCATCGCAACGCCTGTAAGTATGCATCACCCGCCGCCACCAACGCTGCCGAATTGTCCGTAGCACGCACACACAGTCGCACACACATACGCTACACATATAAAAATGAAAATTTATTTATACTTGAATAATGTGAGCTCGTCGAGATGCGAGAAGCTATCGCAATGCGCTTCGAGCACGCGCGCGAGCCTCCGGATTTCTTTCATCTCTTTCTCTCGACCGACGGTTTATTTGATTTAAATACAGCTGCCCTTGTGGCGGTAAACAAAAAAAAGAGAGTTTTCTTTCTAGGACGGTCGAAATCGCGTTATATAATATAAGGCGCGTAAGTGCGGTTGGCGCGCGCGATTGCGGAGAGACTACCTTGAGAAGGGAGGCGCAGTTATATGGGTGATACTCTCTCTGTCGCTCCCTCGTCCTTCCGGCAGCTCGAACGATACAGTTTGAGAGAAAAATTGTTTGTATAGATATACACCTCTCTCTCTTTCGTTTGCTCGCACAAATTCGAGTCTCGCTGCGGCTCGCGATCGACGCGCGCCCGAGGGAAAGAGAGAGAGAGAGAGAGAGAGAGAGAGAGAGAGAGAGAGAGAGAGAAAGCCCAAGGAAAAAAGGCACAAAGGCAATACGAGAGCTGGTGAGGATATTTAAGAGATAGCGCACGCAGTGCGTCTTTCTCTACTACTGCTCGCTCGTCGAGGATATATGGGTATTTTGGGCCGCGAGCGGCAGGTGCGTTCTGGGCTTGAATTTTCGAGCGTGTGCAGCGGACGGACGAGCGGCCGTGTGCTTCGCTTACCATCTGGATAGCTATACACATACTCGTGTACGTGCGCATATATATTCGAGCCTCTGCATCTACGAATGTGTGCGTGTATGCAGACACGTAATATAGGATGGTTGCCGATGCATCGGCCGCCGAGGCACGTGGCTCGATCGACGCATACATACCCTTGTGTGCGCAGGTATACACACAATATCTATTCGGCAGTTCATGTACAATGTGCTAATTGGAGTCGGGGTTTTCCCTTTGTTCGAGCTCGCTCCTGATATATCAAGGTGCAAAATATTCGTATAATCATTGTATGATAAATAGAAAAATTTTCTCTCAATTTTCCCTCGCGAAAAAAGCCAACCGATTTTTTGCAAGCTGCTGCTGCTACTAGCGGTCGTTGGCCGATCGTGGACGGACGCCAGCAGCAGCAGCAGCAGCAACAGCAGCTTGCGCTCGCGGTCGCGCGATTCTTTATCATGGAGGCTCTACATACGCGCAGAGCCAGGGTGCTGCCGTGTTTTTTTTCTTCCCTCCTCCTCCTCCTTCGCGCTTCTTTCTTTCTTTCTTTTTTTCGAGAGGCTGAAGCTCGCGACTCGAAGCAGGTGCTGAGCATCGCCTGTTATATGCGTTTCTCTTGCTCGCTAATATATCGCCTCTTGCAAAATCCCGCACTGCCTGTTCATCCACGCCACACATGATTGTTCCACACTCACATTTGGCATTCGCGCGCAGTTTTTCTTTGTTTCGTCGTGGCTCGGTGCGATCGTTCTTTCTCCCGCGCGATTCAATTTTCAGAGCAATCGTAGTTGGACTTTGGTAATTTTCCTCGAGATCGACGAGTAAACTAAACACGATTTTAAAGTCCAGAAGTAACGATGAGCAAGCTAGAGTCGTTACTTTTCAATCGAGGCCAAAAATATTGCCTGCACACATGCCCTTGTACATTGTACGCGTGCAGCGAGTGAGCGAGCAAATTTACCTACAGGCATGGGCAGCGTTCAGAGGCACAAATGCACACACTCGAATTGTAATCCAAGCACACATGGGGAAGTACGCCGCACAAATAGCACACGCAACATATATACATTACGTATTACATATTATGTATTATGTATATTATATATATGTCATGCATGCAGTCGACGATTCCATGGGGCGAGGAGAACGAAAGAAAAGGAACGAAAAATCAGACGCGCGTAATATACATATTTTTGGTGGGCCGATCGCGTGCATTTTTGCCACTGCACCGGATGTTGTGCTGCTGCTGTTGCTGCTACTGCTTATTCTGGCCAAAAACATTAAATGAATTGCCGAATTGTTTGTCCCTACGCCCTTTTGTTTCTCCTGCCTCTTTCCGAGTAAGCATAATATGTAACAAACATATTTCGGTATATTATGTATAAAATGTGGTACCCGTCAAAGATCGAATTGGCGGATAAAAAATCCCGGCCGGCGCGCGAAAGCACCGACATTGCCAAATGAGATCGTTGATTTACGCTCAAATTGCTGCGCGGCAATTCATACTGTATGAACATAAACACTCGAGGGACGTAAAATTTCTAGTGAATAATTTGCCACCGGTTCGGATACGTCCTGCACATAAACTTATATGGAAAATCTGAACTGTTTTTTTGCTAGTTTTCGTATTGCTATGATCGAATGGTAGTTTAATCGATTGCACAATAGTTTGGAGCTCCTGGAGGTTACTTGAAAAAACATCTCTTACGCCAAAAAAAAAACGATAAAACTCGTAGCGCGCGAGCTAACCGAAAGATACAAGATCCTCATGTACGATCGAGGCAAGGAGCATAGAATCTTAAAATTTACGATCTCACCCTCTTTGTGCTTTCTCTAGCAGCTATACCATACTCGCTCTCTTTTTCTCTCTCTTCTCTCGGTTAGAATTTGAACAAGAGGAGGGCACACACATGAGCTGCTATGTAGGTACATTTACACGAGCTACGCGTTATGCTTTCGCATAAACAAGCAGCTTTCTTTTTCTCGTCAATGTCTATTGTCGCATTCTCCAGGTGCTGAGCTGTTTGCCACTGCTGCTGCTGCTGCTGCTGCTGCTGCTGCTGCTGCTTATGTACGTATTCCGATGCTGGTTTGCGCCGCACTTCCAGATCGAGGAGTAAAGAAGCGACCAAGAGAAAAAAAATCAAGTAAGGCGCGCACGAGTATACGTATATAAGAGATTGAGCTGAGGCAGTTGGTACGAGCTAAATATGTTAATTTATGACAAAATCTAGCCACTACTGGTCGGTCGAGGCTCGGGATTACTTATACTGTATCACCGATCCATCGGGTTGAGAGTTGTCACATAGAGGCCGAGGATAAAAAAAGACTCGAGGACGAGCTCGAAAGTCTCCAAAAGTGCTGCATAGCGACTTTTAAATCGCAAAGAGGACAAAAATGTTCCTGGAATTTTCTACCGAGAGCCTCGAGGTGCGATCGCAACCGGAGCAACGAGAAGAAAATCCAAAAGTATACGACAATGAGGACAAAGAAATTGTCCACGGAATTCTCTCTGCACTGCCATATTCTCATATTTATACGAGAGAAGAAGAGAGAAAGAGAGTAAAAAGACACGTGGAGCAAAAGTAGCCCAGCTCTCCGGCTATAGGGTAGCAGTTATGTTATAGCATTTGTCAAATGTGCTCACTCGCATACAGCACACACTCACACAAGCATGCACGTACATAGGAGAATTGTGAGACCGGTAGCTCTCTGCGGCTCGTCTAACGGGGGGTTGCCATTTTGCCTATATACCAGGAGGGTGACTTTAACCCTGTGTTGCTAAGAGACACCTTTCCAGCTCGTGGCAGCGCGCGCGAAACCTGCCATGTTTGCACGCGCGTGCGTATGAATTTCGGTTTTGATTTTATTTCATTTGCTTTTTTATAACGCCGTATCGGCACCGCGTCCTTCAATGCATCAATTCAATGACTTTTTTATTTCAACATTTACGAGGAGTTTTGTATGTTTCGTACTGATCACAATTGTTAGAGATAGTTTCACTTGGTAGCGATCGAGCAGCATAAATGAACCACAATTCATGGCCAAAATGGATAAGGGAGTCCCAATTTTTTTTAACAGTCTCAAGTAACTGCTATTGTGTCTTCATGAAAATATTCAATTCACGCAATAAAAATTCCATAAAAGCAACACTATGGTTTTTGATTAGTGCAGGATAACGTATTTTTTATGTCCTTTAGGCTGTATTTATAGCACGTGTATTCTTTGATCCATTGATAAATTTATTTCAAGTTAACGTAGAGAATATTTACATTTTGCGACCAAAATTTTCTTAGGTAACAATTCGTATATCTAATACTTGTACATATTTATAAACCTTTCTTAAGTATTTTATGTAAAGCTCGCAATCGCGCTGCAATTCCAACAAGTCAAGCTGTTTTTACATGAACATATGTTACTCGAACCTGTAACTCTCTGAACATCGAATGTCAATGCAAATTTCCCACCTCACACCTGCATCACGAGCTATCGCGGAATTCATGAGTTGTTTTCCGATGCTTCGGTAAATCACGAAAGCTGAACGGTAAAAAAGCCCTCATTTTTCCAAAACATTATGGGTAGCTTTCAGATGACAATAAAAGAAATTTTAGGTCTATCATTTTAATCGTTGGTATTATTTTGGAAACCCTTTGCATGATTTTCCACTTTTAGTACTTAAGTTTGCTTTACCACTAGCAGATTTACAGATGAAGGTGTTAGCCATCTAGCGGTTAAAGCTTACTTCAAGTATTATTGAATTTACATACGTTTTTTGAGAAATTAATGCATAAAAACTAAATCAGCCACTGAAATCCTGCAGGACTCCCATATGAATTTCACGGATCCTACAGGAAATTTTTTCAAGCATTAACTTTATATTCAAATTTTATAATTTGAGTATTTTTTTTGTTAATTTTCATATTAAGATGAATGTTTGTGATTGCATTTATATGCATTTTTGGTGCAGATTATGTAAAAAAAAGGATCTACACTGAAACATTGATTTTCAATGAAGAACTCATGTAAAAAACTACTCTAATATAAGGTTTCTTTAACGATGCACATTTTTTTAGAAAAAAGGATGATTGTTCACTTTGTAAGTAATAAGTTTTTAATAGATAAATTATTTCAACGATCAATCTCAATGAAAAGTTGCGTAGTTTAATGTCATTCCCTAGGGAGAAATCTGCCCTTAGCTGAAGCGATGAAAAAAACAATGGAAAAAGGGAATTAAAAAACACGAGAAGACGCAAGCAACGCGTACTCGACTGGCTCGCGAATTTAAAAAATACATATAAGTATGGGTGTATAATATTATGTAGCTGGCAAGCGAGTGTGTGTACACATAAGCAGCGATCGAACAAAAAGCGAAAAGGTGGGCTCCGGCAGCATAAAGCGCGCTTAATACTGCGCTCGGCTCGGCTCGGCGGCGTCGATGGCAGCAGATGCGCTCGTGTGCCTCGCCTCGCGACCGGCCGAATACGAATTCGAACGAGCGAACGAGCGACGTGTGTGTATGTAGGTATATATACGAGCAGCTGCCATCCATCCATGCACAGCAGCATATAGAACGTATATAGCTTTAGTCCTCCTACAAGTGGTGCTCAATCATCGTCGTCAACAACATCCCCTTCGGTGGCCCGTGCGGCACGCGTCCCGATCGGCTCGAGGCGCGCGCGACCTATAGCTCTATACACTTTATATATCCTCGTGCATCCTACGCGTAATAATGCCCACATTTCTAAAGAAAGAAACTGTCGAGTTCCATGACCGATATCCTGGCAGCTCGGCCGTATAAAGGAAAAATCCCCGAAACAAAGAGCTCCGCGCGCTCAGCCCTGCCAGCCACGATCATCCATCGCGATCCTGACATTATCGATGACAAAACTCGCTGCCGCGGCCGATTATACGCGATCGTCGAGAGCTGCATATGATATTTAACTGCAGCCTTCGACGCTTCATCCGTCATCTTTTGCAATCGTTTCCTATAAAATGCGTCAGGCACGCGTAAGAACGTCTCTTCTTTTTTCTTTGTCAATATAGACTGCGTGCAGTACACATCGTCCCAACGAGCAGGGCTGAAGTGCATCGCGGTAGAAAGAGAAAGAGAAAGAAGGAGTTTATTAACAAGTTGGCAAAGTGCCCGTGTAAGTTGCTAACAAATTTTTTCCCTGAAAGAAGGAAGAGAGAGAAAAAATAAGTTACCAGGCAGCTACACAAGCTGTGATCGGCTCGAGGGTTGCCAAGCAGATGCAGGAGGTCGTTATTGCAGCAAGGTGCAACGCCGAGTCCTCGAGACGCATCGAGTCTCTGCACGTATATAATATGTATAATGCAACGTGTCGCGTGCGCCCGATGAGCCGTTTTTTTCTGCGCTTCTTTATCTTTTCTTTCCAATTATGCAGGCAGCTAACGCCGAGCGGACGATTTCGCAGCTCGAGCAAACTAAACGATCGTTCGAGAGAAATTAATTTTGGGTGGTATTTAATTTATGGCTGCAGGCACACGAGTGGGCGACAAAGGAAAATCCTCGAGCTGAAGAGCTGCTCGTGCCTGTGCTGCAACGGCTATGGTAGTGCCGGTGGACTACAAGAGCTCGTGGAGTGGAGGCGAGCTGCGCGCAATCGAGTATCAACAAGCCATAAGTCACCGGCCTATTATTACGTACATACAACATCGAAGTTTCGGCCAAAGCTGCGTCGATCGATTTTTCCGCCGCGAAATTCACTCCGCACATATTGCTGCCGATTATACCCTCTCTATATTATGTGCGTTCGCAACGGACGCAGCTACAATGGATGGCTTTGCAACAAAGTGTACGTTTATGTGTGTGCGAGCGATACAAAGCTCCTCGCTCCGTTTGGGGAGCTGCTGCAGAGAGACTGTGTGGCGAAAATCTTTCAAACAGCCGCTCGTACAGTACGAAGCTGCTGCTGCTGCTGAATCTTTGGCGTGGATATGCGACAGATCGCGTAGCTCGATCTAGGCACGATGTGTATAGTGTATACAGCAGCCAAGAGAGAGAGAGATCCAAGTCCTTTCGATCTTTTTTCGTCCTTTGTGTTGCTGCCGTTCATCCCCCGAATTCCGATTACCTCATGACACCGGCCGGTGTTACTTTTCACGCGAGCTGCCACATTACATAGGCTCAAGCTTCTATGCATGTACCGGGACGACGAAACTGGATGCAGTAAATTGAAAATAATTTTGGAGTTTCGATCGTACGTGCAACTGATTTTTCGAATAAAGATTTCAATTTCTCAATACCCGCGAAAATATTCAACGACACGTAACGAAGCTATATTTAAAATGCAAATCGTTACACTCGGATATTACGGCCTTGAGGCGTGCGCCACAGGGCCAAGGTTTTTTCCTACTTTTTTTCCCTTCTTTTTCTGGGTATTCCGGCTGATCGGCGAACATTAGGCCCGAAAGAGAGCCGAGATTATTAAATGCCCGTGTGCTGCGGCTTCGAGGTCGCTTCTTTTACCTCGAGCACACGAGGTAAAACTGCTGCAACCGTCGTTCGGGTATAGGTACGCGATTCCACGCGAAGCTCACGCTTCGCTTCGTTCGTATGTAATATGTACATAGGTGCGCGTATATACATGCGTAGAGGCATGCCTCGTTTTTGGCTTTAATTATACAATAGAAGCTCGTCCCTTTTTGCCTCCTCTGGCTGCCTTCTTTCTCCGAGCGCACGAGGATCTATCATCGTCGCCAAAAAAAAGGAACGAGAGAGAGAGGGAAAAGTAAGCAGCCGATCTACTACACGCATAATATGGCACACATCGAAGGTAGGCAACATTATTTGTAAAAAAAAAAAAAAAAAATGTGGCTGCTCGCGTGTATAATAATGTAATATAGGCCAGAGAAGCAGCAGCAGCAGCAGCAGCTCTCAGGCAGGAAATTCAAGACAGCTGATGCGATTTTTTGGCGGGCAACAGTCGTCGGATCCACTGCGAAAATCAGGCCATCGCTTTCTCGCGCGCGAGGCCTATATGTGCTATGCGGGGCACAAAGGAGATTTTATGTAACGAGGGGAGTTTATATTACCGATGATGTGTGCACCGTTGTGCTGCTACCTACCCCCTTGCCTCTACTCTACCATAGAAAGAGAGAGAGAGAGAGAGAGCGGCTTTCGATTGTATAGGGGAGGACTAGCGAGATTTGTCATGTAGAGCTCGCGCGCGGAGGTAAGTACGGCAACGATAGCTCACCTCATATATGCATACGCGCATAAATATTGTAATTCGGACTCGCAGGTTTGTCCGCAAGGCCTCGAGCATGTAGGTTCCTCTACACGGCATAATATATTTGTCCTCGAGCCATGGCCATGACAATGTGTGACTGGGGCCGGTGTAGCGGTCCGCGAGAGAGAGAGAGAGAGAGTCCGAGCAGCTAAAGCACAGGTTATATTATCCGCGCGTACTGTGTTATATATATATGTGCAGCATTCACAAAGATGTTGCTCATTGGGGTTGCTTTGCTATATATATTCGGCAGGCAGGGCTTTGTTGGCCCAACGAAACTGGGTCGATTCGGTTCAGGGGGCAGATCGTAGCGAATTCTGCGCTCGCTACTATACCAGGCGCAGCTTCCTTTTTTTGTTCAGCTTTTTTTCTGCCTTCAGCTATTTTAATTTTATACCTAGCGTATAAAAGCTATACACGTGTAACACGCGTGCTACTTGCGCAGCTGCAGCGCGCCGAATTCGAGAGATAGAGAGCTCGAGTCGTTGGAAGCTCCGAAATTACGCGCGATCGACGAGCTTGCTCGCGTCGAATCGGCATCCTTCGTGGATATCTTTGCCCGGCTCTGGTCAAAGTTTAAAGGAAGTGAGATAGCCACCCAAAAGCTCGCGCCTCGCGTCGCACTACCTTTTAAATGGCATATCGATGCGAGTTGGTATCCCTCGAACGTTACGAACGATTTCGGGCGCGAAAACGAGGCGATCGATCGAGCGCGACTACTACCGAGCCAACCGAACTCAACCGAGCGGGGTTCGTTTTTATAGGTAATAATACGTTTATGCAGTGTAACGCAGTGCTTTTGGACTTACGACATGCAGGCACAAAGGGGAGGAAACGAGGGGCGGTTGTTGAGCCACAAGCTTGTGTTTGTCTGTGTGTGTGTGCGTGTATGTGAGTGCGACGTTATATAGCACATCAAAGAGAAAGAAAGAAAGAAAGAAAGAGCGAACGAACGAAAGAAAGGAAGAATATAAAAGTCCCCACCACCACTGGCAGCAGCAGCAGCAAAGGCAGCACAGTACAGCGTATAGCTACTCGGAACGATGGTGTACGAGGCATCGTATAGGCAGAGGCCGGCAGCAGCCGTATAGTACGAGAATCGAATGAGCGCGGAAAGAGAGGCAAGAGAGGCAAACGAGAGGCAGTTGGACAGCTGAGAGCACATACGGCAGCGGCGGCGGCGCCCATAGCGATCATTCGGCGATCCGGCCCCGACTCCGATATACGTCGTCGTCGTCGTCGTCGTCGTCGTCTATGGGGCCCAAAACCAATAAAGACCCGAGGTGCCAACCGCGAGAGCTGCAGTTCGCCATTAGATCTTAGGCGAGTAACATCTCGAGCCGAGCTTGAGGAGGACAAGCTCTCCTGACTCTCAGTGACAACTTGCGGCATCCTCTCGACTCTTCGACTCTCTTCGTTTGTGATTATAGTGCCAGCTACCAAAAGTGCTGTGTCAAATTTTCGTCGCGATTTTTGCTTTTTTGCCTTCTCGCTCGTCGAGGCATCGACGAAAAGAAAGAGCCGCCAATCTCGACGAGATAATAGAAACCGCGATCGTGTGCTTGTATATATTTGTCGCGTCTCTTTCTTTTTAGAGCTGAATATTGCAGCCTCTTTATTTGTGTATCTCATGCGTACGGTACACCGATGTTATGACACAAAGTGGATCCCTCGCCGCGCGCTGCACTCGCACATATTATTATACACATATATACACAGACATATAACGCGCGCTCTGGTGCGTGCAACGTACAAAAGGAGAGCGCGAGTAAACGTCCAGGGCCCTCTCGAGACTTGCAGTGTGCGTGTGTTTGTGTGCAGCAGCAGCAGCAAAATTGAACAATCAAACGAACTTGTGAAGTTCGATTATGATTATTCAAGTTCCTTGTTCGAAAAGATTACTTGTAGTACTACTCCTTCGACGTAGATGTCGCACTCGTTCAGAGACTCAAAACTTCGTACCATAGGGTGCTCTGCTCTCTATCTCGCCACTACCCGTGGCGCGCTACCGTCATTANTTCCCAAGCAGGAACGACCATGATTCCGGTGCATTGTTCTTCCTGTATCTTTTTAAGGACTTTTGCGATAAGGGAGAATGGTGGGAAAGCATACCAAAACCATCTTGACCAGTTTGTTGTAAACGCGTTAATAACGTAAGCTTGTGGGTCTCGTTGCCATGAACAGAAATTGCTGCATTTTTTATTTTCATTAGAGGCAAAAAGATCCATGTCGGGTTTACCCAGTTTTCTTACTATTTGATTGAAAGCTTCGTTTGATAATTCCCATTCGGTATCAGCGTTTTTGATTCTAGAATCTTTATCTGCCGGATTTTCTTTTGACGCCACGTACTCCGCGAATAACCATATATTTTGTTTCATACACCATGTCCAGATTTTTCTTGTTATTTCATTGAGATAATCGTATTTAATTCCACCCATCTTATTAATATATGAAATTGCCACAAGGTTATCTATTCGAATGAGTATTTGACAATTTTGATCAAATTTTGAGAATTCTTTCAGAACCAAATAGGCTGCTCGTAACTCTAAGAAATTAATATGCTGGTTTTTTTCCTGGTCGTCCCAAAAACCATGGATATGTTTATTATTACAAACTCCACCCCAGCCTGTCATAGAAGCGTCTGAAAATATCTCTCTTTTAAAATTGAATTGGCGTATGTTATTAAAAGATGCTTGGATATGTTTTTCCCACCATTCCAAGTCCTTTAAAGCTTTGTCATTGATTGCGACCTTTGTAAGGTTATTACATTCGCCTATTGGGCCGAGTTTCCATTTAATTCTTTCTAGCTCCTTGTAAAAGAGCCATCCATACTTTACTGCAGGACATGCACTCACTAGCGTTCCAATTAAGCTCAACAATTCCTCGTAATTACAATTTTTCTTTTTTTGAACTTGTGAAACTTTATTCTTTATGGAAGTTTTCTTTTCTTTTGTCAATTCAATTCTCATGAGGTCAGAGTTTATTATAAATCCCAAGTATTTACAGGTCTGCTTAGGCTCAAGGCAAGATTTTTTATAATTTATAATGAACCCGAGTTTTTTTAACATTTTTTCAATATAATTGGTATTTCTCTTACATTCGTCCTGGCTTTTTCCAAATATCAAGAAATCGTCTAGGTAATTTGATACTCTGATACCCTTTTTTCTTATAACCGTGATAATTGGTTTTAAGATTTTTGTGTAAATATATGGAGCCGTACATAATCCAAATGGAAGAACTAAAAACTGATAAACATTGTCATTCCATACAAATTTCAAGTATTTTTGTGACTCTTTGCACACTGGAATTAGAAAGTATGCATCTTTGAGATCAATACTACACATATAATCCCCTTTTTCTAATATATTTATCACAGTTCGTAAGTCCTCCATCTTAAAGTGGTGTGTAGGGACAAATTCATTAAATTTTTTTAAATTAAGAATAAAACGATGTGATCCATCTGTCTTTGGCACAGTGAAAAAGGTCGAGATAAATTCATCTTCTTGGTGCTCAGTTTTTTTGACGGCACCAATGTCTAACAGTTTTTTTATAGCTAACTTCACAATTTCCTGATTACTATCAGAATTTATTTTTTCTTTTACCAAATGTCTTTGAAACGGTTGACCAATCAAAGGTATTTTATAGCCCTTTATAACATTCAGTATAAAGTCATTGTTGGTTATTGATTCCCATTCAGATGAAAATAGGGCAAGTCGTCCTGCGATATTTACCTCATTTATGTTTTCTTCTGCNCCATTATGTCATTTTGTTGCAACAATCTCAGCTTCTTTGCCATAGCTGCCATTTCCTTCTCAAGCTTTTCGACCTCTGTGGACCGTTTACGCTTCTTCGGCTGTTTCTCTTTCTCGGATGATGATCCGGAGCTCATTTTATCGTGAATATTGCGACTTAACTCTACGACGCACAAAGGAATAATGACGGTAGCGCGCCACGGGTAGTGGCGAGATAGAGAGCAGAGCACCCTATGGTACGAAGTTTTGAGTCTCTGAACGAGTGCGACATCTACGTCGAAGGAGTAGTACTACAAGTAATCTTGAGAACAAGGAACGTAGAATAATTGCCGTCAAAAACGAACGCCAAGACGAAAATAACAAATAATAAAAAAGGCAAGAAAACGGAGCTAAAGAAAGAAAATAAGAATTAAGGGAGCAGCGGCGCGTTCGCAGTTCTTCGCAGCAGCAGCAGCAGCAGCAGTTTTACAACGGAGCGAGCGAGAAGGAGAAAAAGAGAGTTCCTGGCGCGTCTTTGTGCGCGCAGAATATAGGATATCAGAAGAGAATACAGTCATGTGGATCGTAGCTGTTGCTGCTGCCTGCCGTTTTGCCGTTGAGTAAGACGATATATTACCGAGGATATAGCAAGAGCAGCAAGTGGGGTAATCGGATATGTTAGTACTAAAATAAATAATATTACGTATTTGCGCGACGACGCGATGCACGCGCGTTTGTTTTCGACTAATGTTTTTGTATCGATTTTCACGAATTTATGCGGCTCGACGTTGCGGAACAATCTCGCCTCATTACCTGTCCTCGACGCGGCCAACTCACGTCTTGTACGATTCGCGATACGGGCACGGCTATCCACGTCGATTCGTCAACGTAAACATGGCAGAGTCTCGCGATTATCGACGTCACTGATCGTAAATCGTACAATGGTGTAGAAACGTCGACGGGCATCAGTGCGCCTCGTCTTCCTTAATCCTCCCCGCGTGTCAACGATGACGTATCGCTCGACTGTCTCTTTTTTTCATTGGCATTTCGTCGCAAGCCGGCGCGCGGAGAGCTTTTTCTCGCAATTCTTCGTGCAACGTCGATACTTGTAAGACTTTCTTATCTCTCGAACGTACCGAGAAAGCTTCGCTTTTTCGCCTTAACTCAGCGAATATATAGAGATCTGCTGCGATGGTTTTGAACAATGTATCGAGGCTCCAACGCAGTGCCCATAATATTATACGCAGGCGATATCGTTATGTGCATCCGTTTAAACAAAATTGTATATCGGCGCACCGAACGAGATCGAGACGCGCGTTGCACATGCCTCTGCGCTCGGAGCTTGTATATATATATTCGATTCCAAAGAATCGATTCAGCAGCTGTTCTCGTGCATCTCTCTCGCATACATATACACTATGTAGTACACAAAAGTTTTGGAGAAAAAAAAAGTCGAAATAAAAGAGGGGGTACTTCGGGCATAAAACGCGCGCTCCGCGATGAGTAATACACGCTGCTGCTGTTGCTGCGGGGCCGCAAGGAGGGGATGAAGGGAGCGCATGTTACACTACCGAGCCGGTGTTGCCGCTCGCGTCGTCTCGCGTAGTTGAGTTTTGGTGCTCATTGAGTCGCGACACCATCGAGCAGCAGCCTGCAGCCGCCTATCTCGTCACCGTGTCGTACCAACGCATTTTTCATTGCTTTGTTGTGCACATTTATACAATTTTATATCGAGATATATGAAGATAATCTTCGTCGTTCATACGCGCTTTTGTACGAAGTTGTGCATACAACGTAATCATCGGAAAAAGTGAGTGCTACGAGAGGCCATAACAATAGTTCGTGCTGTGATGTTTCAATCTATCGTTGAACACGTCTTTAAATTTTTGTTTTTACTGCTCGAGGTATACACACATCATCATTTTCAATAAGGACTTTATTTTCTTTTTTTTTTTTTTTTGTTATTCTTTACTTCTTCCTTGCTTATTGTTAAATCGAACAAAAGAAGAACGTGGGTTTGTTTTGAGCGAGACGAATATTGCTACAATTATTTTGGTTCTCTCGGCTCAAAGTCCTCGCTCTCTTTCTTTCTCTCTGTCTCTCTTTCAACGCATTACTTCTCGCTCAACGGTCACGTCTTTTTATCCTGATTTTTACAAAAAATTTAACCTCGCGCGATGCCTCTCGTATACGGCGCGCACGGCTTCTCCATATATTCTTTCAATATTCGATCATCCTTCCTAGAAAAGCCGGCCGGTCTTTCTCGCTCGCTCGTATACGTGCTATATAGCTGCTGCTGCTGCGTGCGTTAAGCTTTTGTTCTGTTGGCGCGCGCGCAGCAGCTTAAATGATAGGTTCTCTCTTTCTTCGCCGCAACGCCCGTAGCGTTCCTCGTCCTCGCGCATATTCGGCGCAGCACAGCGCTCACACGTACAACACACACACACAGGCACACACTCTCGCAGTCGCGCTTCAGATGTACGATTCGAGTGTGCATAGTAGGGAGCAGCGTATACGGTCCAACTCACGAGTATTTAGGAGGCTGACCCACTCAAGGCCACGGTATACACACATCCACATATATTATACAAATAGTATATGTGCTTCTTTCGAGTTGTGATGGTATAAACACGTACGAGAGTTCGAGTGTCAGTCCGTATAAACTTGAGAGCCTGGATGTGCAAAAGCCCGGCACGACTTAAAAACGAAGCGATTTTACGTAACTTGTATCGTAACTTGTATACACGCGCGTTTTGAACATCTTATTAAATTGTACGCGCGTCGATGGCGCTCGATTCTCGATTCTTTTGTCCGAGCGATTTTCGAGATTCCTGGTCAATTCTTGCTTGCTTCGCTCGTCGCGTGCGTGCGTCGCGTTGGCTAGGAGAAAAAGTACTCGATCATCGTCAGTAAGTAAGAAGAAATTGTTTTTTCAGCCGACCGAGAAGAGAAAATCGAAAAATTGAAGAAAAGAAAGCGCAGTTGCACGAAAGGTAGGCCGTGATCGGTGGCAATGTTTGGTCTTTAACGACGTGGTGTGCCTCGTTGCATCCACGAGCACGTTAAAATATTGCACTTGTCCCGGCCTATCGGAATGCATGTCAAATCGTCGTACACGGGATCATTCGAGCCAGGACACCATCGATAGTCGCGGATGAAGCTGTGTGCAGAGCGTCGAGAACGAGGGATGCTTTAGCAGGCGAGGTCGATGGCAACATTTGTGTACGAAATAATCATATTGCACTCGTCCCGGCCTGCCGAAGTCGTCCCAATTTTCTACATCGACAACGAGATCAGCGCAGCGGAGCGGCATTCTTTGAATTCCCTCGCGTCAACACAAATAGAAATCATGAGTTGGGTATGTTTCCTTTCAGCTGTTGGTGTACCGCGCGTCACTCGCACGCAGCAGCGTCTTCGTACGCTCGCACGATGATGATAAGCCGCCGAGTGAAAATTCAAACACATCTTGTAAATTGATGCTGCTTATTATACTGTTGCTACACTTGGAGCTGTACATCCAAGATAGCGCGTTAAGCAGCATAAGTACTCGACAAATTCGATGAAATTTAAAAGACGGTTCCGAAATAACACGTAAAAAGCATGCACAACCACTGCTTCGATCTTCCTGTTTTGTTTTAAAAATAGTCCTCCGAAGCAACGCATGCATTTGGTCGGAGAGAGACAGAGTCGTTAGTTGACGCATAAATTATAAACATCCCCCTTTCAGTGGAATAACTCATTGTAATGGAGATTTCGATGCAACGGTGAACCAACGCAGAGCAACAGCAGCAGCAGCATCGGTCAGTACTCGGCAACAACAGCATCTACGGCGCGTTGAACGAGATTTCCGGCGTCGTGGGAACGCTTCGTTTTCGCTTTGTATAAACTATACAAACAACCAAAAAGATCTTGCGCTCGTTCTCTCTTTCTCTCTCGTTCGCGTTTACTTTGCTTTTCTCTCTTTTTCTCATTCGCCTCCTTTTTTTTCATTCTTTTTTTTTTTATTATTATGTACGATTCTTTTTTCTCTTGTACTTAATATAACCGCGCGTTTTCTTACCCCGGAGGATTTTAGTCGGTTGTGAGCAGCGCGCGCCCGGCCAGAGTGCGAAGGGGAACACAGCTGCTGAAAAGACTCTTGAAAGCGGAATTGATATTTTTTGTTTTTTCTTGCAACGTGTTTCTTCCTCTTTCTTTGGCTGCGCATTTTTTAATACCGTGTCAGTTGTTTATCTGTTGAATTTTCCAACTGTCTTGAAAAAAAGGAGAAAATCTATTGGATCATTTTTCGTCGTTTTATCCTGTGCGAAACGAGAAAGGACGCGTGTCTAATTTCACAGACAACTGGTGTTGCATCGATGTGACACGTAATAATGAGAAAACAGGAAAGTCAATTTTTGACATCCCAATGCTTGTAATAGGATTCCAAAATACGATATGTTCATCGATCACGTCAAAGAGCGCCTTATGCGCGTTTTTCCAGCTGAATCGCAGTCGCGAAAGTGGAATAAGAAAAAAAATCGCTCATTTTGTCTTACCCCCTCGCGTTTGCAACACTACACATCTTTCAGCATCGCTTTTAATGAAATGAAATGTGAACTTGTGAATCTGTCATCGATTCATATCACTTATTACGTAAATTTTATACAAGCACAGCCGATTTTTATTTCTTTGATGTTTAAAAGCTGAAACTTATTAACATTATTACATGTGTAGAAATATAATTTCAGGTACTCATTATACATCAAGTTTTGTTGTAAATTTTTCTCATTCATATCTCCCAGTGAAGAGAATTCACGTGATTGATTCTGCTTTAATTACATGTACAAGGTAAACATTTCAATTTAAAAATAGTCTCTCAAGTTAAGATAATAATGAATTGAACGTGATCCAAAACTCGAAATTATCATCAAATGAGTTGGTTTGTGCATTAATAGATATACTCAAGAGGGAGGTTTGATTATTGCTGTCAAACGACGCACGCGAATAACTAAATTATTGAAAAAAAATGTACTATTTTCATATTCATTTTGATAAACAGTAATATAAATCTCATTGGACTGTTTTTCAAACTATCAGCCATTCCAATTGCGAATTAACAAACAAATAGAAGTAAAAATAACATTTACTCTTAGGTATCTCATGGGATGATCACGATATCGCAAGTCGATCTAAACCGCCATGTACTCAGGAAATTGAGAAATGCACACACTCTCGAAGCTCCTAAGCATATAGTTTTCCATTTTTAGATTCATCTTGCCAGATGTTGAATATACGTACACGGGTGTAATTTTCCATCCCGTGCTCTCGCAAAGCGATTAACGTCTCGAGAGTCTTGAGAGAGCTCTGAGCAGATGTCGCGCGTTCTGTTGCGCGGAGAGCGCGTAGCTTTTCGAAACTCTCGCTCGCTGCGCTGTCCCGCCGCCCGCGATCATCATTGTCGAAACGAAGCAAAGAGAGGAAATGATTTTGGGAAATTTGAACGGGCTGTAATGCGCGGCGGCAGCGGCACACAGCTTTCGGCTCGACCCAAAGACCTACAAATTGCACATCGATCCGTTCTCGCGCAAACATCGCCTGTATACCTCATCCTTTACGTAATCCCACGCTATACTGCCGGCGTCGTTGCTGCTGATACGCTTTCCCCTAATGACACACACACACACACACGTACAGAACCCCGTGGTATTAAACGACAAAGAGAAAAAGGGTGGCAGCGTCTCACACGCACACGCATGTACACCAAACTCGGAGCGAACAAAGAAACGCGTTGCAAGCTCGGTACGCAGCTACCGCTCGAAAAACGGCACGTGGAGAGAGAGAGAGAGACGCGCTTTCATATATACGGGGGGAAAATCTGCTGCTCCCGGCTTCGATCCCGTTGGGAAATACGCTTGTAATAATTTTGCAGACTGCAGGTTCGTTTCTATCTCGCTCGTCGAGTGGCCGAAAAAACCCTGCCGTCGATACATTGTATCATACTTGTATATGGAACTGGGTCAAAGCGCCACCGCCTGTATATCACGCGCGATATTTTCATCGCGGGACCGTGCGTCCATGGCTTTGTTCCCGAATAAAATATATAGGCAGCATCTATAAATGGGAAAAATCTAACGATTATGTAGCCGCTACTTCATGGAATAATGTGGCCTTATATTTTTATGATTTGTATATCATTTCGCTACTTTATGCGAGGATTGTTATATTGTCGCCTCTCTAGTGTTCAAAGAAATACAATTTCTGTCCCAAAAAGTGTAGCATTATGTAGCACGCGTAAAAACGCGTGTCTAACTATGTCGGCCTTTAAGCACACACATAATATCTCTCGCGGGTAACGAATGGACAGTTTAATTAAATAAGCAAGCGATCATCTCGCATAAATAGCCTCGTATTAGCATAAATATACAGGCCCGAATTAATTTCATTTATCTCGTCCGTAACCGAAAAGATTACAATGTATAATGATGTAGCGCAGGCATTCTCACTTCATTAAAATATCCAAAGCCCCCGCGCGCGAGAGGAGGATTTGGAAGCTATTCGCCGTATTATTATTTTATATTATACCCAAACACACGCGTGCGCGCGCGAGCACGACGTAATCGAAGGAATCTCGGCTCCGAATCTTTGCCGAAAACCCGTGTAAATTTCGTTACGTAATTGCGCGCGCCCCGGACAATTAAGCTCTCTCTCTCTCTATCTCGCGCGCGCGCGAGTTTATGTTCTATAAATTACACGTCTATATTGGCTTGTAATGCGCTCTGGCCAGTGCAGCAGCCTTGATCTAAAGCTGCTATCGAAAAAAAGAAGGAAAGAGGAGGAAATAAAAAAGTAAGGTGCTGCGCGAATTGCGTCTATATAAAAGTGTATAGTAAGAGAAACGAGAAGAAGAAAGAGAGACGAGGAGGAGAAACTTGTATTAGAGGCTAACGAGATCACACAACGTATCCCGCAGAAAAAGATGATGGCGAGAGAAGAAAGGGAACATTCCGGTCGCAGGGCAGAGCAGCAGCAACAGCAACAATACAAAAAATACATCTCTCTCTCTCTCTCTTTCTCTCTCTGGACCAGTAGAAATTTAATCGCAGAGAGCAACTACTATACGCTATATGTACGCCGGAGCAGAGTATTTGTGAAGCGTTGCGGGCAAAAAAACGCACCCCGATTGCCGCTGTCGTTGTTGCTGCTGTTGCTCGAGCTGCTCCTGAATCCTGTTTTCCATTCATTTCATTCATTCATCCCCGACCCGTGCAAATGCTCCCGTGCAGCAGCAGCACAATATGCTCGCTATATCCCACGGTCTTTACGCGCTCCTGAAAAAGATTCTCTTTTCTTGTACCTATGCTGCTGCTGCTGCTCCGTACATGCGCCATACACCTGGTTTTTTTTCGGAGGGCTGTGATCGATAAGATGATGATCTTGGGATCGTCGAGGAACAACCGAGTAAATGTGAATGGCGCGTGTGCCTCTCTGCGTTATCGAATTTTCCCGTTCACCCTGCGCGTCGAGGCGCAATGATTTTCTGCCCTTCGAAAATTACCAATCCGTCCAATTGGACAGCTGACCATTATAAATGACGCGGAGCTGTATCATGCGATATCATAAATATCTCCTGCGATCAAGTCGCTCGGTATGTATAACGTAGCGATCGTCTTAGTCATTCCGAGTATTTAATCGACAGGGAGGGTGTAGTAGCTGTAGCTGCGTCGCTGGGGGTGACTGGGCTTCTCCGAAAGAATCGGGAAAACCCCGTTTTTGCCCAGCAGATTCATCAAGCTTTACGAGTACCATTTACTATACGATATTCTGGCATGAAAAGGATATAATGATTCATTCCAGAAGAAAATTGGAAATCCAATGAAAAGTTCCATCAAACATTTTGAAACGATGATATTTTGAACATGTAATAACAATTTTGATTCTTTGTATTTGAATGTGGAAATAAAATGACTTGAAACATACCTCATCCTTTTTGCTGTTCGATTTCAATTTTGTGACTCCTTATCTGACATTATTCACATATATTTAAAATGACCTCTTACTTCTTATAAACATTAATTTCTCCAAATTCCTTTGTCTAGAAATAAGATGATAATTGGATTAATATATAATTCCTCAGTAACCATTTCAAATACGTAAATCATGAAATTACGAAAAAATTTATGTGAAATCATCAAGAAATTTTTTTTCATAAAAAATGTGTATGAGGCGATTTTAAATAAACGACCTTGAAAAATATTGATGCAAACTAAATTATTGTTTACCCTTTAAACTCCTAAACAATATTTCGAATTCATTTTTCATAAAATTGTTTACTTATTCAATTCATTCGGTTGAATTTTTACAATTTATGTTTATACTAGGTACGTTACACATTATGACCTTGAAACTGTCAGTCTAGCCAGTTAAGTGAATAATATTGGTGAATTTACTCTATCTATAACATCAAATTTTAATGAAAATAGATCAGTAGTGTATATGTTAATGATTTTTATCAAATCTCAGTAAACGAAGTGTATTGATCCAAATAAAGAGAAATCATTAATTTTTTGAGTCTAATCGCATTTAAATATCCAATTAAAGATAGATAGTAATCATCACTCGTGTGATTTAACGCGAGTCTAATTACGCATCAATGAAATCGTTTACCAAGTATAAATTACATTTACACTTGACTAGTAAAAATTCAACGAACAAACAATTACAATGACGCTAGAAAAATATTTGGAGTCACATATTCTAAGGATTTCATGGTTGAACCGTATGCTTTTGTAAAAATTTATAGTCGAAGGTTGCAAGAATCGAGGGGTATTAGGTGCTATACGAACATGAACGAAAATAATAAAACCTATATCTATACATGGCCCATACCTACATCATTGTTTAGAATGCAGTGCATATTACACGAAAATTCGAGTGTTACGTCACGCAGGGTAGAGAGTGTGGGGACCCATTGTTTGGCTTCGAGGGTCCCCAAGCTAAACGCCGCTTTTGCCGCCATAATCGGCATCTCAGTTCTCGAGCCGGCTGCAAAACTCGCATGGTAAAATCGTTTGCCAATAACATTACGCCGTTTTCTGCAACACGTGCGTTATCAGACCGCGTGGTATCGCGCCGGACGCGAATCCAAGTTGTTTATTATTGTTGAATAATGACTAATTCTCGTTGAATTGTACTTATGGTTTTATTCAAATTTGTGGAAAAATGTTAAGTTGCTCTCAACGCTGGAAAAATAGGCGACCTTTGTTGTTTTCCTTCGGCTTTATATTGTGACACTGGTTACAGAGTGTGCACCGGCGAATGGGCTGACGAATCAGAAAGTTGTTAGGATTGTAAATAATCGTTAATTATTGAAATGTTTTCGAGAATACACTCGTTAAAGTATCTTCAATCGTTGGAGTGGCTGTTGACAAAAACTATACACAAACATCGCGTTGCTATTAAGTCATATCACGACATCAATGAAGAGGTACCTGTTATTCATTTATCTGAAATTAAAAAGATATTAAAATCTGTAAATAGTATGACTTTGGAAGGCCATGCTTGCATCACATCAAATTACGCTCTTTGTGAAGATTTAAAGAAAAAAAATTGTAAAATACATATAAATAAAATTACAGGTATTGATTTTCTTACTTAACTTTATCAAATTTATTGTGGAGTTTCATTTTTTTAAAATAAACCTTTAATGAATTTTTTTAGGATTTTTTATGTGTGAAAGTTGCAAGCGTATTGGACCTTGGAGTACCATTGAAAGAATCATAGTGCCAAAAAATCCAAAGAAAGCAGCTGAAGAAATAGAATTATTGCGAAAAGGTATAGAAGTGTTACCAGACTTCCATAAAGAATGGGAAACTATCAAAAAGTCAACTCAATCATTGGAAACCTTGCCAAATGATAGATACTCGGAAGTTATGGAAAAATTTAATTTAGGGGTACAAAATTGTGATTTTCATGTTTTCATTACAACAACAGAATAATAATTATTTATATTTTCTAGTATGTTCCACAAGAAATAATGGCTCAAATGAATACACTGTATGACAGTTCCTCAGATACTTTATATTTTCCTATTTTAGCTTTTCGTAATTTAGTAGTTGGATATAAATTATTTTCTATTGATCTCAAGAACTTGGAAACTGTTCCTGCTATGAATGCTGGTGGTATTATAATTTATAAACAAAAAAATATAAAAACAGATGGAACAGTTGTAGTAGTATCTAACATAGAAGATCTATTGGCAATAGCTTCATCAAAAGCTGCCACTACAGTTATTTGTCTTCCTTATGGTTTAAAAAATATTCCTCAACAAATATTACCCAGTTTAGAGTCTTACAAGAAACTCATTTTATGGTTTGGGAATGATGAATCTGGTTGGGACACAGCAAGAACTTTTGCCAAAAAGCTAGATGCCAATAGATGTCATTTTGTTAGACCTACCGATAGACAACCCAATGCAAAAGTTGCATCAAGTTTGGGATACGATTTGAAGGAAATTATTCAAAATGCTCAACCAATATGGCATAAAAGTATAACAACTTTTCAGAGTTTAAGACAAGATGTGCTGAGTGATTTACAAAATTTAGACAAAGTTCAAGGAATTAAATGGACAAGATATCCATCATTGAATAAAATTTTAAAAGGTCATAGAAGAGGGGAGTTCACTGTAATCACAGGGCCAACTGGTTGTGGAAAAACCACCTTTATGAGTGAATATTCTTTAGATTTAGCAATGCAAGGTGTAAACACACTATGGGGTAGTTTTGAAATAAGAAATGCAAGATTAGCTAAAACAATGCTGCAACAAATGGCTGGGGTACCATTGGATGAAAATATTAAAAATTTTGATCACTATGCTAATGAATTTGAGAAACTCCCAATCTATTTCATGACTTTTCATGGACAACAGAGTATAAAAGTTGTAATGGAGGTAATTAAAAATCTTTTTTTCATTTGTATGCACAGTTTAAAAGAATAAATCATTTCCAGGCAGTTGAACATGCTACTTACGTACATGATATAGCTCACGTGATCATTGATAATGTACAATTCATGATGGGAATGTCAGATGAGCCTAAATATATGGATAGGTATGTGTTCTATCAAATGATTTATTAAAATTCTAATATGAATATTGAAACACATTTATTGATTGCTTGTAAATGAAAGATTTTTAACTTTAGTACTTTAAATCTTAATTTTCAGATTTTGGAAACAAGACAAAATTATAGCTATTTTTAGAACTTTTGCAACAAAGTTTAATTGTCATGTTTCATTAGTTATTCATCCTAGGAAAGAGAAAGAAGATGGAGATTTAACAACTGCTTCAATTTTTGGTGGAGCTAAAGCAACACAAGAAGCTGATAATGTTCTAATTGTTCAAGACAAAAGATTAACCAGTGTCAGAGGCAAAAAATATTTACAAGTATGTGAATTATAATAGAAAATAAAATAAACTATAATACTATTCATGAAATAATTTCATTCAACAGGTAGCTAAAAATCGTTACAGTGGTGATTTGGGTATAATGCTACTAGAGTTTGACAAAAATAGTCTTAGTTATTCTCAAAAGAAAAAAACCAAGCCTGAAGAAACAGTAGCATCAAAGTATATTTTGGAGTAAAGTCAATTTCACAAAATATAATGTAGTATAATGTACAGTATTTTTAATTTGTATATATTTGTGGATAAACATATCATCATAAATTAAATTTTAGTTGTTTAATAAATGAAATATTAAAATAAATTAACCATGGCCCCTTATTTGTTCTGTTTGAACCTATGTAGTGTTATATCAGAAAAGCAAAATGAAAATAAATCAAATAAAATTATTTTCTTTCTTAAAAATTTCAAGTAATTTCAAAACAAAAAATATATGCCTTATAAAATTATTATTCAAAATCATAACATCAATTATATTTAAAACTTCATTTCTTAATAATAAACTTTTTTTATTTTGAAATGCTTTTCAAAAGCAAGTTATTAACATACAATTCTAAATTGGAGTAAATGACAAGTTCATGGGTGATAATTGTGAGCTTTGTGCTGTTATATTATTTCCTGTTTCACCAATTGGATTTGTTTCATTCATATCTTCAACAACCATAGGATTATCTTCAACTTTGATTCTTCTTTGTGCAATAGTCCTCAAGAATGCCTTAGCTTCTTCTTTTGTTTCTTCATACTGCAAACACTTTTGAGCATAATGATTTGCTTGATCCAATTCATCTCTTTTTAAATGATAGTCAGTTAAAAATTTATATGCATGACTTAGTTCAGTTCTTTCAGCATTTTTAAATTCATCTGTGACAAAATCAGTATACGCAGCAGCTGCATTATCATGATGACCCAATTTTTCATACAATCCTGCTAATCTTATTAAAGCAACTCCTTCTATATCACCCACATGACAAGCTTTATAATAACATTTAAGTGCTTCTGGTATCTTTTCTTGTTTCTCATAAGCTTCTCCCAAAGCAAGAACCATTCTACTGTCACGAGGCCTTAATAATTGTGCTTGTTTGTAATAGTAAAGACCATAAAATGGCATTTTTAATATTTCATATGTTTGACCAAGACCATACCATGCTCTATAATCTCTTTTATTAACTTCAATGGCTTGGCGATAACTATGAATTGCACCATTGGTGTTTTTCATTTCCATAAACTCATGACCTAACAATGTCCATGCTGATAAATATTGAGGATTTAGTTTTAATGCTCTATGGAAGTACATTACAGCTTTTTGATGGTCTGCTCTTAAACTGTAATAATTACCAACGATGCAACAGGTTTCTAGTCTATATTTATCAATTTCAGTTGCTTTGTGAGCCAAATGAGCCAACTCATTTTTCAATTCTTTCACGTACAAAAGATTAGAATATGTATCCATATTATCTAAGCAAAAAGGATCATCATCAATTATCTGTTTAAATGTAAGAATTGCATTATCTACATCTCTTTTGTAATGTACGGCGATAGCGGTTTGAGCTAAAACGTAACCATTTTTTTGAAATCCCATTCCTTGCAATTCACAATATAGAGCTAATCCTTCATCGAGAAGTTGTAGCTCTAAATATATGTGAGCTAAGAAAAATTGTTTTATCCAATGATTGGGTAAAGAAAGGGCATCTAATTTTTCTCTGTCTGTAATTAAACTTGCCAATTCTAGCCAGGTTCCCCAGTGCATTGGTTCTTTGTGGATTGCATCAACTAGGACATCAATAGCTTCCTTAGACAACTGCAATTTTTTCAAAATAACTCCATACAAATATAAACAATACCCATCTAGTTTACCAAGATTATGCTCTTTTCTCAATTCACTACAAAGTAATTTCAAAGAACTGTTTTTTAGAGGATCTGGTGGAACATCAATCATATTGTCAATCTTCTTTTTTTCACCAGACAAATACTGCGAATAATAATAAAGAAAATTGGCTTTTGGAGTTTTACAATTTTTCAAGAAATGCGCAGCTCTATCGTATTCTTTGAGATCGAAATAACTTTTGGCCAAATTATAAGAATCGACATCGTGTTCGCTAATTTTAATCGTGGGTGGAGTGTCAGCCATGAGATAAGTGTCATCGTGAGAAATATTTTTCAAAGAATAACTCAATTCAGCTAGCCATTTTGTTGTGTGCATGAGTCCTCGTTGAGAACATTCCGAAATTCCCTTGATGAGATCTGCTTTGATTCGCTTTATATCGAATTTAATGGATGGATCGTCCATAGTGTTCATTTTTTGAAAATACCACTATCACTACGAAAATAACAACTATTAAATAAATCTTAAAAGAGAATTGTACTTCTAACTTGTTTACAGCACCAAGCCGGCTGATGCTTTTCACGAATCAAAACATAAGGGGGCCGACACAATATTGCTTGTCGAAAAGCTCGAGCTGCGATAAGCGATTGCGGGCCACCTATTTAAGGTTGTAACACAACATCACGATTGAATACTAATATTTAATATTTATATAGTTTATTAAATAAATTTCTTAAAATTAAATTGGCTTGGTTTTATTGTAGTTTTTCATTCGATAATTTTTAAATTCAACTAAACTCCACGGAGTATAACTGAAATAAATTTTTAAAACAATAATTTACCAAAAAATATAAAAGTTATTTTACCTTTTTATTGATAGAATTTTAATAATTTTCAACAATTTAATCAGTTTAACTTGACTTGAAATTTTTCGTGAGACGTTATCATGCGATGTACAATTTCAATGTTTTCAAATATAATACGTTGTAACTCCTTTGTGCTAAATGCGTTTCATATAGACTCTATATGATATTCCGTCCTCTTTCCTCCCACACTAGTTGCATAGTTAAGCTCAAAGATTTCTATTGGAACTAATTTCTGCAGTCCCGCGGCAACACATTCTAACCCACATTGATGTGTTTGTTTACAACAGAAAAACACTGCAACGCTGCTATTATGTGATATATTTATCAAATCAAATTATAACAACAATGCTGTGCCATAAAATTAGTATATTATTCGTTTTGCTGCACATAGTGATAATAACAAGTAGCGAGCATCATGCCAATTTTCAGAAACCTACGGTCTTGATCGGGATTTTGGCTAGAAATAAAGCTCACACACTGCCATATACATTGAGCTTTTTAGAAAGTCTAAACTATCCCAAGGATAGAATCTCATTATGGTGAAATATGTTCTTTGATTTATTTATACTAGGGATCAAGAATTTTAAACTATAACATGAATGGTTATTGCAGGATTCAAAGTGATAATAATATTGATAATACTATCAAAGTATTAAATACTTGGATAGACGAACAAGGAAGTAGCTATCATTCAATCAATGTTACTCTTGATAAAAAGTCCAAAGGATTTAAAAATGAAGAAGGAATTGCAGATTGGGATTCTTCTAGATTCGAACATATTATTTTGTTAAGAGAGAGAATACTTGACCAAGCAAGAAGAATGTGGGCAGATTTTGTATTTGTATGTATTACTATTATATTGTATTTTTAATGTGAATGATTGTAAAAAATGTTTTTGTAATTTTCAGATGCTAGACGCAGATGTTTTTTTAACAAATCCAGATACTCTAAATTTGTTGATCTCACAAGAAAAACTAGTTGTAGCACCTTTGTTAAAATCAGATGGAATGTACAGTAATTTTTGGTCTGGTATGACCGATAATTATTATTATAAGAGAACAGATGAATACGAACCAATTCTGAATCGAGAAAATCCTGACTGTCATATTGTTCCAATGATACACAGTGCGGTACTAATTGATCTTAGAAGGGAAGCTAGTAAATTGCTAACTTATGATTCCAAAAAAATATCTAATTATGATGGACCAAGAGATGACATAATTACTTTTGCACTTCAAGCAAGTTATGCAGGTTTGTATCATTATTATTTCTTTTTATATAAAAAAACAAATAAAAATTTGACTTTGGTTTTGTAGATATTCCATTGCATGTTTGCAATAATGAAATTTATGGATTCATTATGGTCCCACTGGAAAAACAAGATAAACTAGAACATGATTACCAACAATTAATCAATTTGAAACTTGAAATGTTAGCCATTGGTGAGAACTTGGTTTATATCATAATGAATAATTTATAAGCAGTTTCTAATCATCTTTAATTATTTACAGATGAAATAGAAAGTATACCTATTTCTAAGACTATGAAACGCTTTGTCATTTATCCTCCTAAAGACAGATTAGGACTTGATAAAGTTTTCATGATAAATCTTGAAAGAAGACCTGAAAGACGTAGTAGAATGTTGTCATGCTTTAACGAGCTTGGCATAGATCATGAAATTATTGATGCTGTAGATGGAAGGTATGAAAATTTAAAATAACATCTTTAATTTAAATTTAATTATATCATTTGTTCCAGAATGTTGAATGAAAGCTTGTTAGATTCGTGGGAAATCAAAATGATGCCAGGTTATAAAGATCCTTTTCACAATAGGTAATTTTCATACAAACTTATCGATAAATAATCTCTTTGTTAATCTGTGTTATGAATCTTTCAGACCAATGACAATGGGAGAAGTTGGATGTTTTTTAAGCCATTACATAGCTTGGAATAAGGTGAGTTTAAACTTAAAAAAATGACCCCATCAATAAATACAATATGAAAATTAATTTATAAAATTATCATATAGGTTATTGAGAGTGGATATCGATATTCTATGGTTTTGGAGGATGACGTAAAATTTGAACCATACTTCAAACAGAAAGTCTTATATATTCTACAAGAATTGGAAACTGTTAAAAAAGACTGGGATTTAGTGTAAGTAATATCTATTGAATAATAATTTTGTTTTTAATTAAACTATGAATTGTAATTTGTAAATTGTATCTTTTTATTTATTTATTATTTGGGCATTAGTTATTTGGGGAGAAAACGATTGCAAAAAGATCCCGAAAATTGGGTGGAAGGATCTCAGTATTTAGTACATGCAGGATATAGTTATTGGACAGTAGGATATTTACTATCAGCTAAAGGAGCCAAAAAATTGATTAATTCCAAGCCATTACAAAACTTGATACCTGTAGATGAATTTTTGCCCATCATGTATGACAAGCATACAAGGTAAATAAAATGAAAAAAATTTAGATTAAAAAATGTTCAGTCTATCAATTATTTTATTTTTAATTCTTGTAGAGAAGAATGGAAACAATTTTTTCCTGAAAGAAATTTGGTCGCATTATCAGCTGAACCTCTCGTGATATATCCAACGCATTACACAGGCGATGCAGGCTACATAAGTGATACAGAAAACTCCTCTCAGTTGCCCGAAAATTCACGGGGCGATAATGGTAGCAAAGAAGAGCTTTAGGCTCATAAATTTTATTATGTAAGTTACAAGAATCAAACAGTACAAACGTTTCTTTGAGAAACCGTGAACAGACTGATTCAGCAATTTTTTTATTCACCATGACAAATGTCGAATAAACATTTTTTACATTTTTCAATTGTAAAAAAGTATTCAAATATCCGACCAAAGATGAGATCGTAGTTTCCGACTAGTCTATGTTTTGACAAGTGCCATACACCAAAAAAAGAATTTATGTTAAAATTTCGTTGATGTTTGAATTATCAAAAAAAAAAATAAGTTCAAAAAAGATTAAGAGTTGCCAGTTAATTTTCAAACCATGTAATGGAATTGAAAAGTTTATTTATGAAGATTTTGTACCTAATGAATGTGTATGTTTGAAGCTTTGATAAGATATATTAAGTTTTGAAATGTTTATACCATGTACGTCGATAGTTATTTATCACTTAATATGTACAAAAAGTAATTGGAAAATTGAATAAAAACGGTAGGAAACTGATCTAACTGGAACGTTAATGACTCTTGTAGCCGTGGAAGCGCGAGAAGCGGAGTCGAGCGCGCTCCCCCGTATATCGAAATTTAATGCACTTATCCCAAGTTCATTAGCACCTGTCTGAGTTATCTGCGAGGCAGAGATTGGGCGGGGGTGCACTCGTGATTCGATAAGCGTCGTCGGAGCTGAAATTGCAGGCGAGATTCAAACTTTCGCGCTTATCGAGTCAGCGCCATTTTTCGCCTCTGGATGGATGATGAAATATCGCACGCGACGTCGGCGGGGGAGGGCAAGCCTATAGCCGTGTTGGTATTATGTATACGACGTAGGTAGGCGCGAGGGTGGGCGCGCGCGAGAGAGATATTTGACGATAAAACGTGACGCATATGCCTGGACGTTTATGTATATATACGAGCGAATATTATAAAGCTCGGAGGAGCAGAAGTAGCAGCAGCCGAGTGCTCGTGGGGTAGTCAAGGCAAATACATACACATCAAGCCCTGCCTGCCGAGGCTTGTTATAATCGTCGCGGCGCGAGAGGGTGGAATTTTCACGCCGCGCGTGTCGGAAACTTATCGAACGCTTCTCGCGACGACGTCTGCTGCTGCTGACGGCATAGGTGCACAGTGGCTGCAGAAGAGATCTCGCAGCCTGCAGAGATGCAGTCGTCATCGTCGGCGGCGGCAGCTGCTGCTGCTGCTGTTGTGCCTGCAGCTTACCGCGAATTATTATCATCGCTGTCGCTGCTGCCACTCGAGTAGATTATAACAGAGAGACAGAGACTGTCTCGAACGAGCGTGAAAAGAAGGAGATAGCGTGCAAGCCGCAAGAATACGACCGAGCATAAACTGACGCATACTCGGCACAAAAAGGAAGGACGAACGCTGTAATTACAATCGTGCACAAAGACAGAGTAGCAACAGCAGCAGCCTTCGCTTATGGACTGCGATTATTTTCATTAGGCTGTGCCAATTCATCGATATTTATGCATCCTCGGTGCTTCGTGGTGCCTCCAAAGCAGTGAACGTGTCGCGGCCTCTCACAGTTGTCCTATAGGCTCGAGTTTACCGATGGCATTCCAGAGCGTATACGTACGTACAGTGACAGTTGTCAATTGAATTAGCGCGTAGATGTTTATTAAAGGGAGTCGTCGATCGGAGACAGCAGCTGGACTGCGGCAGCCGTAAACATTGGCCCGAAGAAAGCGACATCGTCGCGCGATAATTGCCGAAAGTCGCCAAATACGAAATTGGAAAGCTATACCAAGCGAGGAGGAGCCCATATCGCACAGGCTGCAAATTGCGAGTAAGCCACGGGAACGGATAATCAGCAGCTCGCCAGCACGCCTCACAGCATAGCACAGTCGCTTAAATGCCTCTGCTATATCGTCGACCCGAGCCAAGGCCAACAAGCTGCATTACGTTGATGATGGATCCCCAGGAGGGCGGCGATCCGTCCTCGGGCGAGATGAGCGATCAGCTGAGCGACCTGTCGGTCGTCGACGTCTACGACATCGCCTCGGAGATCGGCAAGGAGTGCGAGAAGCTCATCGACACCTACGGCTCGGACTCGATCACCTCGCTCATGCCCAAAGTCATCAGCGCCCTCGAGCTGCTCGAGAATCTCGCCACCAAGAACGAGCGCGAGAACACTCAGGTGCAGGAGCTCACCGCCAAGATCTCGCAGCTCGAGTCCGACAAAATTGGCAAGGCCGAGGACAGGCAGAGATTCGAAAAGGTACGCATGCACACACACACACGCACACACACCAGTTGACGCACGTGCATATTACGCTAGCTAGCTACCGCGGTTATTTTTACTCGCTGTATTATTATTTCGCAGGAATTGGAGCAGATAGAGGAGCATTGGAGGCAGGAGTCGAGGGATTTATTGGACATGGTCACGAGATTGCAGGAAGAAAATAGACGCTTGGCCACTGTTATACAAGAATCCAGGAGTGACGTAGATCACGAAAAACAAGGTATATGTTACCGTCGAATAGTGCTTTTCCCCTTATCAAACCGACAACGCGTGACTCACCTGTTTATTACTTGTTCAGCTGTCCCGACGAGTCAAGAGGTGGACATCGCCGTACTTCAGCGCTTGAGGTCGATGATTGATACCCAACGAGAACAAATTCGCAGCCGCGACCGGGAGCTTTCACAAAAGAGTACCGAAATCGAAAACGTCAGTTTCCCGTACTCTCGATCGAAAAAAGCTCCGAAATTTCAAAATTGCCTCACTGTTCGTTTCGTTTGATTCTAGTTAACTAATCAGGTGGACAAATTGACGGTGGTGGGCAGAGAATTGAAGCGCAAACAGAGACAAGCTCAAATGCAGGCGCGAGGACTCGTCGAGGAGCGCGCCGATTTTCTAGCACAACTGCAGGATCAGAATCGCGAACTGATAAACCTGCGGGCGAGGCTCGGCCTGGCCAGAAAAGAAAACGAGGACCTGACAAAGTGTCAACAGCCTTATCCCGATCTGTCGAACAAAGCCGTGTACGATCTGGACGATCCCGACAGGCCGCGATTCACCACGACCGAGCTCAAAGAGATACTGCACGAGAGGAACGAATTGAAGGCTCGGGTCTCCGATTTAGAAGACGAACTCGAGCTTTATCGACCGAAAGCTCAACCGTAAGTTGGTCTTTTGGTCTACATTTGAGCTTTGAACTTGAGTTTTTTTCATCGATTCTCCCTTTTATAGTCCTGAAGAAGAAGACGCACCCGTGCAAGGACCATTGCCATACGAGCCGGACGATGCGCCCTGGAAAAAATCTTCCGAATCTGGTATTCGCAAGTTGTAAGTAGAATAATTCTCTTGAAATTATAAAAGAATGCAACTTTAAACTCGAAAAATGTGGTTCAGTTTCAGAAAAATATTTTCCGAGACAAGTGGAAGCTTTTTGGGTGGAAATAGTCCTCGGCGAAGTCTTTCTAGTCTATCGAAAATGGCACTGTCTGGTAATAGTGGCGGCGAGACGTCGAGCTAATCGGCAATCCAACGCAATGAATGAATGAGTCGAAGAAAGCACATGTTTTTAAATGCCAAAAGAATTATATAGATATTTCAAAACATTCCCTTAGAGACAAGAGCCCGAAAAACATAGAGAAAATCAAATTAGGAACGTTTATAATCCTACTATTAGAGTTTTGTCTCTCAGCTGTCATATTCAATGATGTTCGTACGCGTTGACAGTTTATTCAATATATTACAATTATTAATTATTAGCAGATACTATATATATATTATATCTATTTCATATGTTCAAATGTGTATTTTATACGATATATTTATTTTGCGCGACGTTGTTATTAACCGGAAATGAACGATGTTGACAAAGTTATATCTTTAAAATGAATGTAAGTTATTTAAAGTCAATCTAATAACTAAAACAATTTGCAGATTTTAATTTTCGCTTTGTTGAGCAAATAACGAAACTAATAAATAAAAAGATGCATTTTTCAATTAATTATTTAGTAAAAAGTAAATTATTTATTTATAAGAAATTCTTTTTTAAAAAGTCATTACTTTTATTTAAAAACAGATTTGATGTTGTTTTCAAAAGAAATAAAACAATTTTTTTGATGAATTATAAAAAATTCACTTTTATGGCATATTTTTCAGTTACATAAGTGTCACATTTTGGCACCTCAGCGTGCGCTTATTTCACGTCGTGATGCTATAATGAGCAACTTATGTCTTAGATTATAGGGCATAAAAGTGAACTTCGCACAGTGTTACAAAATATTGTAGAACACTCGTGCCATGAGTAACACTTATAGACTCGCTTCACTCTGGGCCCTAAACTATACCCTGTCATTAAGTGCTACTTTTGGCACTAGTATCATAATACACGATTATGTATAGACTACTGTGTGATGGAAAGACATTTTGTAGAGAGTATTCAGCAATATTTTATAATCAATTTTTTTCTTCCGAGGTGCCAATATAGTTCTCAAAAAATATCCCTTCGTTATTTATTCTTCTATTCGATCGATTCGATTTATTCTTTTATTCTATTAGACAACTAATCTTCCAAGAAGAAATATTGTCCAGCTCTTTTCTGTTCCACATCCTGAAAAAAATTTGGTTTTGAGTAAAATTATATTTGCAAAGATAATAGATTATTTTTTATTATTCTACTGCGATGTTTTACCTTCACGGATTGGCTCTTGTTTATTCGAGGGCGGAAGTTGTTTGGATCTCTTCTGAAAGTGATACCTAATAATTCTAAAAATCTATTCATTCCATTTAATAGGGATTGTGGACTGTGCGCTACCGTCGTCATAGACGGGGTACCAGAGAACACTATCACACGATCTGCCAAATATGTAGCCATGATGAAATCGTGCTCAACAACAAATCCAGTTTTTTTAGCGTGCAGAATAAATCTTAAAATAAAATACAAAATTATAAGTATTTCGAACACATTATTTGAAAATATGTTATTGTGAAAATTAATTTACCTTTTGATAACTTTAGCGGCAACTAAACGCTGTTCGGAATCCAAATAAGCTGACGGTTCATCAATTAGGTAGACATCAGCCGGTTTACCTAAGCATAGAGCCAAGGCAACACGTTGCAATTCACCACCAGACAAATTTTGAACTTCTTGATCTATGATGTCATCAATTTTTAATGGTTTCATAACATCTGTGATGAACTGTGGATGGATGTATGCATCGCGAATCTTTTCGTGAAGTAATTGTTTGACAATTCCTTGTGATTTTGGACTGATTTTCTGAGGTTTGTAACTGATGTGCAGCATTGGTAATTCAGCTGAGCCACTATCTGGGGTTATATTACCAGCCAACATTCTAATAAAAGTAGTTTTACCAGTACCATTTTCTCCCAGCAAAACTAAAATTTCGGAGTCAGTAAACTGTCCTCTCTCTACTTCTAAATGGAAGTTACCCATAGTTTTTACCATTGCTGGATATTCGTAATGGCTCATTCGTTTAACTTCTTCTTCTGTGGCACTTTCAGCTACTTTGAAAACAAGTGATTCTTCTCTGAATCGCAAATTTTCTGTTGGTACAAATCCATCAAGGAAAATATTAATTCCTTCCCTAACAGAGAAAGGCATAGTAACTACTCCATAAGCACCAGGAACTCCATACAAACAACAGATGAAGTCGGACAAATAATCTAATACAGATAAATCGTGCTCAACAACTATAATAAACTTATCAGGATGTATCAAAGATCTGATAGTAACAGCAGCATTCAAACGTTGCTTGACATCAAGGTACGAGGATGGTTCATCAAACATAAAGATGTCACCATCTTGAATGCACACCATGGCGCAAGCAAAACGTTGCAATTCTCCACCAGATAAAGCCCCAATTTCTCTGTCTCTAATGTGTGTCAAATCAAGCATTTCACAAATTCTCTGTTGACTTTGAGTTTCATCTTTTTTGTCTAATAACTGTTGGACTGTTCCTTTGACAGCTTTGGGGATCTGATCTACATACTGTGGCTTGATCAAAGCTTTCAAATTATCCTCCAAAATTTTGGTAAAATAATTTTGTAATTCACTACCTCTAAAGTGACTCAAAATATCTGTCCAGTCTGGTGGGTCCTATTAAAAAATACACAAATAATAGAATGTATCAATCAATCTTCAAATGACTCTGAATGAAAAAACCTTCCAAAACAAGCCAAAATAATCATCAGATAATCACCTAATAAAATATTATTAGCATGATTTTTGACTATATTTTAAGAAAGTTTAATGATTAAAAAACTCTGTTATCTTACAGTGAAGCGACCCAAGTTGGGTTTTTGTTTTCCAGCTAGAATTTTCAATGCAGTTGATTTACCAATTCCATTTGTTCCAACTAATCCAAGTACTTCTCCTGGTCTTGGTATAGGAAGCCTATGCAATTTGAAGGAATTTTTTGAATATCTGTGGGTTGTTTCTTTTTCCAAATTACTTGGTAAATTGATGATTGAAATTGCTTCAAATGGGCATTTCTATATAAAAAAGAAAAAACAATTAGATTTTTTTTCTAGAACAAAAATTATTTCTTTTTCAAAGCTCTTACCTTTACACAGATACCACAACCAATGCACAGTTCTTCTGAGATTGATGCAATTTTGCTGTTTGGGGTAACTTCAATGCAAAGTTTTCCCATACGTACTACTGGACAGGACTTTTTGCATTCTTGACGACATCTTTTTGGCTTGCATTTATCAGTATTGACAATGGCTATTCTGGTTAGCTTATCGGTTTCCTCTGTTGCACGTTTTGGTGGCATTTTGACGAAGACTTATCAAGCACTGCAATAGAGCCCTGGAAATGATACATATTTTTATTGCACATCATATGTTAGGATATTATAAGTTGCTAAATAAATTATAATTATTTATTAGACAATTTGGAGTTAAAAATGATTTAAGTCAAGTACTAGTTGTCATCAACAAATTTAAGGGTTGTGATAACAAATCCAGATTTTCTTAAATAAAAAAAATTTATTGATAAATTTTAGGTAATGTTTGAACATCTGGATGGCAATGTGATTCTCACTATAAATTCTAACCTGCAACAACACACTACTTCTCAACTCTTTTATTCTAAAAACACTGAATGGTTTTTTGATATCCGAAAATTTCGTAAAAAGAGATTCCACTGAGCGGAATCGTCACGTGGTGCAAATATTAATCAGAAAAGTTTGCTTAATAAATTGTACTCACTCGTCAAATAAAAACGTGGGCCACCGAACTCAAATTTTTGAGAAGTGGACGAGGCCAACGATCAGCGTTGCGGATAACGTTTCTGGTATGTATGTATGGCTGCCGTCGTTATTGGCTTGTAGTACTGCCAACGTAAACCATAAGCGGTAAAAACGAAATCATTCACGACTTCGCGGCTTGCACACTATTATCATTCACGCCGCTCGCGTCTAGATTGGCAGTGCGTCGGCTAAAGCAGACTCCTTATGCCGGAAATTGAAATGTTTTGCAAGACGACAAGCGTACTTGGCAGACCGTCCCATTACCATCATAACTCATGCTGCTCCAAATTGTTGAGCGTTGATTATGAGAAAGGGAATGCTAGATTAGAGTTCCTGTGTAATATTTATCATGCTGATAATACTATACAATACTTAATTATTGCTGAGTGATGAGATATTTTTAATTTTCTCTCGAAAAATTGGGTATTCGCTGACCGGTATCTGTTATTTATTTATTCCAATTAATTTTATTTCATTCGGCTGATTTATTAAAATTAGAATAAAATATTTGCATTAATCGTACTGATTGGCCTTGTAATCGAGATCTAATAATCATACGAGATTGAGGACTAAAAACGTGCCCCCCTCTCCGAGTTTTGAATTCCACACTTTTCGGGGATTACAATTCTGCTTGGCAAACATCCTGTGTGTCGTGCGTTGCGGGCTCAGTAGGCACTCATATGTGAGCCGCATCGTTAGCGGTTGTGTGATATTCAATGATTCCATACGACGAAACTTGAACCTCAAATTCATTGTCAAAGTTGTAATTTCTAGTTTATATCTTCTTTTATGTTACAAACGTGTTAGTGCACGCGATATTATACGTTGTCTGATTAATTTAATTGTCTTAATTTTTGTTCGTGATATAATTAATCGTATACATAAGTAGACGTGCGGGTCGCAAGTATAACTGTTACCCCCGTCGAAGTGTCATTTATTTTTTGTTATCATTGTCAGATATATATATTTTAATTAGTTGTAATTTCGTTAAGATGTTTCTCGTGAATTGTATCAAATTATTGGATTAGTGCAGTCTATTGAAAATTTATTAGTACAAGCGTGTGTGTGTGATATATTTATTCTGTTTTGTGTATATTGTGATTGTGTACACGCGTTTAATCCGGAGCGAAATCATCAAAAGTATTTTCCGTGTAAAGAATATTACTTTCGATTTTCGTACTTTCGTGTCTATCTGCTTTTAGTAGCATTTAAAAAAGTACCATGATTATGAATGAATTGAGAAAAAATGTGGCTTTTGCCTGTGTTACCGTCGGCCTGGTACTGCTTGCCTCGAAGTACCGCAATAACGTGCTTCAGAGCGTGCAGCATCTTTGCCAAGGCATCACGAAAAGCCGCAAAAAATCTAAAGATCAGAAAGACAAAATGATCGGTCAGCGTCAAGACACACTTTTTTCATTGGACAAGGTTATTTTGGCCGATACCCCAGAAAAGTGTGATTATGCTATTCAACGTATTCACAGGTAAACTATCTGTTTTGTAAACATTGACTGATAAGATGCTTCACCTTAATCTATAACTTGTAGAAATTGACAATACTTCTATGTGAGCTTGAGTTTCAATCATGATTATTATGTTTACACTTAATTTCAATCAGATTCCATGAGAAAATAAATTTCATAATGATCGACTTCTTGTTCCTTTCAGAAACATGTCAGATGGAGTCCTAGGGTTTGATTGCGAATGGGTTAATGAAGGTCCTGTCTCACTGATACAACTATCTACTCGTAATGGAGTGTGTGCATTGTTTCGCTTATCTAAATTAGGCCATGTTCCTAATAAACTTAAGGTATAGTTGATTCATAAATATATACAATTTTTGTTAATTAAAAGAATAATCTTTGCTTTGTAGGAGTTATTGATGAATCGAAGACTAATAAAAGTGGGTGTAGGATGCTTCGATGATGGAGAAAGAGTAACCAAAGAGTATAATTGTCAAGTTTTTGGAACTGTAGATGTCAGAACCTTAGCTAGCCACTTTTCATTACCATGTCCTGAAAGTCTGTCTTCTCTCTGTATGGAATATTTAGGAACTGAAATGGTGAAAGTTCGAAGTGTCAGATGTGGAAATTGGAATGCTGAAGAACTCAGTACTGAGCAGATAGCTTATGCTGCTTATGACGCTCATGTATCTGTTCTAATTTTCTATAAGGTTAGAGGCTTTTCATAGTGCTTATGCATTTCATCAAATTAGTTTTTAACTATTTTATTCAAATTTTAGATTCTGCAAAGAGTCAGACAGAACAGATCATTGTGGAAAAGTTTAATATTATATATTAAAAACATGCAGAGCCATAGCAGGCAGGATGGATTATATGATTTACCATTTTCAACTATTGACACGAGGTAAAAATAACAAAAATTTAATATTTAGACATAAGTTAACAAAAAATCAATTGAGAGTACTAAATTATAAAAAAATTTCTGAATAAATCTATTAAAAAAAATTTAGTCAATACTGTAAGTTCATCAAATTGGTTGCATTAAATAATATTTAAACAAAAAATATTACTTTTTATAATTCTGTTTTGTATAGCTTACAGTCCCAAACATTTTATAACATAAGCAAAAGAAAATAAGTGAAAGAATTTTTCATTAATAATTTATACTGATCATGTGATATTTTTCAGGTTCAAGAGTAGTTGGTATAAAAGAGTAACAAACACACAGAATGAAAATGTTTCAAATAATATAGTTCAAACAATTAATCGTACTAATGATCAAGTAATTAAAAAAATTAATGATTCTGAGCCTAAATCCAGTGTACCTACGAGAAATAAGCCTTTGTACCATAATTGTTATTTGCAAGCACCTGATGGTGATATTTTGTGTACATGTGATAGAAAGAAAGCTGATTGGTATGTCTCGAAAGGGCTTGGAGAAGTGGTTTTAGAAGATCCCTTCACTGTAAAATTGAAGTTTGAACCATCAGGACGTGCTTTAGGAGATGTTGGAAAGTACTACACACAAGTTAAAGTCAACCAGTGTGTTGTTTGTGGCTCTGATGAAAAATTTGTCAGAAAAAATGTTGTTCCTAGAGAATACCGTAAATACTTTCCTTGTAAGTATCTCTAACCAAGCAATTTTTTAGCTTTTTGATGTTTATATTATTGTTATTATTATGAAATGCATTATTTTTCAGTGGTTATGAAATCTCATCAATCACATGATGTTTTGCTATTATGTCCATCGTGTCATGAAGTTAGTAATTGCCATGACTTACAATTCAGAAGAAAATTAGCATCATTGTGTAATGCTCCTTTAGTTTGTCCGGTACAAAAGAAAAACGACGACCGCTCCAGAGAGTGGCAAACATTAAAATCAGCTGTGAAAGCACTGAAAGATGGATCCAACATACCTCCAGGACGAAGAAGAGAATTAGAACATTGTATTCAGCAGTATTCAGGTTGTGATTTTATCACATCAGCCTTATTAAAAAATCTTGAAGAACAGCTATATAAGAAAATTTCAGTAAATGATGCTAACTCTAATAAACCAAATTTTCCTCCTCACGGGCAAAAAGTAAGTAACAAATTCAAAGAATTCTTTGATCAAAGATTTTGTATACATAGTAATTTGCATCTCTATTTTATTCAGGTTGTGCAATTCTTTGAAAGTCAAGAAGGGGGTCTTGTTGAATTGGAAAAGTTATGGCGAGAACATTTTCTAACCACAATGAAGCCAAAGTTTTTACCAGAACTTTGGTCAATTAGTCATAATCAAGAAAGATTGAATATCCGCCAATCTCAAAACAGGATAGAGCCATCAGATGCCAAAGTAGCTGGAATTCGTTAATATTAATTATAAGTAATTAGTAGAAAATAATTGTACCTGAAAAAGTATTTGTAAAGTAGCAATTACTTTTTACCAAAAGTATTTGTAAAGCAGCAATTACTTTTTACCAAAAGACTGCCATAAAATTAAATTTTATAGACCAATAATAAATTACAATTTCTTGCGAGAGATGTTATTTTTAGAAAAAAAATATTGTTTTTATTTATATTTTACTTTCAGCCCAACAAACAACATTTTTACATTCATTGTGGATGCAAATATTCAATTCAAGACAAAGATGTCATTCCACAATTGATGATTTTATTATATAATAAAACTAAAGATTGTAATAATATTTACAAAGAGCTATGAAACAATTAACAAGAATTCAAGACTAGGTAAACGTCAGCGAGCCGAGGCCGAATCTTGCTTCGTTTCATCCGATTTTGGTGGCGGCTTCGACTGAGTTGCTTTTATTTCTTCGTCTAATCTTTCCTTAGCTCGAAAAACTTTAGATTGTAAGTAAAAAGAACCACCTTTGGACCTGTCATTTGCTTCCATGAGATATTTGTAATTTCGCTCGATAACATCGACTTGATCTGGCTTGTCAGCGTTCAGAATTCTTAACGCCTCGTCCAGAGTCAAACCAGTCTTTGTGTTGGCGGCCACCCTTTGCGATCCTTGTTGTCCACCACCTGCTCTTTTAGCTGCTTCTTGACTAGCGGCGATTTCTTGTCGCAGGGCACGAGCGAAAGCTCGACCGACCATTTGAGTGCCCAGCACGATGATCTGAGCGAGATATTTTGCCATTTTCACTCACTCGTTGGTCTCCTGCGGCGTAAAAAACAAAAAGTTATACATTGCTATGAAATTGAAATGCGGCCAATGTACGAGTTGAAAGTTCGCAAACGAAATGATTCTAACCTCGTTATCGTTACAAAGTCAGAGGAGAGAATGGTTTTTTAAGTGAACGTTCGATTGATTAAGAACAACTCGGTGTTACATCACGAAGCACTAGTTGCACTTTACCGTAAATATCACACACGATTCATTTTTATGAACTGTCATTGATGTAAACTTACGATTTTAGAGCAGAAATCAAACAGCAGCACGTGAACACTTGAACAAATTTCGTCGACTAAGATTGCATCGCAGACGGCAAATTATACTGCGGTATGCTCACCACGACGGACGGTCAGCTGTCAGCCTGTCATTGCCCCTTCAAGTTTTTAACTAAAAATTGACATGTATTGTTTCACAATATGGCGTTAATTGCACGATCATAAACAAGGAACAATTTTTATTTCAAACATGGACTATTTTCTAAAATTTTACTTTTAATTGTATTCAATCGGGAAAATTTTGATTTAAATTTCATAAACGTTATCTGTTGCGTGACTTATTTAAAATTAGTTATTAATGTTCAATCGTTCAATATTACCTCATTAAATTATTCGAATAGTTTATCTTTTAAATCAAAATTTATGTACCTTACGGTCTTGCATGAAATTTGCAACCAAATTTCAAGCGTGTGCATCCCACTTCATAAATTCGTATTCCGATATAGTTTTCCACGACATATATGCACTTCGTTGCCTATTTCAGGTTGTCGGTCTGTGGGTACCATCTACACTCATACGGTGTGAGTTGTTATTGAAGATAATCCGTGATCGTATCGATTACTTTGTTATATTTCTCAGTGAAAACTAATGGTTTTTTATGAGAACTTGAATCGTACGTTAAATAAATGTATTTATTTTTGATTTCGTGAGTCTAAGGGAGAAAATTTCATTCATGAATTTCCGTACAAAAATAAATTAGCTTATCTGTGTTGTTTACATTGGTTGTGATCGATTTTTTAAATAATCATGGCGAATAACGATTTGAACGATGACTTCAAGGGTCCAAGAACATATGTAGAACTATTGAAGGAAATATTAAGTCCAGAGTTTGAAACTCATACCACTAGAGAGCAAGTTAGTTTATCCTTTCTTATCTTTTCTTGTTGTGTATTTTTTTCTTCAATATATCATTTATGTTTCAGAGCAAAGTTGAAAAAAATGTGCTTGAGTTATGCAAAGTTAAAAAACCATTATTATCCAGAAATAGACATATTAGTTATTTAAAAAAATCAATCACACATCTTTCGAAAAATTATGAGGTTTGTTTATACCTATTCTTCTTTCAATTTTCAATTTTACAACACTTGCTTTAAAATAATTTTTTTTTTGCAGGCTTTAGATTGCAGCAGACCATGGATATGTTATTGGACATTGCATTCACTTGAATTATTGGGCGAAAGATTAGACGATGATCTTTGCTCCAATGTTGTTCAGTTTCTAAATAAGTGTCAATCACCAACTGGAGGATTTGGCGGTGGTCCTGGACAAGATGCTCATTTAGCATCGACTTATGCTGCAGTTAATGCTCTTTGTGTAATTGGTAGCAGAGAAGCTTATAACATTATTGATAGGTAAATATCAAAAGCTAACTATATCCGAAAGATTAGATACAACAATTTTTGTGTTCAGGGCAAAAATTATTTTGTACTTTGTTCTTTCCGAAGTAACTGCTTATCATTCAGAAATGTGAATAAATTCCATTAATAATCTAATGTGTGCAGGCAAAAAACTTATGAATTTTTAAAATCACTACGAACAGATGAAGGAAGTTTTCATATGCACGTTAATGGTGAAATGGATATAAGAGGAGTTTATTGTGCTTTAGCAGTGGCAAAATTACTTAATATTTATACACCTGAATTATTCAAAGACACTGAAAAATGGGTAGCAAAATGTCAAACTTGGGAAGGTGGATTCGCTGGATGCCCAGGAATGGAGGCTCATGGAGGCTACTCTTTCTGCGGATTAGCCTCTCTTGTTATGTTAAACAAATCAACTGTATTTAATTTATCTGCATTTATAGTAAGTATTATATTATTTTTTTATAAATTTAAGGAGTTATATGCAAACAACGATTTTGAGTTATTGAATTTTGATTAATATTATTAATATTTTTAGCGCTGGATTGTTAATAAACAAATGCGATTAGAAGGAGGATTCCAAGGTAGAACCAATAAGTTAGTTGATGGTTGTTATTCATTTTGGCAAGGAGGAGCTTTTCCTCTTATCAATTCAATTTTAGCTGCAGAAAGTAAAACAAAAAATTTAGAAGCTTATTGGATGTTTGACCAAAAAGCACTTCAAGAATATCTTTTAATATGTTGTCAGGATCCCTTCGGAGGGATGTTAGATAAACCTGGAAAGTAAGAAAATGATTTTTGTTTTCTAAATAATATTTAATATTTAATTAATGATTGTTTTATTTTCAGGAATAGTGATATATATCACACTTGCTATTGCCTTAGTGGACTTTCAGTAGCCCAGAATTCTCCTGAAAAAGTTATTATAGAACCTTCTGAGGTGAATGCAGTTGAAGTAACCCATCCTGTATATAACATTGTTTTTGAAACTGCTATGAAAGCAATAAAATATTTCTCTTCCTTACCATTGCCTGAGAAATGAATAGAGTAACACATTTCACTTCTTTTATATTTCATATATAAATCATGATGATTACTAAAACTTGTAACTAACTGAAAACTTTGAGTGAAAAAATGTGCAATTTTTCTTACGACTGTTAATGTACATTTTTACTAATGAAGATTCAAAGAATCAAAAATTATAATCAATTGATCAAAATTGTACTATGTCATAAACAAAATTCATTAAAATTTGACTATTTTTATAATAAAAAATGAACATGGAAATTAAAATTTTCTGATTAATACGAATACGAAATTGAATTAACTTCATTTTTAAGTACTTTACATTATAAAGTCATACGTTATTTAATTGTTATTAGTTGGTAATAAAGTACTATGAAAGTGTTTGTATAAAGAAGTTTTAAAACCCATAATTTTGTTTTGTATCAAGAAATATGTTCAAATAAAGAAGTCCAATTTTTAAAATTTGTATTTTATTTTAACAGAACGCTTACAAAGAGACAAAAACTCTACGTAGGCGTTAAAAATTTTGTTCAATATTACAATTGTTTAATATTTTAGTGTGCTCATTACATACTTGAGAACAATATACTGTTTTTTTTTTCATTCAATCATAAGATTCATTGCAACACACAAAGAAATATACGTTCTTAAGAAAAAGACAAATGGCTGTAAAATATTTATTTCTCACACAGACACACACGCTCGCATTTAACGCAACACTATAAACTATGAACGAAATTATGTTTTTCGTAGCACACAAGCCTTCAATTCATTGTAATCGGACGTTACAATAACCTTCGGAATGTGAACTTAATGAAAAAAAAATTCAATGCATCATTGATGATTCGTTAATGTTACAAAAAATAACATCCTTAAAACTATTCTTTATTTGGTTTCCTTCTTCGTGTGTTACTCGAATTTGATGGCTGCAAAATTTTTAAAAACATTAATTATCAAATAAGCACGTTACTTAAGATATGTTTAGAATATTTTTATTACCTTTGATGGAATAACTTCTTCAACAACTTCAACTTCCTCTTCAGCTTCTTCTTCCTTTTCATCTACGACCTCCTCACCTTTTTCGTCATCCAAAGTTTCTTTTGAAGTTGACGCTTTTACATCATCATTTTCTAGTAATTGATCGTTTTCTCCATCTGAGTCCTTTTCTTTTTGAGGGACTTTATTATCCTATATTTAAAAAATCGAAATTTGTTTAATGAGTTATCTTAAAACCAATGAATTAATTGGTCTAAATGAATCTAGCACTAAAATAACTAGCACTACATTGTACCTGACTTGTAAAGCAGCAACAATAAATAATAAGCATTACAGGTATGCCTAGCGCTATAATGTATACAGTCCATATCCATGGGTTTTCAGCGGTGAAATTTACAATTCCTTGCCACAATCCAGACTAAAAAAAAATACAGCCACAAGGTTTAAATAGTGATAATTTAATTTCTATTATTTAAAGATATAATTTTCAATGTATTGTGAATAACAATATGCGGGTCAACAAGCTTAGTTTTAGTTTTTGCTATTACTTTTTACTTTTGTAATTTTTACGAATCAAATAATATTAAGTACGACTTTTCATTTTGTGTGTACCTCACGTGCTCGAGAAATGAGGAAACACGCATAAACACATATAGGAATAGCACAATATATGAAATAAGCAGCCCACCATCCAGGCTTGTAATTCATCATCCTCATCATTTTACCCCAAAATGTTACCTAGTTTTTTCAGTTTATATAATTTGATTTTTAGGTTTAATTTAGAATATCTTGCACAACATTTTTAATCATTATTAATCAATCAAGTAATGTATGCTGAAAAATATTTACCGCTTCAGTCGCGATTCTCTGTTTACGAAGATCAAAAGTGTCTTCAGCCCACTTCTTAGCTACCATCTCATCGTCGGTAACAATGATGTTATCAAACAGAATATCAGGTGAAATAGACCACAATTCAAATCCAACAGCATACTAAAATTATAAAATAATATTAATTAGTTAAATCATGAATCATTTGAAATAAAAGAATGTAATTAGTATAGTATTTACAATAGGAGTCATCTTGAAAGGATGTTCATCATTGAAATAGTCTGGATTGTGAATCAACTTAGGCTTCCACTTTCCTTTGTAGCTGGGATTGTCAATTAGAGGGGGCAACCATTTACCCTTGTAGTTAGGATTGGGGATGAGTCGTTTTTTGTAAGGACCACAGCCGGAAATTTTTTCGCACTTGGGATTTGGAATCTCTGGTGGTTCCCACTCGCCATCCATATCATCGTCCCAATCTTCTGGTTTGACCGCATCGGGATTTGGTATGTTAACGGGTTCTTCTTCGAGCCAATCTTCGGGCATCGAGTCATTTTCATCGACGATTTGAGGTGGAGCATCTTCGTCCCAATCTTCGGGTTTGACAGCATTAGGATCTGGTATTTTTTCTCTTTCATCCCAGTCCTCGGGTCTCTTGTCATGAGGATCTTCGATCTCCAGCGGTGGATTTACAGGAGGCTGGAAGTCGTCCAAAAGGGAGCCTTCATTGACGACTTTTCCGTCAACTTTGATGACAAAGCTGTTGTCAGGGCGTACGATCAAAGTGTACAAGTGCGGTTGTTTGTCTTTGAAGAAATCTTCCAACCTTTCTTTAGGCTTATTGGCGTGCTTTTCTTCAATGGATCCATTAAGAGGGTTCTTGTGTCTAAAGATGAAGTGAAGCTGTAAAAAAAAAAAAGAAACGTCGAGTTAGTTTGAAATATTTTTTTACACGTTATATTTTGCCACGCGCTTGTGAAAAGATGAATTTTAAAAACGAGCAGAAAGTGTTTTTCAAACTGCTTACAGCAAAGATCATTCGTTCGTAACTGCGAAAAGTATACGTTGCCACACTAGCTCGCGTTGAGTTAAGGTAACTTGGTAATACATTATAAATAACTCGAATCACTTATCTGCGTCATAAGTTTTGTCGATAATATGTATGTCTGAAGTAAATTACCTTGTGATCGTTGCCGCACTTATCAGGCCCAAACATGATAGTGTAAGGGGTTTTATCATGGAAGTCGTTGAGATCGGCGTGCTTAGGATCGGACGACAAGAGTTTGAGGTAGGCACCACCGCACTCCTGGCCCTCCTGGAAAATCACCTCGTACTGGACGACGAGGGGCTTGTCCTCGAACTTGAAGGGCTTGCTCAGCTTCTTGGAGATGGCCGCGTGACGGGCTCGGCTCTTGAGCACGAGGCCCAGATTGCCGCTCTCGACTCCGCGTTTCGGCTCCTCTAGAAGCCATTTTCCTGTAAATTGCAGTAGATAAATGAGGCCGGCTCTCGCAGTCGATTATATTCATCGTTCGAGTCGTTAAAAAGGCTAATGAGCGGACATTGCGACAGAGAGACAGTCGCGATAAATATTACAAGGTATGCACATGCATATAAGCAGGGGAATTTTCGCCGCTCTCAGCGCGAATCCTTTCAAAACCGTCGAGGTTGAAAAAAAAAGAAAGGCCAGACCGGCACACATTGATATTACAGCCGCGTGCGTATAAACTAACACAGACAATGTGCGTGTCGCGTTAGTTTTCCATATAGTTGTCTATCCGACTGTTTTTCTCTTTCGTACTCGCGAGTCCGGAGATGTGCGAGCGTTATTATAAGTACACATCCGTTCTCCTGCGCTAAACTTAGCCGCGAACGCGCGTCGAAATTTCGAGAAATACACGCGCTACGACCTGGCCTAGTGCCATATCGCGTCGACCAGGCAATTCCATTCCTCATATTATATTATAAACGAGAACAGCTCATCCGCTAGTCCTCGTCATGGGCGTTCGCGCGAAATTCGCAAAAACAAAGGAGCGAAAGACAGGCGCGTTTGGTAATTTAACTGACTAATTCGACGCAATGATCTGACACGCGGCATATCTCGCGCACATCGTCGTGCTCCGATATCATTCGTGGATTGGCTGCGGTGCTCGTTGCAGCGATAAAATGTCGCTCTCCGCCGGTGTGTGTCATGCATATTACACGTTCATATGAACGCCTATAAAGAGGGAGAGAGAGAAAGATATGGCACCGCCACGCAGCATCGATATGCGAACACGGTGCGAGCGCAAAAAGTCCGAGAGAGAGTGTACTACGGATACGTAAATCTATATCGGAGCAAACCAACTAAAGATTGCATATGATATACCTAACGTGTGTATATTGGACACGGCTAATGTCCGTAGATATACACTCAGCTTGTGTATGCATATACCTCTGTAAAGTATGACAACGCTCTGCCGCTGCTTTACTGCTCTAATAATGTGGCACTGCGCCGGAAAGAAAAGCCCCACAAATGCTCTGTGCTCTGTGTGACTCTCCTCTATGTGTGTACGTATGTAATGTGCATACATTTGTGCGAGTGCGCGCTCTCGTATACACACAAAAGTGTAACATCCCTTATATATATCATATATACGTTACGCGCGCACCACTACTCGCGCGGCCGGAGCGCGATCATCCCCCAAGTTCAGCTTCGATTACTCGGCACTTTTCTTGGCTGTATATAGCGGCAGCTAGCACTAGCCTACGTGTAATGTAGGACAGAGAAAAAGATGAAGCGAGAAAGAAGGAGGCAGGGGGAAAAAAGAAGCGAAACACGAAAAAAAAAAAACGACCGATAGACGAGCGAGAAAAAAATATAAAATAAAACAATAATGCCGCGAAGCGAGCGAAAAAAATGTCGCAAATGAATCTGATTTTTTCAGGTAGCGATTAGGGCCGACCGTATGCAAGAAAATTGATGCTAAGTGCGTACTCGATAAAACAGTCGCAAAAGTAAGTTAAGGTGTTGATGAAACTAATCGATAAACCCTGAAGTATGGACGGAGCTTTGCGGGATGCGTTTACACTGCTGCGGTTTTGAATAGTCGACACGGGGGCAAGAACCCTGTACGCAATGGCAAACGTTATTAAAGTAGGTCTCTTACCGTCGTATTTGGCGATGTCCTCGTCGATTCCGTCCTTCTTGGCCTTGGACTGGATCCAGGACTTGGCGAATTGGTCCTGATCGTCGAAGTGCTCGGCCAGGAGTACGTGGCCGCTCGGCTGCGGACTGGCGTAGGGGGTCTTCTGCTCGACGAGCAGCTCCTCGGGCTCGTCCTCGACCACGGCCGCCTGGGCTTCGTCGTCGTCGTCGTCCTCGTCCACGTCCAAGTCATGGGCGCGTACCTGATGATGCTGACTGCTGATGGTTAGCAAAAAAACGCTGGCGAGCAGCAGGAGGCTCAGTAGGATTGGCCTGCTACGAGCCATGACTGCCTGCGGAGGATGTACAACGCACACTCACACACAACACACTGTACGGCAGATGAGCACTCGGCACACTGCACACTGTCTCACGGCACACGTTCGAGTCAACGAACTCTCTCTCTCTCTCTCTGTCTCTCGGTGCGTCGTCGACGATAGACGGATGGACGACGGATACCAAGTCGAGTCCCGGCTGCCGGTGGGTGCGATGTACACACACTAACTAACTATAATGCTAAAATCTATATGGTTAGGCTCGGCAAGAGTAGTCGCGGTGGCGACACTGGTCGTTGTATTCCGTATACGCGGCGGCTGCGACGACGCCGACTATGCGTATCGCAGAGTGGAGTGAGCTGCTGCTGCGAAGTGGCGGCCTCGCGTATCACACACATTCAACGAGTCCAAATGTACAAACAGCCAAGAGGCGAGCTGGCGACGACGAAAGCCGCGAGTCGAAAAGTCGAGACGCGCTGCAGAAATATCGTGCTGTACACGTCGCGCCTTTTCAAATTCGATCGTCGTGCAGTGCTTATTACGCCGACTGCTCCGTTCTGCGCTCTCGCGCGCTACCCTATCGCTCGCCGCTCGCGATCATTATTATTGTTATGCTTATATTATTACATATATCGCGAGAGCTGCACCTTTTCTCGCACCTTCGGCCACGAGCAATCTCTCGACTGGTTCTCACTGCCGCGATCAAGTCACGGAGACCGTCGTGTCGCCCGTTACTACCTTCGTTGCACTCTTGTACTCGAGCGCTCCTCTTTTATTTATTTATATTTGTATTATTTTGCCTTTCTTTTGACGATGCGATAGTTTCGCGAGCGCCGCCGATAGTGGTGCATTTTACGCGAGACTCGCTCGCACGTACACGTAATCGACCCGTACTCCGTGTATAGTATATAGGATGTACGTTCAGTGGCTGCGTCACACGCACGTATATCGCACACGCGTACGCGTGGAAGGGGTACCGGGTAACCGGGTACCGACCGTGAGGGTTCACGCACACTCTCTCGTACTATAACATGGAGTGAAAGAAAGACAGGGACAGATGAGCAAATACGTGCGTATTTGCATCTATCTCGTATCAGTCGGCAATGCAAACAGTACAACAAGGTGTATTCGGTTGCCGGCGTTCGTCGTCGTCGTCGTCGTCGTCGTCGTCGACGGGAATCATTGCCGAAAGCGGGTCGAAGTGGAGGGAGGCGGCGAACGCGCCAGCGAACGAATGGCAAATCGACACGCACCGACGTTCATTGGGCGCGCGACCGAATCAAATTGTCCGAGTGTTGAGTTGGCCACGTCGACAGCGGATTTTTCTCGATCAATTATTATTAACCGCGCGAGTCGTCGCGCTTGTCCGCGCGTAAACCGTGGTCGCACCCAAAAAAATAAATAAATAAATACAACATTTTCTAGGTAATCGGATATTTTGGAGTTTTGCGCCTTGCTCTCTTCGGGCCACTTTCGAATTATCTCGCTGTGCGGTCATTACCCTTCATACACGATGTTCGCGTATACCAACTCCAATTCTTGCTCCGAATTTTCGAACTTTCATTTACTACCGTGCTCCATATGTAGGCAGAATAAATTCACAACGGAAGCAACGTATTATCAAGCAGCGATATGGGCGAGTCGTCGTTGGCATATATCAGTACCTTGGCAGGTGTAAACGTGCACGCGCCGTAAACAACCGTTGCAAATTACGTTGAAGTAAAAAAAAAAAAAATTATGCTCGCGAGGATATGTTGCAGCAATCACCGCAGGCGAGCCGTTGCCATTGCTGTGTACTTTTTGCACGCTTGCGTAAAATCCACCATCGGCCATTGAATAAGTCATTCACTCTGAATTTTTATTTCTTGCTCCTGATAAGTATGGTGGAGTATCAGTCGATGTATTAACCATTCTCGTTAAGCCTTTTCTACTTTTTTTTTATCTGAAAGATAGTGCTTATGCATCTTTAACGAGGAGTTTTATCTCTATTGGCCTTGGAATGTTATTCACGAATATTTTTTTCATTAGTCCCAATAACTCTGACTCATATAATAATCTTGATCTACAGCTGCGAGTAGATTGAATTGTAAATTTTGGAAATGGTTTGTAGTTCAAAATTTGACTTTAAAAGGACTTTATAGTGTACTATCTTATCGTCTATTTTTGACAGTTTTGCGCTTTTAAAACCAATAAATAGATGAAATTTAGCATAAAGTGGCCTTTCATCTGGGAAATCATAAATGCTTCGTATCTTCGTACGATAAAACGAAGGAGCTTTTTCTACGCCAACTTGCGATAACTGCAGCTTTTCGTTCGAGTCCGTTAGATGCCGTTACTATATCGGACTAAAGCGATAGCTAAGTGTGCGTTTAAGTGTTGTATAAGCACTTAAATTTGGAAAGTGTCACCTGATAACGATTCGTTTCGATTGTAATGAATAATGATGAAGGTTACGAATGTTATTTATCGGTCTGTAATGAGTTAGAAAATTGAAATTTAATAAAGATACAGTTAATTAACCGATTCATTTCTGTACGTGTGGATTAGTATATCTTGCAAATCGATTGATTGTTTAATGTCCATTAGCATATTTAATTAGTTGTGCGCATTCTAATTCCAAAGTACTTCTTCAATTACTTCTTTAATTATTGAACAATAAGCATGATGATCTGCCTTTTGTTAAAGACATTAATCTCCATTTTATAACGTGATTATTTTCATTATGTACCTACATAATTACATAAAATAAATGCTCACGCCTATGGTATCCCATGAACTATCATATCAGGTTGTTGCTAAATTTTCGAATTTGTTGAAATTCCTGAATGAATGCTTTAACAATAGACCTTATTTTTATTGTATTGAGTCATAAGTTGCAAGCTTAAACTATAAAGATCAGCTAATAATTATCAAATTTGTAGGAAAATTGTATATACTTTTGTGTGTGAATTTTAATTAAATATATTATTTAACTTACCATGGAAGATTTATCATATTCTTGTGTCAAACTCTGGTCTTTGTAGATTATACGATCTTTTTAAAATATTACTGATTAATAAATTTAATTAAAAAAGTAGAATACCTGATTATGGGTCAATAGAGAAATACGGATTGAAGATCTAATAAAATAAATTTTTGTAAATTACGGTATCTTAATGACTAATTATCACTTTTAATATTAATAAAGATAGATAAATACTCATTTAGCAATTAAGAAAGTTGTAAAATGTATGACAACCGTAAGGCCTTAATGATTCGTTCAAGTTGTTTGTAAAAAAATTATTTTCAATAAAAAGATCAATCATATGAAGAAAAATATTTATGACAAATTTTAGAAGTTTACATTTTTTTAAGGAGTGATTTTTTGTGGTCAGCTAAATAATTTTGTTGCATTAAACTAAATAATATTAATGCATTAAGCTAAATAATATTGTTGCGTAAAAGTAGGATATACTGTGTGGTTATATGATTTGTAATTCATCGAAGCTTTTAAGCTTGAATAAACACAATAAAGACAATACCACAAACAAAAATTAAGTTAATATATAATGTACTTCATCGATCCAAGTATTTTTATACGTAAATTTAGAGTTTTTAGTTACATTTTTACAACGCTTCCGTTGCTTTTACCCGATAATATATTTTCTGGCTTCAATGGATATTTATACCGAAAAGGAATATCTCCTTTTTTCTCAAAAATGGGATATGCATTTTTCTTGGTGTTCAAGATTATTGAGACTCGCTTTCTTATATCCATTCCAAAACAAAAATTTAAAAATAATTGGAAACTCTACTCTCATTTTGTACATGTTGATTTCGCTCATTGTCACGGTACATATATAATACAAATAACGTGAAAATTAAAAAGAATAATCCAAAAAAAAATAGTAACAATCGCTACTTATAAAGGTACTGAGGATTGTTAAAGAGTTGAAAAATACTTCAAATCAAAGCACCATCTTACTTGAATCTACATTTCAATTGGTATCTTTTGTGACAATGATATTCGCTTACTTACGTTGGGCTATGTGTATGGAGAAGGTAGCATTTTTTTAAGCAGCAATTAAATCGCAATAGTACACATTGAGTATCGCAACATTAAAAATTATATCAACAGATTCGCATGTTAGCAAAATTAATGGTTCAAATGTGGTTGGCTAATTCTGAAGACGTTCAAAAGATTATGTTGAAACTAGCAAAAAAAGCTTACTTTTTTATTAATTTTCAAGCAAGTAAGAATACTTATATAAAGGCTTTAGCATCTACTAACTATTTTCCTTTTAGTGTCTCTTGTTATTTTATGCATTAGTTTCGGTATAGCGCCAGTAGTTATTCCGACCTTTTTGAATTCAGCATTTCCGGGCAATCAGAGTTATAAAAAAACTCTACCCCTTCATACGGAATTTTTCGTCAATGAAGATGAATATTTTTATAACATTTTGACCGGTCACCTTGTTTGTTTATTCTTGTATGGTGCGATGACTGGTGCCATGAATAATCTTCAATGTTCTGTCATAGGGTATAGTATTTGCGTCATTCGTGGTTTACAGTAAGTTATAGAATCAGAAGTTAAATCAGTAATAAATTTGATTATTAGTAAGTTTAAAAATATTTTTCAGATATTATTTGAAAGACATAAATATTAAGTATAGTACAATGATTTTAATTGATGAAGAGCATGCCAACTTGTGGGTGTACGACCAATTAAAAAAAGTTATTAGTTTGCACCAAACTCTTATCGAGTAAGATTATCAAACCATAACAAATTATTTATTGAATAAGTAGTTTATAATTTTATAAATTTTAGATTTTTTGAAATCCTACACGAAATAGCTAATCCTTTGATATTTGGCATTTTAATTGGTTGTACTTGTATTGTTGTTTTAACGACTACCTCGGTATGGATTAAATCATATTTGATGAAATAACATCATTGAAATATATGAGTATATTTATTGTTGTAGGTGGTAGTTTTAATAGAAACCGATTTTGCAGGAGCCATCAAAATGTTGTTTGCATTTTGTGTAACTATGTGTGCCATCACTTTTGTTTGTTTTCCAAGCCAATTAATCATAAATGCTAGTGATGATCTGTTATTTTCAAGGTATTATTTAAATAGTATCATTCAATAAAGTAACAAGATTAATTTAGTGATAATAATATATTATTTGATACATTAGTTATGAAATGAATAATCAAAGCTATCCACCGAGAGTACGAAAAATGTTATTATTTATAATGGTTAGATCTATGAAGCCTCTTGTACTGACTGCTGGACCAACCATAGAGTTAAATTTAGAAACCTGTAGTACCGTAAGCGTAATTTTTCTCGTCTTTTTTTCACGAATGATATAAAATTATGATGTTCCAATCTAATTTAATATTGTGATTTCAGATTATAAAATCGTGCATGTCATATGCGGCAGCTTTTAGATCATTCTATACTTCAGTGTAACTAGAATATATACAGAATTGAATAATCAAAATTTCAATTGTTAACTTAATAAATAATGATATTTAATTTTAATAATTCAACTTTAGATAAAATAAATACTTCGATTTTGATTTGATTAAAACGATAAAAATATTACTTATAGCTCGTAGTAAACAGCCCGTGCATATCAAAATCAAACGTAACAGACCCACCTTAGACTCACAAATTACAAAGTCATTCATTTATGCTTCATTGAAACATCTGACCACTGATATTCAATTACAAGAGGAAATAAGAGCAGTAATTGTGACGGTATCTTGTCAGTAACAAAAAAATCTTAAACTAAATTCAGATTTAATGTAAAATTAAAATTAAAGTAATCGATGTTGAATTTTATATAAGTTATTTCTATATGAAATTTTCGTTAAAAATTAATGTATAATTTGGTATTGATATATTTTTTTACAAACTCCATTTTTGTAAACTGCACTGAAAATGTTATTTTTGATGCACAAATGAGCTAAAATGATATAATTCTACATTTAAATTTATTTTTTGCGTTGATTGCTCATAATGTATGAATATTTAATGATAATTAATGCCACCAGATGGCGAGTGCCTTTATCTGTAAATCCGCAAGTGATAAAGTGATAAACATAATAGTACAAGTAACACAGCTACACGCAGTTATCAAAAAAATATCAATATTCGTCAGAATCTAAAAAATTGGATATTTTGTGCATTTAAAAATAATTATTGGTTTTTAATCATATTTTTATGTTAAGCTTCTGAAATGTGAATGAATGAGAGTGTCTGTAACAGATATGAGTTGATGATCGAAGTTCATTTAGTTTATTTTTCTAAACTCAAGGCACTCAAAGAAACTATTATGGATTGTACATCGTAGGACGAATTCACTTATTCCATGACGGCATCGCTCGAGCATGACCATATAAAAATTCTGAATTATGGGGTCGAGTTTATCTTCTCCGCAGAGATAAGGTATATACACGTGCCGGCAGTGGAAACCCCGTAAAAAAAGCCGTATATAGGCAAGCGTCAAGAAAGAAAAGGTTTTTCTTGTAATTCTCGAGGATTTGAGCGGCAATTGCCCGCTATATACGCGCTACTTTGCTGCATAAAAGGTATTTTTTACTTGGCGCGCGCGCAAGCCTGTTTCAGGTACTCAACTTCATCGCGAGGCTCGTTTACCTGTGAATTGCCTTTTTCGAGCATCTATTATTCTTTTGATTGATAAATAGACGCATGAAAATTAATCTTATTCAAGTATTTATTGCAGTAATAGATTTATAAAATTGAAGTAGGTTACTTACGCATTTAATATTATCAAAATCCCTCGATAACATTTCTAATCCTCCGTGGGTTAATTCTGATAATTTCGCTCTTAATTGAAGTATGTGTGTGATATTCGATTTGCAAGCTCTGAAAATGAAAGTATCTTGGGATAGTATTGAAAAGGTTTGGTTTTAGTTGAAAATAACATAATAAATAAATTCTGATGAATTATGATACTCCAAAATACCTTTAAGAAATATTCAATTGTTTTAATTTAAAATACTGATGTTTAATGACTTTAAACTTGAGAACGATGTTATTAAATTTTCTTAACGTTAATGTATACTTAAAAAGTAGAGCAATCATTTTAATTTCTGTAGTAAATTAACGAACTTATTTTCTTACTGATTTTTTGTGTAACGATTGAAAGATGACAATATCAATTTAAGAATAACGTATATTGACTACGATCTTTTACTAACAGCACATATTGTATTTGGTCTACAAGAGAATAATCTACACATAATAAATCTACGTTTGTCTCAATACATTAAAAACTCCATAAGAAATTCTCAGGATCTACATAAAAGAAAGACAGTGTAAGTGATATATCAATTATAGCGAATGAAAAAATAGTTAGTAAAAATAATACGCACTTGTACGAACGAGTTTAAAGATAAAACGATGAAAAATGCTTTGCCAATGTAGACCGGATACATAGTCCTGGCAGTCATGAATAAAATATCTTTTTTCGATCTCAGGCACAAATCCATCCAATTGGCAGTGAATAACGCGTAGGTCAGTTCGCGGCTCTAAAATAAATGAATTTTCTCTCACTTCGTACCCCTCTGTTCGAACAATATAACGAGGAGTTCGACGCAACTTTGTTGGTCAAGTGATCACCGAAGTAGCAGTAGATGCTGCTTTGCAAAAACATGCAGGATAAAAAAATCAACCTCATCAGAAGTTGAACGTCGATGGTCGTTGTGCTAGCCAAAAGATACGTGTTGGCCGTCAGTTGAATGAAACAATTGGAAAATTGAAAGATCATCGAGCAACCGTAGCCCTTGGATAATAGATCTGCAAATCTTTAATTGCAAATAATAATTAGCTATTGTTAAAGCGTGAGATTGACGCGTAGTCCGAAACTCACTCCAAGATGTAGCGGTGGTGATTGACGTTCTCGACGATCACCTCCTTCTCGCAGGCTTCGATCGACCTCGAGCTTCTGTGAGCTCGTCTCTTGGCTTCCATGGTCATGCATCTCACGCGATGGGCGAGCAAATCGAACTGGCAGCTGACGAAGCTCATGACGGTCGCGATCGAGATGTCGTGGCCGATGATTAATATGATGGAGATGAGAAAAGACGCTGCGTCCGGTATCCAGAGCCACCAGAAAATTCTGTCGGGTATCGGACCTTCGTGGGGTAACCAAACGGTCAACGGCAGGTTTCGATGGTCTTTCTTTTGAAAAAACGGAGGTGACACCCAAATGAGCCAGGTCCCACCGACCCAGACGTAAATCAAATTTAAAAATTTTCTGCGAGCAATAAAAAAAAGTAAAAACAAAAACCTATCAATCCTGTGGTTATATTTCAACGAGCCCACCTCAAAAACTCGCTGTAACTTTTTTCAATTTCGATCTCGCTTTTTCCTCGCGGCTGAGCATAGGGCGAGGCCAACATGCCGAGCAATTGAACCAAGTGCTTCCGGTTCATCCATAAGCCGACAGCTCTTATGGTGTTGTTTTCGACCGTCAACATGAGCAGAAGCGTCGTGTACATCTCGTCCTTATCCGAATTGTTCAAAATCAATCCCAATATCATGCCGGTGATAATGATGAACGGCAACGGCAGCAGTACGAAACGAGTCACGGTGTAGATTCGATATTTTACCGACAACTGATCCAACGGCCTCCAGGCTCCAGCTATGGTCATGAGAGTAAACAGTTCGTTCAATGTGTCGATAATCATTTTTGATTTTGAAAAATGAGCGACTTTTCGATGCGAGCAAACTCGATGGCAAATGAGATCACGAGAATCGCATCATTTCTTGACCAGGTGGCTTAAAACGACCTCGATGTAAACGATGCATGAAAATCGATGAATGTTATACTCTGTCATTAAACTCTTTTTCGATGCAAAATGCCGAGCGATTATTGCTGCTTGAAATCATAGGGTAAACAGGTAAGAAAAATGTCACATGCAAAAGATATCAATTGGCAATGATAGCCCCTCGGCTTGCTTACAGAATATCTGAGCAAGTGCTTGTAATTATTTTTCGATCTTTATCCACGGATCGCAGGGGGAATAAAATTATCTATTTAACCTACCGAATTTTTCAATAAAAAATGAGTATTCGCTGTGACTATATGCAGAAAAGGTAATGATGGTATCAATGCTGTAAAATTAGATCTCAAAAGTTGTAGTATTAATTGAGAAATATTTAAACGTTGGCTACTAGCCCAAAGATCGATGGAGCAATTACTCAGATCGTTTCGTAATAAAGTATATACAAGATTAAAAGTCGTTGAAGTGTTTGGAAGGAAGAGATACAAGGAATTTTATTGAAATTATCGGTGCTAAATTCGCTTCAGGCACTGACAGTTGGGCCGCGCGTTCGGTCGTCGGGGTCGCCAGTTCTCGTCGGAGAAGATCGCGCGCAGAGTCATCGTCGCATTAGCCCGAAAGGGAAGAAGCCACGTTTTCTCTCACTGTCGCAGGCGCGAGAAGTTGCTTACTCTTTTCTCGTTAAAACAGCAATTTAACGCCAGCAGCCAAGAGGGGTACAAGAGAAGGAGAGAGAGAGAGAGAGATAGAGATTCGCGGGCATGGCCGCTCCTATTGGCCTAGCTATCGACAATCACGTTTATCTATATAGACTGAAAATAGGGTAGACGCGTTAGTTTTTTCTTCTTCTTTTTTTATTACTCGTCTACATCAGCACATATTATTTCATGCGCGAATCCTACCTGTATAATACATTATTCTCGCGATAAGATGTAAAGATTTATAGCTGGAAACCTGCACATGGACTGGTCCAAGTCCGATTGCGCAACTCTGCCGACGACAAATGGAGCGACTGCGGGTAAAATGAAATGAAAATCGACTCGTCGTTCGACAACGCATACCGCATTTGGCGGCTCGCGCATAAACATTATAGCAGGCACTGTAATTGATAAACACCGACGCGCTTACGTGCCACAAAGAGGTGCGCGAGGGGGTAAGTCGAAGAAACGCGCGTCTCTGTTGCGGACAGGCTCATTCTTGCGTTGGCTCGATTTTGATTTTCTCTCTACGCGCGCGTGTATATATTTATCCTAGCAGCGAAGAGAGGCTGCCGCGGGAGAGAGAGAGAGAAAAGAAAATCACACAGGACTCGATCGTCGAGTGTTGGCTCTCGAGTTAATGAAATCTAGACTCGCTATATACGCTATCTTTATACATGGAGCACACGGAGGAGAATGAGACTTGCCTGCGCTGGTCTTTTCACGCGCACTTTAATATCCTCGCGCGGCTCTTTTACATTTTCCACGCCCGGAAATCTCGTACATAGCATTGGAAAACTCATCGATCGATTTGACGTCGGTCTTTTCCTTCGCTAAAATAATGTTTAAATTCGAGTTTAGGTAATGATATCACGAGGAAAATAGAGCGCGTGAATAGCTTGTATAATATGCCGCATTGGGTGGGAGCAAATGTCTTGCAAGTATTGAAAGGAAGAAACTAGGGGAAAGGAAAGACACACGGCTGGTATGGCTTTTGAACATATCTATGAGATCTGTGTATATATACAAATTAAGCATACATAGAGTCGAGCCGAGTCGGCAAGAAATTGGGTTAGAGAGGCTTGCATAAAAGAAGCAATCGTAGAGCTTTATTAAATTTTTGTTTCCCGCGCGCACACGCGAATCTCGTAAAAAGGGACTTTATGAAGTCGAGGAAAAATTAATATACAACAACGCACGATGTATATATATATATCGAGTCCACGCGCGCTCAAGTCGTGCACATGCATATAATGTATTTTACTTCCTTTTTTTTACAGAAGTCAAAAAAAATTCATCAAGGCAGGGTGACGACGAGGATGAAAATAGTTACAGAACGAGATATACGCAAGACTCTCGGGCATAAGTAAGTCAGTATATTAGAATGGCGCATGTAGAGCAATTGGTGCCCGGGGCGTGACTCGTGCCGTGGCTCGTCGTTTTAATAAAGCGCGAGACGTGCTGGATTTCCCTCTCATATCGAAAATTCCGCGGCTGCCGGGCATACCGCGGCTCGCACACCCACGCAACAAAGCCCCTAACGCAGCAGCAGCAGCCGCAAAGAGTCGTCGCATTCTTTCCATCGTTCCGCAAGGCGCAAATTGCTGCTTCATCGATTGCAGCTTAATATACACCTATACACAAAGCCGTCGAGTACGTAAGTACGTGCGAGGGGGCAGTTTTCGCTGCGCTCCCTGAGTTCGAATGTATATATATAGGGTCGTAGCAGCTTCTTCGTGAAATTGTCAACCCCCGCACACATCCTCATTCTCGAGCGAGAGAAAGATTCGCTTTTGTTCTTTTATCCTGCGGCTCGATTCTGTATAACCGATCCCTGTACATTTTATTCCTCGCGAGAGTCCGTTTCTATACAAATAGTTTCAAGAATCGAATATGAATTATTTGTTCGAAACGTGCGTCAGTCGAGATGACGATTTTCGACCGGAATAACCGTAAATGTACTATTATATTGCTTATGTACTATTGATTTCCTTTAATGATCATCGTTATAAAAATTTCCGTGATTAATAATCATTTTTGAGAGTTTAATTTTTACAATAAAATTATTAAGTCAAATAAACTTTCATTCAATTTCCGGAAAAGAGTCTTTTCTTCTTTCGAAACTTGAAAAATTTGGTTTACGTATTTTTACTGATAATTGTTATTGTTTCAGTTTTATATCTCTATTATTTTGTGCATAATTTACAGATACACTTTGAGCAACGACAAAGAATTTTCTATCAAACTATATTATTTACTTAAGAACAAATTACAATATTATTTAAATCTGAAATTTTTTAATAAAATTTTACAGTTTAATATTTCAGTCATTGTATTTTGTATGTACAGCAAACTTGATTAAATTTTATCAATAAAATCGTAAAGCTTCAAATAATTTAATTAAAATATAACTCAAATATATTAAATAATAGCAGTATGGTTCTCGTTATATTTGTATGTTATTCAATAATTAATAAATTTCCCTAGACAATAATATTACATAAATGCCACGTAGGTAGTAAGTAAGGCACGATTATGCTTTTGAGTACCATGATTTTTTAGGACAATCTTTTGTGTAAATGTCTTTCCACATACACTGCCCGTCAATTACTTTTGCCATACCTGAGCGAAAAATAAGTTAACTTCAAAGTTTCGTAGCTCAGTCAAAAAAAGTCGGATCGACATTTTGGATACGCCATTCGAAAGGTCTTTGCAAGCACTTTAAATCTATATAAATTGTTACCAGGTTTATTTATTTATTTATCAATTTTTATTAACAATTAAAGAATCAAAAATATTTTTTTTTGTCTCGGCTATTTCTCTTGTCATTTTAGTTAGAAAGGTCATAGAAACATTTTAAACCGATGGATTTGTAAGTTTTGACGAGACCTTCAAATCCTTTTTTTAAAAATTGTTCTACGAGCTTTTTTGACAAATATACAGCCCTTTTACTGCCAAAACGACCTTTTCATTTGTTCACATGTACACCGCGTTCAAGGGGTCGTAGAAAAAGTGTTTTTCAGAAAAAAATTAGGTATATATATGTACAACAAGAAGCAATAGTTATGATCCGTTTCTGAGAAAATTTTTTTTTTCGATTTTTAAAGCATGTTAACCCACCAACGCTCAAAGTGACGAAAATTTTTTGTTCGCGATCTATACAATTTTATTCCATGTTTAGAGCCTTGAAAAGACTTCGCACATACGTAATTTTATGTAAAATTTAATACCCTGTTAGAATCTGGGCTTAAATTTAAGATTTGATGCTTAGTTAAAAAGTTATAGTTGTTTAAACAAAAAAAAACGCTGCCAATTCATTTGCGAAGAGCTTTCATAAAATATTTATTGATGGAAATTGGCAGTCTGCAATTTATTATTTGGCCAATCTTAAATACAAATCGCATATTACCGTTCCTAACATCATCATTACCGTTCCTAATCTTCGACTCAAAAGCAAATGGGGCAAATATCATGCTTACGATGACCCAGAGACTAAGTCCATCATTGATTATTTTTTGCAAAATTCCGAGGGAAATCATTGGGACAATCAAGATACACCTATTTACACGGAGCCTGCTTCAGTGGCGATATCGAGGCGGTGCAACGATTTGTAAGCCAAGGTGTGGACGTCAATGTCGACTCGTACACGTGCTCGCCGCTGCACATCGCCTGCAAGTACCGCCGAGTGGCTGTCGTGAAAGTCCTATTGGAAAGCGGAGCAGAACCAAATCGGATGGATGGATGGATAAAAAAGATAAGTCGACTCCGCTTCATGCGTTGGCTCGACTGCGTGTGTGCGACTGTCCCAAATTCTGTACTGATAACATAGACGACGACAAGAAAGAGAAAAAGAGAAGACCAGTTGATGAGATTGTCGACTTACTCGTTGCTAAAGGAGCAAATATCGAGACACGAAATGCTCGTGGTTTCACACCTTTGGAATCGGCGGTGTCGCTTTTGTATTACGAGCTGACAAAGTCACTCTTGTAACGAGGCGCGAGTCTGGACACTTTGAGGGAGAATATTGCATTTAGCACGGATTATACATCATTCGAATTGAATGATTATCCCATTACTCTGTACATACACTTTTCGAAGATACGATATGGAAAAGTTGATGCTTGGCGTCGATCGTAAGTTATTCACCTCGTCAGAATATGAACTAGTGAATCTCATGGATACTGTGTGTAATCTATCTACTTATGAAGGATTTGGTTTTTATTTGGATCAAGAAAGTGCCGATTACATACATAAAAAACGTGAAGAATTAAGATCAATAGTTGATATGCAAATGACGATGAAGGTTGATGATGTTACTGAAAGTTACAATTTCTGCTACATAATACCAGAAGTTAAGAAAATGAAAAGCATTATGGTGAATAAAGACGTCTCGCTGTTACAAATTTGCCAAATGAGTTAGCGCGATGCTTCTTCCATTTTGAGCAAAATTAAAAATTTTCGTTTACCAGCACTAAATGATTTAGAGAACTTCACTCAAAAAATAATAAAAAAACACATAGCAAACGTTCTGTTGAGGCTGCAATTCGAACTGTTGGCCGCCGATCTGTTCTTGATGGATCATAGTAAACTGAATCTACCACATACTGCCTGCCGAATGATTGCGGGGCACATTACTTTTACCTTTTATTTTCGACAAACCATCGAAAATTACCCCAAGCGAATTTCCGTCCATTGAAATGCACATTTGAATTTGAAAAACACGCCTGCGCGTTTCGATCGACCGATTGCATAGTGTAATAATGGTTTTAATATGGTAGAAACTTGCGCAGTAGTATAATGAATGCATGGTAAAAATTTCAAGTTGACCGGACAAATAGTTTTTGAGATCATAAAAGACAAACAGACACCAACTTCGCTTTATATATTAATAGATATAGATATAGATAATTAAATGGCTTGATTGGCTTGGTTTATAACCCGTTCCTAATTGAGAAGGATCTGTAACCCTGACCTGGGAAGGTGGAGGTATTTTTGTTTGAGCGATAGTATATTAGAATAGTATATTTTCAATGAAATAAAGGATGACGTAATCGGCAATAATAATAGCTTTATGTTGATATCGGGTTGAAAATTTCACGAATTAATATTTTTGTATTTAAATCCAATAAATTTATTGTAACACCGAACGTGATAAATTATTTCATAGATTACAGAATGTTAAAGGATTGAATTTTTAAAAGTCAAAAAGAGCTTTCAATAGAATCATTGACTCGATCTGTAAATCTACAGCTGACTTGAAAACACACGAAGAGTAAAATAAAATACGGAGAGCTCGGTGCGTGTTCTTGGAACAGTGGATCTTTTTCAATTAGTAATCGAGAATATATCCTTGAATATAAGAATGATCCGTGATTAAGGCCGGTAATATCGGTAAATCCGGAGCTTTCGCAAGCGAGAGAGATAAAGCGCGGAGCTGGTTGAGCGAATAAATCGGTATACTTAAACTCGGTCTCGGCTCAAAAGATACGTGTAGACACGAATTAGCTACAAGCAGCGGAGTAGTTACGTATAGGTAAGTACATAGGTATATCGGCCGGATCGAGTAGGCGTCCCGATCCTCGGCTTGGGCGAGCTCGCTCCAGCTATATGTATACATCCTCGAGTCGCGGCTCCGATTGTAAAACGAGCTCGGGCCGTCGCGTGCCGTGCAGCTCGAGCCAAGTGGGTGTGTTCTCGAATCGGCGCGCAACAGGCGCCCCTATACATGGCCTGCATCGGCCGCAGCATCAGCACGATCGCGCGTGGACAGCAGCAGCAGCAGCAGCAGCAGCAGCAGCAACGGTGGAAGCAGCAGCTCCGCTCGGAAAAGTGGGCTGGCTGGGAGCATGCGCGACGCGGCTCTGGGCACATTAGCGCGTGTGTCTCTCCCTTATCATCGTGCCTCTCGTGCACGTATAGAGAGGGTGGATGTATAGGTAGTGGGCGCGCGCTGGTGACACGCGAGCGAAGCAGCAAAAAGTGCCGCGCGTAACTTTGCACATCATCGTCGGCGAGCGTTGCGGCAACAACAGCAGCAGGAGCAGTTGGAGCAGCAGCCTCGTCACCACCGAAGGGCCGCCCCGCAAAGCTCGCTCGCTCGGCTCGCCCGCGATCCTAGTCTCCCCCTTTTACGTTATTCTCTCTATTTTCCCTTTTTATTTATTTTCCTCCGAAAAATTCATACTATGATCGGAAGAGCGAGAAAGGGAACGCGAGCCGAGGAAGAGTGAGCGCAGAAGTGCGGTGGCTGCTGGCGTCGAGAGTCGCGAGGCGCACAACGGGACTCGGAGACATGAGCGATCACTACCACTGGCCCGAGACTACTGTGGGATCGGTGCGGATGAGCTGGACAATCGGCCGCGCAGTCGGCGACGAGCTTGCATCGGCCAACATCGCCCAACCGGCAGTCGCCAAGCAGCTGGACCTTGATCTAGGCATCGGCAGCCGTCCGCTCGTGGCCAGCTTCCTCGAGCAGTAGTCGACCTGTAAGTCTTTTTTCTTCTTCTTCTTTTCTTCGATCTTATATGCACGTGAGTTGTAAATGTTAATATTCTACTGCGGGACGTGCCCGCGACAGCCGTCGAACGATATTATATATTATCCGCATGAAATGATTACATAATATTTACGACCGCGTGCTGTATAGTTAAATTGTATTAGTCGAAGATGTACTGCGAGTGAGGCGTAGGCGCATAATATATATACACGTATAAGAGCTTATTGTCATATTTAAGCTACTTAAAATCATCGACTGAAGAAAGAAAGAGATGGAGAGATAGTCAGAGCTGGAGGGAGAAATGGCAAAGGCAAGTCGGAGCTCGTCGTCACTTTGTAGCGCCGAGCGAGCCCCTATCAAAGTTATTATATGCGCGAGTCGATATACCGCAGCAGCCAAGATATCACCGCTAGTCTTTGGGCGCGCGTGGGAAAGCTCGCGAACATGTGTCAAACGCAGCGTATCAAGCTCGGGAGCAGCAGCAGCAGCAGCAGAGGAAAAGCTGGAGCGGGTTGTGACAATGGATTACGTGGCGTATCGCATTATGCACGCCCGCGCGAACTTCTAATATCCTAGCAATTACACATGGTAATGCGTTTAGGCGTAAGAGAATCGAGACTCGTCCTCGGCACAAAGCGACGCTGCTCATTTCCTCGCGCGTCACCAGCACCAACGGCAGCGGCAGCAGCTATTGTGCGTCTCTCGCTGGCCTTCCTCTTGGCGCGTCCAACTTATAATACGTCGTCGCGTACGACGACGCGTGTATAATGCAAAGCGAGCTGGGACACCGCTCGAGCTCTCACCGAGTGAAATTCTTCGATGCGACGTCGAAATTTCGAAAGCTCCGCCGGGGCGCATCGCAAGCTCCGGTTCTTCGGGTAAAGCGAGGGTGAGGCGCAATTGCGAGCCGGCGGTAATTAAAAGGAGCTCTCCTCGACTTGCGCGCTCGTTCACGCGCCTGGGCTCCTCTGCGCGCGGAAGTATCTTTCGATTTTAATAGAGCGAGGCGATCGGTAATCGAGTTACGAAGCAATCTGCATAAGCCCCACGGACTGCTTCTCGCTACTTCACACACACATACCACTCGAGAGCATCACTTTGACTGCTGTACACGTCGTCGTCGTCGTCATCGTCCTCGGCCCCGTCGAAGGCAACAGCAGCAGCAGTAGTAGTAGCAGCCTTTGGGCGCTTAATGTAGTGCTGCTGCCTCGGCGTATGCGTTTAATAATAGCCCCTGCGTGCCGCGACCCCCCGAGCCTCCGGTCTATATACTCGCACAGCTGCCAACGAAGCTGGCCTCAGTCGGCACTCGTAATTCCATTAAAGGTCCATATAACCAGCTGCACTCCTGTCGTGTAGTAGCCTGCGCTGTCCTTTCCCTTCGTTGTCCCCCCGACTACCGCCGCATTGCTATATATACTTACTCATCGCAGTTATTTAATCGCGCGTCCAATCATTTTTTACTCGCTCGGCATTTTCATACGGAATTTCGTCACTGAATACCTTGTGTAATGGTAAAAACACCAGGGGCCAATCAGGTGAGGGGATGTATCGAGACTTTGCTCGGCAATTGAATTTATCGCGTATGTAAAAAGCCCCGCGCCTCGCGTAGGGCATCGAAACGATATCTCGTAAAAGTCTGCAAGCTCCCTAGTAGTCTCCATGTTGTATATGTATATATTACAATCATGTTAGGATGCGGAAGAATAAAAAGCTTCATTGGATGAGCTGCTGCTGTATCTACGAGCTGATTGAAATAAACTACCGAAGGAGGCCTGGCGAAAGGTAGCCGTATGCATAATACGCACGAATCATGTTGAATTCAATTTTACACACAGGCAAGAGGCAGAGAGGGAGAGACAGATAAAACGGATTTTTTTTTCGTCGGTACTTCGATAAGGGTTGCTGCCTTTGGCGCAGGTTTATCGAAATGGGATGGATATCGCAGTCTTGGAAATAAAGGGGGGCTTACATTTTGACTGCTCGATGTATGCGCGTGCAAGGCATAATACGGAAGCTAGCCAACGAATCTAGACGCGAGGCATTGTTTCGACGCGGCAGCATCGACGGCGCGAGCTTAAAACGATTACCGAGCCTATTTTCCGAGCGTTATAATTTTGAAAATTTGCCCGACGACGATACAGCTACTGCCTGTATACATGCTGTACGGGTGCGCACCGCGACACTTTGATAATAGCATGACACTGGCTCGGAGGAGCTATATACGTTGTAGCGAGTGTTGGAACGCGCGTATGCTGTACGGGTTAGCTATCTCGTATCAAAGTGGCAATCTCTCGCCTGCATCGGGTGCGCGATGTGACGCGCGACGCACGTGTATGTATGTATGCGTAGGTCTGCACGATATGGAGCGTTTACTTCGCTAGCCAATGCAATTTTACCAGCTCCCATGACTAATTCGTTTAGCGCCGTAATGTCGCGAGAGAGAAAGAGAGCCAGCGACGTAAAGCGGAGCTTTTGCCTTTCAATTAACGTGCGTAGTTGCAAGCTCTGCGTGTGTGTGTATACGAGAGCAGCTCACTTTGATTTCCACTCTGTCGCCAAGCACCTACGACCTTTTCCCTCTCTGTAGTGGCCGTGGAAATTTTTGGGAAAGCTCCGGAAAAAATATCTTTGATTTTATTTGCTCCAAATATTGTCTCTGCTGAAACGTGTCGATACGCGGATTCGAATCGTCTCTCGACAAAGCTGGATGCGCTCGCAGCTACGTTAGTCGTAGCCGCGTATATGTATATAACAACTTGTTGAGGCCAGAAGCAACAGTTTGCTCGTTCTCGCGGTGCTGTACGCAAGCTGCTGCTGCAGCCAGGCTCGCAAGCGAGTTGGAGTACTCGCGGAGCGTGTAACTCGCTAATTTGCGCTCGCTCTACGATTTTTTCGGCGCGCTCGCAAAGTAGAGCCGAGGAAAAAAAAAGTTCGCAGCGACGGCTATATACGGCAGAAACGAAGCGCGACGAGACGAGGCGCGGCCGGGCCGAGTATCGATAAAACTGGTATACAACTCTAGGTGCTGTACATCGAGGCGGCAGCTTTCGCTACTCAATTGAATCGCTCTCTCGCTCTCTCGCTCGTGCTATCAAAAGCTAGACTATCTCGGCTCATCTAATTGTCGATCTTGTCGTTGTAACAAAGTGATTCGAAGTTTAACGTCGAGTGTACGTGTTTCACGAGTCCTCTCGAAACTCTCTCTCTCTCTCTCTCTCTCTCTTTCGTTGCCGAGCGTCGGCAGATCTGATTAGAGCTCATTCAAGACTTTGGCTATTGAGCGTCACTAATTGCCTTTTAAAGACTGGCGCGCGAGCGGGATATATAGAGCTAGACTGCTAGACCCCCGCAGCCCCAGAAGAGACGAGGAAGCGAGGCGCTCACCTAAAGAGCAACTTACTTACCTTACTTCCTTCCGAGCTCGCGTCAACTTGTCCCGCGCCTTGTCCCATATTGGCGCTCCTCGCTCCTCTCTCTCTCTCTCTCTCCCTAGCTCTGCCTCCCTTTAATTCAATAGTTATTTCGCGCACGTTCCGTGTTATATAACGTACTATCCTCCTATATACATCGTCGGACGTATCGCTTCAAGTACGCTCGTGCGAATCATCATTAGCCGCATCGACCGTTATTATTATTATTAACATTATTCAATGCGATACGCGGACGACGCTGCGGTTGTTTGGCGCAATTGCAAATTTGATCGAGTGCGCGTACGGCTATCATTTACAGACGCACGGAGCAGATAACGCGGGGCGCTGGCTACGGCCTCGAGTGGCGGCGGCGGCGGCGACGAATAGATTGACGCGTTAACGCCTGCGCTGCGGGGCAGGTACACATCAGTCCGCGTTGAGTTTGATTAAGTGGATATGTATACTCGAGTGGGGCTGGGTCATACGCACGCACATGCGATTTCGCCGATTCATCGCGAGTCCGAGGCGTTGGGGCGACTCATTAGAGAGGCTCGATCTGCGCCCCCCGCCGGGCCACTGGACCAGCGCAGTCGTATACACCCTTAATAGAAAAGTCGTGTATTAAATTTTCGCCCGCCCGAGAGCCTCTCGTCGCTGCTGGCGAATGCCGTGATTTTTTGCGCTCCTCGATTATGGCTGCTGCGAAAAAAGCTGCGGAGAGTAGAGAGAGAGAAAGATCGTTGGATTGATTTCTCATCGGGCGGCGCGGCTGCGGACAATAGGCTTGCGGCGGGCGACGTGGCCACCGAGCGCCTCTGTTTGTTGTGCCTTAATGGCTCTCATGATATAAAGCTCCCGCGCGAGTAAACAAGCCGTGACTCGACGACGGTCATTCTTAATTCGTAATTACACAGAGCTTTTTTCCCTCCTTGCCGCAGCAGCGTTAGCGCCAACGTCACCGCAGCGGCGGCAGTAGCTCTTCACGGCTCGCCCAAAGAATTTCAACGAAATAAAAGAGAGAAATAAACGCGAGAGATCGAAGCAAAAAAAAAAAAGGATAAAAAAGAGGAAAACGGTTGAAAAGCGCTTGGGGTAGTAGTAGTAGTAGTAGCAGTAGTGGTAGTAGATAAAGAATGGAGCTCTGGCTTTCAACTGGAATATAATGCTCGCTATATATACCCACGTAACTCTCGCATACGTAGCGGCACGAGCTGCGAGCTAGAGACTAAGTGAAGCTCGGAAGATGGAGGCCGCCGCCGTCGCTGCCGTGGAGCTCGTCGAGAGAGTGAGAGCAAGAGAGAGAAAGACAGGCCGCGTGAAGGAAGCTCTTAGGAAATGCTGATTGCCTTCCGCGACCCTCCGAGCCCTAGTAGCAGTAGCAGTAGTAGTAGTCGCTTCTTACGTACATATAGCAGCGAAAGCATATCTGCTAGTTGCTCGTGTACAGTTCTTACTTCCACCCCACCCCCTCTATCTCTCCTTCCAGCTCCGCCACCCCCCGTGCCCGTCTCTGGGGATCTATACCGATTTTCTTGCGTCATTTGCTTCGATTTTCTTTTCCCTCCTTAGCAGCTAGCTGCTGCTGCTGCTGCGTACGTATACTCGACGACGGCAGCTGCCTATGAAGGATGCACATTTTATATGGAACGGCCTAAGAGCTAGTGAAACGATGGATTTTAATTGTACGTACGTATAGATTCGCCTCTTCCTCCTCCTCCTATTCTTTTTTCTCTCCATTTTTTCCCTCACTCGTACTGCAACGAAATTAATTTGTCATTCTAATAGTCTTGGCGTGTAATTCGTACAAAGCTCTACCGCTCTAATACGCGATAATTAAATTCTGATAAAATGATTATTGCGCGTCGCCATGAAAGTCACGTATAATATGAGAGAGCGAGAGGGAAAAGTTGGCTGAAAGCTCGAGCATGATACAGCTCGCAGCAGCAGCAGCGCGTGGCCTATGATATTAATGCATTCCTGCCGGCCCCGCGAGCTTTTCTTTATTTTTCCTTTCTGACGCCAGCGTCACTGCTGCTCACTCGATGAAAGTGTCTTTTGTAGCGCTTTAATTGCGATCTTGAAATACGTTAATGTAGCAGCTATATAATGTGTGTGCGGCGTGACAATATGCTCTTTATTATGTATATAACAGCTGCGAATGCAATAATAGTCACGTACATTTTTCCTTATTTTTGTGTCGCAGGTTGATCGTAAACTCGCAGGCTGGGCAGAGGATAACGGCAGTCGGAGAGGATGTCTGGAGGCCAATGGACCAGTTGGCTGCAGCGATGTCGCGAGTCACGCAGCTTGGTGCTCGTGATCGTCGCGATAGCTCTGCTGCTCGACAATATGCTGCTCACCACCGTAGGTAAGGATCGCGCAGCCGTGCACAATTTCCGCGTTATTTCTTTGACAGGCTCGCGCCAGCTTCCCGTGTACATTCAAGCTCGTGCACCATAATAAATAGACCACGAGGTCCGGCCGAACAAAAGCGCAATTATACGCACTTTTATTCTCGCAAGCTCGAGCCGTTTCGAGGTGCAAAAGGGTCGCAGCAACGACCGAAGAGAGAGAAAGAAGGATGTTAATTTGCGATACATTTTAACTTGGCTCTCAAAAGCTTCTCTCGGGGTTAATTAAAAACTTTTTCACTCGAAACCTTTAGCTCTTGTCTTCCTGCTGCGAAGCTCGCTTCTCGATAACTCGCGCAAGCTCTCGGCCGAAGTGGCCTTTGCGCCGCTTAACCCGACGGCGGGACATTTTATTATTTTCGGCGACTGCTGTGGCCTGCTGATAAAACAGTTTTCACCGGCTCGAGGCGCCTAAGCAGGTGTAAATAATGTATAGCCAATCTCGGCTGTTCCCTTCTTCTTGTTCGTTTTTTTACAGGACGTTGGAGCTTCTCGCCCGTAGTCCTGTCTACGCTTTGCTCGTGTTCTTTTTTACTCTTCTCACTCCGTCTCTCTCTCTCTCTCCTTCAGTGTTGGCAGTTCACGCTCGCCGAAGCACAAAGACAAGCTGCACAATCCTAATACGCGCTGCGAAATTCCTCGCCCTTGTCGGCTGCGGAAAAAGCTTCTTGTTCGTCTGGCAGCTGCTTCTTTATATAATTTTTAAGTAAAAGAAATGCGTATACGTGTTGGTAGAGAATGCAGGAGCACTAATGCAGCTTAATAAAAAAATGCACGACTCGAGGGTTGACGGTTTTGATTCTTTGATTCTTCGGTTACGGGAGAACGTTTAAAGGGCCTCACACTCGAGTTGGTGAGGTTTGAAAAGGCTAATCATTTTTTTTCATCCGCGTACTTGTCGCTCGAGATTATCAAATCAAACCGCCGCAAATGATACACGCTTTCGCAGGTATAGTACTTTCAGACGGCTCACGAGCTGGCGAAAATCAAATCCTCGAGCAAAGTCGAGTCGTAGCATATACAATAGGGGATGAAATTGGCAATCATATTAAGGGAAATAATACGCAGTGAACGTATAATACTGCTACATACGACGACGACGACGACGACGACTGCACTCGTATCTTTCGTTTCGCTCTCCTCTCCTTCGATCTCTTTTCGTTAGGGTAAAAGACTGACGGAAGGTAAGAGCGCAACATAAGGGGAGACGAAAACTCACCGCACGCAGGCAAGAAGAAAAAAAATGACGGTCGCAGGAGGAGGATGTATCCAAAGGATTTGTTCCAGATTAGAGGGGAAAATTCTCTTATCGCTAGGAAACAATGTCCCTCGAGATTTCCTGTATCAATTATAGCGCGCGCGCGTAAATTCATGCTTGATACGCAGCAGGTACGGATCCGCCTATATGCGTACACAATATTTCTCTGAGAAAAAAAATAAGTAAAATAAGATGAAAGCTCGTCGCGCACGAGTAATATTTTCTTCGTCATTACTTGTTTTTCTCTCTTCGCTCCGGCAATCAAGCTGATGCGCCAAGAGCTAAGTAATTATACAGCCTATCAATGCCCGGTCAAATGAAAGGATGAAAAAGCGATGCGATCTCGGCACGCAGCTTGTAGTAGTAGTAGTAGTAGTAGTAGTATAGCACACAAGAAGAAGAATAAACAGCCACATCCGAAGTAATTATTTGCGAAAATAAAAGCGGCTATGGTATAGTCGATGCTGGTGGTGGTGTACGGGGGCGTTTAAGCGCGCGCGAGCCCCGAGACCGACGAGATGTCGACAGATGCCAAAGCGTCGAGGAGGAGGAGGGGTCGGCAGGACGCGGGGGTAAAAACCAGGAAAGCCACTTCTAGTTCCTTCTTTCCCCCGGACGAGTACTCGCGACGGAAATAATCGCGCACGTAGCCTCTTACGCGCGTTTTCCCGCGGCTTTTAAGCTTTTTTTTCTCTCTCTTACCTTTCCCACATAAGCTATATACATCGTGTATATATAGAAATAAGCACTGCTTGCGTGGCGGGGGTGCGCGCACACACACGCACGTACACACATATAGCTGCTGGTGCTGCAGTCGAGTGGCTATAGGTGTGGATGTTTAATTCAAGAGGAGACCGACACGAAACTTATGGCCTGCCGTATGTCACGCCAGTAAATATAGCCCCGGCAATCCAGATAAGTGGTCATGCATTTATGGAGGTGTTGAGTCATTCTTATATGTATATACACGGGTCCCCCACGCACTTAAGCTCGCTCCACCGCGCGCCATTATACGCATAGAAAAAAACATCGAATCTCCAAATGTTATACGCCTCTGATTCGACGCCTTGGACTATGATAATATACATGCATTACGTATACAGTACAGGCGTATAAACACGCGTACGGCTGGTGTATACAGTTTGAGCATAATAACAATGGTATGCGTGTATACGCTTGGCGAGCCAACTGCTGACTTTCTTATCAGAGAAGTATCGATATTTTTGCGATAAATCATTTTCTGCTCCGAAAAAAATACAATAACGAACGTCGTCGTGCTTTCGGGTTACGGTAGGGGGGATTTTTTGCAGCAAAAAACAAAAGAATGTTTGGAGGAGCTGGGATTTGAACCCAGGACTTTCAGCATGCGAAGCAGACACTCTACCACTGAGTTACACCCCCTGATATCAATTGTGCTAAATTTTGCCATGATACACTGACTGAAACCGCTTAAACGTCGCTCTTTCGAGTTGACCGTAAAAACGTGTTTCGTCCACTTTTTCATTCGCAGTTCCAATCATCCCGGAATTCCTTTACGACATGAAACATCCAAACGCGACATTGAACAATTTCATGGAAGGCGCAAAACATACAACAACTACGGTCGCGCCTACATCACCAACGTGCAGCTGCCCGCAACAAGGCCACAGCAATCATTCGGCCCTGGAATTCATACAATCGGCAACGGCCGCTTCCATCGGTAATCTAATTAATGTATCATAAGTAACAAAAAATTACGGAGCTTAATTGAAAAAAATACCAAAAACAGAGGCAACAACTGTAAATCAAACGGCATTGGAGCTGGTCGAGAGAAAAGAGCGTCACAAGGAATTGGTCGAAGAGACCGTGGCAGTCGGTATCATGTTTGCTTCCAAGGCGGTGGTTCAATTGTTGGCCAATCCCATCGTAGGACCTCTGACACACAAGTAATTAATAAAATGCTAAAACAAAAACTCCACTTAGTATTTTAAAAAAGAGAGTAGAAATGATATAACGTCGCATTGAATTTTTCCCGTTGCAGAATCGGTTATAGCATACCCATGTTCGCCGGATTCATCATAATGTTCATATCGACGGTGATCTTCGCCTTCGGTCGCAGTTACGGGATTCTGTTTCTAGCCCGAGCCTTGCAGGGCATCGGTTCATCCTGCTCGAGCGTTTCTGGTAATTGTCTCGACATTGCAATAGCCGGGGAAAAAAAAGTAGCTTTGCTTCTCTAACTAATACTGTTATTGTTGAATGCACGACGATTCGCAGGAATGGGAATGTTGGCCGAACGATATCAGGACGACAAGGAGAGAGGAAACGCCATGGGCATAGCCCTCGGTGGCTTGGCTCTGGGTGTGCTCATAGGACCTCCGTTCGGAGGCATCATGTACGAGTACGTGGGAAAATCCGCACCGTTCCTCGTTTTGTCGGCTCTCGCGCTTGGAGACGGATGTGCGTATGGCAATAGCAATAATATGCCGCGGTATACATTGAAGTAATTTTTTTTCTTTCCTTTGAACGCAGTACTGCAACTTCTGATGCTGCAACCGTCGGTCATATACACGGAAGCCGAGCCACCTTCGTTAAAATCGCTCGTCACTGATCCCTACATCATTTTGGCCGCAGGTGAGTAAAAGTCGATCGTAGCCTAGCGCAATGACAAGGATATTTGAGAGCGTTTGGCGTTTCGTTCGATGCGTCGCAGGTGCAATAACGTTCGCCAACATGGGCATCGCCATGCTCGAGCCCAGCCTTCCAATTTGGATGATGGACACCATGGGAGCAAGTAGAGTGCAGCAGGGAGCGACATTTTTACCGGCCAGTATTAGCTATCTCATCGGTACGAATCTTTTTGGCCCACTGGGACATCGTATGGGCCGGTAAGAGATCGAGCTCTTTTTATTTTCCTATTTTTTGAAAATAATAACGATTACATTTCAGATGGTTGGCTGCACTCATAGGTTTATTTGTCATTGGTTTTTGTTTGATGTGTGTAAGTACTTCATCCGGATGAGTTTATGAGCAGTCGAGTCTTATAAATTTAAAACTAAATACGAAACTGATCGTTATGATCGATTGTAGATACCGTTGGCGACGAGAATCGATCACCTGATCGTACCAAACGCTGGTCTGGGCTTCGCCATCGGCATGGTGGACAGCTCGATGATGCCCGAGTTGGGCTACCTCGTAGACATTCGGCACACCGCAGTTTATGGAAGCGTCTACGCCATCGGCGACGTCGCTTTCTGTCTTGGTTTCGCTATTGGTGAGCTGTACAATTTTTTTTTTTTTTTTTTTTTTTTTTTTTTAAAGAACGAACATCTTCATTTCTGTTATTGCTGATTTTTTCCGTCACAGGTCCTGCACTGAGTGGCACATTGGTTAATTCCATCGGCTTCGAGTGGATGCTCTTCGGCATAGCCATTCTGAATTTCATTTACGCACCCTGCATGTATTTCCTGAAAGCCCCGCCGACCAAGGAAGAAAAGAAGGTACGTACTGATATTTATTTCAAAGTAGAAGATTTCTTAAAAGTTATACTTGCAAACCTTTTTAAAGACTTTGATTGTTGGGGAAAAGTCTTCGGTGCGCTACGTCACCTACGAGAACGAAGAGGAGGATCAGTAAAAGTACAAAACTTGTTTCCTATTTTAGATTGATTTTTTTTATTCTTAATACAGCAATCGATCTCAAAGATTCTAATTTTCCTGTCGACTAACATTTATTACTGTCTAATTACTAATTAAATATTTATTACTAATATTTATAACGATCAATTGACGATTACTGTTTCTTATGCATTAAAAATTAACACCACACTTTTTTGTGTTCAAACGGTTATTACTTGAAAAACTATTTATTCATATATATTTTTATAAAACAATCCAATAGCACTATGTATTATAAGTTTATAATGCACTCGAAAGTATAGTTTTATTTTCCGGCACATATTGAGTAAATTTCCTTTGGAGTTATTGCACAGATTAATTTTTAACTTAAAAAATTAACATCTGTAAAAATTTCTTTTTTTTTCATTCGTAGATTAGGTATATTGACATTTTCTTCAAAGTAGAATTTATAGATTTTAGTTATTTTATCTTGTTCAAATTTTGATACTAGAAAATAATCCATCAACTGAATCATACGCTCAGTACAAATAATTTCCCAATCACGACACTTACAAAATATTTGAAAAAAAAATTAAACATAGTCCAGTTGATTGAGAAAAGGTTGACCGGTGGCTAACTATGACGAAAAAAACATGTAAGAAAAAATATAAGGAAAGGAAGGGAACGAGTATCCGACGATTCTAACGATTTTATCAAAGGAATACCATAAATTTTTTTTCCAAACGTATGAAAAAACTTGAAAGCCGCCCGATTCGGATTTCCTGAATGGCTGCAGGAAAACCATGCGAAAATGCGATCGGGAAAGCATGAAGGAGCTTTCAATATTCGATTTAAATTTGAAAAAATTCGACGAAAAATGTTGTTCTAAGGTATTTCCTAATTTAACGCTTACCTGACGACGGAACAAACACTACTTTGAAACGTCCGATCGCATTTGGTAGGCGAAATTGAGTGTTGATCGATATTCCATGTACTATTTCCTAGTCTATCTCGGTGTTCTAGTAGTTGAATTTTGATCTTTAAAGTACATAGATATATAAGAAGATTTTTCGCCGAAAAGCGAGCGGACGTTTTCAATAGCGATATGATAACGACGAAAAGTGACGAGAAAATAACATATTTAAGATTAACATATTATACTGCGCGGATCTGGCGCTGTGCAACGGACGTGAGGTGATCATGAGAAAACTTAAAATGAGAGGATTTGCAGCGGGAACCTCTGGCCTCTATTCGAGTCTTTTTCTTTTACCAAAAATCGTAGTATGTTATAAAAAAAAATATAAAAAATGCCTCACAAGTAGCATTCGTAGAAGCAATACATATTATTAGAAATAAGATACAAGTATATATATTACTACAATATATACAAAATATATAACATATGATAATCATATTAGAGTAAGTAATGAAAAAATTTTAAAAAGTACTTAAAAAAATAAGCATTGAATGTTTGCAGTAGTTAAAAAAATCTGTCTTGTATTTATAGTGAGTTATAAAAATGATATAGAGATCCTAAGTTATTGCAGCACTCGTTAGTATATTAAATATAAAACATAAAATTTTAGTGAATCTATGGTAACTAGTAGTGACACACGTATAATGGTAAAATATTCGATATTCGGCTAAATATATTACAATATTTATGCATATTACATGTGAAGCTTCATTTCGTTGTAAACACTGCAACGTGAGACAAAAAAAAATAAAAAGCAATTCAAGTCATCGAAGCAATAATTCGATTTTATTATTTCTATTCTCATAGATGAAATTGAATAAAATAAAATTTATTAACGGCTACAGCATCCCACTGCAAAATTCATGAAACAAATAGGGGCGTTTTCGAGCGAACCTACTCCCGGAACGATAAGTGAGTCAATTCGATCACCACAAATTCGTTGCACAATCCAGATCCGACTACATGAAACTAAGCTGAAGCTTAAAGATTATAAAAACTCTTGTTGAACATGAATCAAATATATATTGATTGTCTAAAGAAGACACGGAATGAAATTTGAAAGAAAAACTGTGACTAGTAATTGAAACTACTTCGTTCATCTTACTTATTTTTAGTTCATTGTAATTACTCCAAATTTTTTCATACTAATTGTTAATTTTTCAAAGTGTAAGTGTAAATTGAAAGAGCTTGTAAACGAACTTATATAATATATAAAAATATTCATATGGGAAATATGAAAGCGAATTGCAGGTGCAATCAAAATCAGATGCAATATTATTATACATTACACGAGAAAATTTTTTTAATATATTATTAACAATTCTCATGGAAGTCGACGTGCAACGAAAACGTTTGCCGATTCATATAATATGTGAATTGCTTGTAAGTGTGATTCTAGTTTTTGGAAATTTGTTTCGGATAGATGATATATTTATTTCGTCGAAGTAGAATAATTAAGAAATTATTGCGTGTATGTGTGACTCAAATAATACGACATAAAATTAAATTAAATTGTAGCTTCATTTCTAAATATTATTACAATTGATGCGTGTAAAATATATAAAATCATAATTTTACCTACCTTTGCATGATCATAATGGATTAAATCGAGCATCTCTGGAACCTCTAACGAATTCAAATGCTATATATATAACAAGTATCTTGTATTTATTGATATATATATATGTAAAAAAAGTATATTAACAATATGATATATAAATAATTCCCTTTTTTTCATACTTTAAATTTTTCTTTGAATTAACTTGAAAATTGTGCATAGTCGTTTTTAAAACTTTGAAGAGAATTATTAATTACTCGACGAGGGCTGCTATTGTGAACAGACAATAAGCAAAGATTTGCAGGAATCTCCGGTTACTCGAACAAAATGTTTAACTTACAAATCAATGAAACAGCTTCTCTATTCTAACTAAGAAAAAAAATTAAGTGATTGTGTATATTAAAAATCATTGAGAATTTTTAGAAAAAATTCGTAATATTTTTCAGTGATTAGACATGTGTATCCTAAAAATTAAATCTTATTGGAACTTTTGAAATCTTGGATCTGCAACCCGATTATTTATAGAGTGCCGGTGAATTGGAGCAGTATAAGATTCCGAAATTACATAATCAGTTACAACGAAAAAAATATATATTACAGTATCAATATGGTTAAATATTATTGGTAAATGAGTTTAAAAATGAAACTCGATAGTAATTATTGCATTATGTAAAAAGAAAAATTATATTACTGAATAATAAATAAAAAATATTGCATTTAACTATCAGCTGGTGTATGGGTCCGACAAAACAAAGCAGTAATTAAAAACTCTAATGGGAAACTGTGGAAGGAGTTTCGCTCTATCGAATATAATGGCGTATACATAGTCTATAATATACAATAATAATATTAAATTAAATTAATTTCTTCCAAAACAATATCTTTCAAAGCGACACGATATTTCCGATTATGTATTGATTATTTTGTATTTTCGCCATCGAAATTGTATTTCATATATTTTTAAAGTAATCGAAAGTGCAGCTTTTATTTCAAATGTAACAGTACTCATAAAGAAACGAATCTCAAAACAATTCATTTTTTAATTTTTATTAAAATATGTAATAAATATCCACAGGCTAATTTAATAAGCAATTAAAAACCAATGTTGATATAAATTGATGTATGTATACGAAAAAAGTTCTGTAAAACAATAAATCAAATTATAAAAATAACATTTTGTGTTCTTGATTTTTCAGAAATACTAATGGATAAAAATTGAACTTTGACACACTCTGAGATATTTTATTCGATTCATGTTGTTACTTATAAGGTTTCAGTCAACTTCAGTACATATTTATAAAACCCAGTAAATTAAGAATTATAATTTAGGTTTCAATCGATGTTCATAAATAGTTTCATTTTGGAATATCATAACAATCCTTTTTTTACAATTGAATCGATATTTTATTTGTTTCAAGAGATTATAATATTCATCAGTTATTTAACCTTTCTTTTAGTAATTACTTTATTCATAAGGCTCTTGTTATATTTACGATTGTTTTTTTTTCTAATGACTTCAAGGTCGTTCAAACAAGCTTCGTACAATGATTATTCAACTTTTTTATTTACACTTAAGGAAACTTTTTTTTTATAAAAGTTTTCGTAATATCTTTTATTCATTAGTTTCAACCTATATACGTAATAAAATTCATCAATAATTTTAATTAAATAGTAACACTTTTGTTAAATTTTACTTTTTATTTTACAAATATTCAGAAAGACACCTTACTAAAAACTATAATATATCAAATCATTTGCTACCACTCTTGAAATGATTACGGGAAATAGCGCCAAAAAAGTAATCAAAGAAAATAAAATGATCTTACATTAATTAAGTTAGCAACTATTATGTAAGCATCTCGGTTATTTACATACGAAACTGTAAATGATACACAAAGTCAACTTATATAATAAAGTATTTATTTAGAGCTATAACATAATTATTTTCTGATAATCAATATATAAAACAGCTACTCCTTCAAACTCCATTAATACACTAATGACTATCTAATTTATTTGTTTATGTATTAATTAATTAATATTTATTACAAAGAATAATTGATTTTTTAAATAATTCATCAATCATTAAATTGAATATCGTTTGAGCAAGTACTGTAACTACGATATATTCAAACTTTTTTCGCTGTTAATATCATCATATGAACTGCGATTTTTCAAAAGATTATAAAAGCAGCCTGGTAGTTTTATTATTTTTTCATCTTAACATTTACCATTTTTTTCTTCGAAATCATGCCTTTACAAGGTATTCGATTTTATACTTTTAATAGGACTCATTAATTTTAAATAATTTATAATTATTTATGTACAAACATGCGTCCGTTTGAAAGGCATGTAGTTTACTTTAAACTGTATATCGACTGTTCGAAACATAATACCTTAAAAATATTGAATTTATTCGAATTTCTTTAATAAATTTAATAAAAATAAAAATGTTGAACCCCAAAACTTAGACAAAAAATTATTTTTACACTAAAAAATCGAAATAAAAACCAGTGCAATGCGATTTAAAATTAACTACGAAATCTTGATCATTAACAATTGTTTCACAATTAAATTCGCATTACCATTATCTCTGATTGCTGAGTATAAAATAAATGGGAATTCCGAATGTAATATATAAAATTTCTCCTTTTACTATCACAGCACACTAGAAGTAAATGAGCCTGGCATCTTCAGGATTTTGATCCACAGGGCAGTAAGGGCATTTAAGCCTAGAAACAAATTGGTTCCTTAAAAAGTGTTTTCGCAATCAGCTAATTTATGGCAAACTCTTTCTGAATTACTTACTTGTTGGCATTTGTGAGCTTATTCAGAGCATCTCTTGAGATTACATGACCACAAACCAGTTTCATAGGTGGATTATTTTCAGTACTTTGTTGTCTTAAAATTGGACATGCAAACACTGAATGATAACGGCCTTGTTTCCCCAGATCAATTTCAATCTAAAATATAAATAAAAATGTAACAACATTCATTATAACTTAAATGTACACTGTGCATAGGGAAAATCTTACAGGAAGTTCATCTTTGCCACTCCAAATTCCAGAAACTTGACGCTGTTGCATAACTTGTTTAATGTTTAATAAAGCAGGAAGTGCTGTGATTCCAGCATTTATACTGCAACAAAATAATCATGTTATAATCATATTTTTCATTGAAAAAATTTGAAATGTTTATCAAGTCTAACCAAACAGATAATGGACTATCAACACTTAATCCTAAAAGTGTACAAGCTTCTTTAGTAAAAACATCATGAATATCAAGCCATAACATTGGATCTAATAAATGGCTATAAGGAGATGATTGAATTCCATTTGGTAAATACAACAAAGTTCCCATGAGGGATTGCACTTCTTTTTCATGTCGATTAACAAATTGTGTCAAATGTTTGCGAGCATAAGTGATTGCTTCGCTTTGTTTGCTTGGTCCTTCTTGAACTAATCTAATAAATTGAAGTCTATGTAGTTTAAATTCCAACGAAGAGTTCTGAAAAAAATAGGTGGTTAAAATTTTATAGCTAGTGTGAAAGAAAATTTGAATAAATTTTTACTTGTGCAATTAAAGCATCTCTATGCCTAGTTGCCCATTCCAAAGCAGGATCAAGATTTTTTTGTTTCAAGCAATCCAGAATATAATTTAGTTCAGTAAAAGGTTCTTTCCTTCCCTCATCAGTTTTAATACCGGCTTCCTGCAGTCATAAGTTAAAATATTTATAAAAGTCCATTATTATAGATTGCAATAATAAGGATCAGTAATTACAGCTGCCAATTCATCAGCAATGTCTAACATTCCTTGACGATAAAAATGTTGACAAATGACTTGATTAAGAAGGTGTGTTTTTTCTGCACCAGCAAATACATCTTCTCTGCTAGTACTAGCAAAATCAGCAATGAAATTTCTGTCAATCGCTTTACCAACTTTAGATACTGTACTATGCAATTCCCTGTGATCTGTCGCTAATCTAGCTACAGTATCTCTAGCCTTGGTCATCGCTTGTTTTAAGACTTGTACCTGTTCTGGTGTTAGCTGCTGATCTTCTGGAGCTGTGTATAAAACATTCTCTACTTTAGTTTTTTTTATATGGTATGAAAATTAAAATTAGTTTGCATCATTTTGTTTGGTAAGTTGTGTAATGCGTTCTTTCTGTTTATCGACTTTCTCAAATTTAAATACTCATAATGATAGTACATTACAATAGAAGGATTAAAAATAGCATTACGAGTTAGAGGTATATTATCATCGTGTTTTATCTAGTTTCTCGAATCTCGAGTTAAACGTAACGTAGAAAACAAAGCAAAGTGACGTTCAATGAATTCGCAACAAAAAGAATAAAATATAGAGTTAATCAATGATTAGTTGTAATTGTGAAGCAGAACAGTTGGAAAATGCACAGATTGGGAAAGCATAATTGGGAGACTGACCTTCCTCGATCTCTTTGCTGAGGGACTCGATGTGATTAATGATGTCCCGTATCGTAGTGTCCGCATGGTCGTTGATAGCCCCGAACTTGGTGAGGACCTTGTCGACCTCGCGCTCCACGGCATTGCAAGCCTCCATGATTCCAATTAACTTGGCCACTATTGCGGCTGAGACAACAACAACAACACAGTAATATTGTCGAAAAAGTTTATTATCATCGTCGCGCACAACGAGCTGCAGGCCAGTTTTATCCGCAACTCAGCGCCGAGATTATCGCGTACGCGGATGCTCGCTGCATTTAACAATACGTATGTGCAGCACACGACCGTCGTATGTATGTATACGTACGTATTTGCGCTTGGCAATGTGTCTGTATTATGTATATAATAGCAGCAAGTGCCCCGTTTGCCTTGTTTGTGTGTTTGGCAACTTGGGACGTGCAGCTGGCAGTTCGCAGCCAGCAGTCAGCAGCCAACAACTCGAGAGTCTCGTTCGCGAAACGCAATCCCCGAATCTGTGCGAATAAGCTGAGCTGACCGCTGCGGCAGCGGTGGAGGAGCTGCTGCCTTAGGCGACCAACTTTTTCGCGTCACTATACTTCGATGCGTATGACGTCAGCAGTGTTGCCATATTTACTAATTATGAATGAACATTTTCACGAAATAATTCACCATTGATTCTTATGGCGATTATTTTAAATCGACTTGTTTATATTTTTAATATTTAATTCGTTACGGGTCAGGAGGGAGTGGCATGAATATTTATTTCAATCTTTCGGTAGATTTAAAAAGATTTTTATTGTCTTATGAAACAAATGCATAGCAAAAATCAAATATTTTTTACTCCTTTTATAGCTTTAATTTATTGCAGAATTTACGCAAACTTTGAACATGTTAAATCAATCATCTTTGTCCTCAAGATAATTCAAGAGCAGAAGCAAACCCAAATAAAGACGACGGGCTTTCTTTGAAGAGGCTGAGGTCATTGCTCCGTATTTTAAAGGTCATAAGTAGGGGGTCACTTTACGGAAAATTCGGCCAACCATTCTAGACTTTTTCTTTTTAAGAACACCTCATCATCAAGTATGAAGAGTATGAAATTAGTGAAAATGAAGATTTATCTGAGCAATGTTCACTAGAATTAAGAATTAAGTCATTTTCATTACAGTGACCAAGAGTCAAAGTAATAAAATTATTTTGATGTTTGTATTGCAAGTATTACAATTTTGTCATGCATAAGAAATGATTCAAATTGTTATTAATTTTGAATCATTAATTAATAATGATCAGGAGAGCTGAACTGTAGATCATTTTCTTTCTTTACAATTGATAAATGAATATGATTCAGTCAGGAAAAATGATGCACTTGATTATGAATAGAAGGGTTGTACCAATGTGTTATTTTACAGCGCAAGCTTCAATCATAAATTCAGATTGCATTGTATTTTAAAAGAAGCACATAGGTATTAAGTTTTTACATACATTTTTTTATTCTAATACATTCAATAAAATAATAAATGGAAAGATTTACAATGATGAGACTATTTCACTACACATCATTTAGTATATAATATTATATTTTTTACATTTATATAATTTGGTTTTCAAGTACATATTTTGTGTAATGATGATGTATGTCTAACATAACAATAAATATTGCATCAAAAACCTTTACAATTTTGTAAAGCACAATATAACAGAATAACAAGATACAATTCCACTATAATCTTTGAAAGGGATCATAAATTTCTTTTTCACTTGCAAGTTTCAACGTACAGTATTAAGTTACAGTGCTAAACAAAACAAAATTAAATCACATTTTAAAGTTGAACTATCCCTTGAAATTTATGGAATGAAAAAAATTTTAGAAAAATAATTTCAAAAATCAGAATAGAGGTGGTTATAAATAAAATTAAATAAATATTTGATCAGTTGTACTTTACCAAAAAAACTTTTGTACAGTCATTAAGAATAATTCTGCACTTGCAAAATATTTAATGTTTTCTTGATGTGTATTACTCACAACGTAATAAATATATAAATAAACCAAAATTTAATTTAACTTCATCGTTCGTGATTTACGTCTGGAATGGGTTGTTTTTTTCCTGAAAAATAAAATGCATATGGTTTTTATTTAAATTAATGGATTTTCAATATTCATATTAAGATATATTCATATTAAGATAAGATCAATTAAATGATGTGAAAGTATTAATTTATCTATATTCTTTCTATATCATATACACATTTCTAGATAAGTTAACTACATCTTTCTCAGTGTCAGTCATGTGACAACCTTTGGTATATATGAGTCAATACGGCTAATTAATTGTATCATTACATGCACATTTTATTAAAAATAAGTTATTTTATTGAATCTAAAGTTTTAAATGTTTTATTTCAGTAAATCCAATTTAAATCTTCTAGTTTTACTTCTTGCTACAACTTAAAACGATGAATAATATCTGCACTCACCCATTCAGCTCCCATTGCTAGAATAGTACTTCTTGATAACAGTGGCCCAACAAGTGGGTTCATTTGTGCCATGTAGCAGCATAACCAGCTAAAAAAGAGATTTATTAAATAATGCACTTTATGTATTATGCATACTAGTTACAAGAGTAAGAGAGTAGTTTTCATATACTTGTGTACTTACAATAACCAACATGTGAAAGCTGTTAACAATAGGATCACGTGTAGAATTCTGTAAATAAATCGGAAAAATGATTTAGTTCGATTTTTAAACTACGTTGAATAATCGATTATGTCTGAACACGAATGAACCTAGGATTTATTATTTGATTCCTTGGTCATCATAGCAGTTTTTGCTTACCCTTTATTGGGTCCTTTGGGAATGAAGAATGGCAAAACAATGCCCACGCCAGCCCAAAGGGCTGTGAAGAAAAGAACTGGCAGAAAAGCTGCTCCCATGATTGGTTTTTAAAGACTTTTCCGAAATAAAATACGAGCACCTATTTTCTATTGTGTATAGGCAGATACTGATGATATGTGCTGGGTGTCTGCTTTCTGTCACATGATGTAGTTGTGTGCTGGTGACGTACTTTGACGCACGCGCGTGGCGCCAATACTGTTCAATGCATGAAATCCTACTGCAAAACATTAAATCAATACACTATGACTATCTTTCTTGAACTATTTGAATTTAAATAAAAACAACGGTTTATTCGAAATAATTTTTTATTGCGAACTATTACTTAGATACAATTCAATGTAATTATCATCAAAATTAGCATTATTATGGAAAAAATTGTTAATTATCATCATTCAAAAACTGTATAAACTACAATTTATTTATAACACATTCAATAATATAGGGCTCAATAACTATTTTAAAATATAAATTAACTGCAACATCATAAGTAATTCAAAATATTATCTAAAATGATAGAAAAATAGATCAAACTTATTTCACTGGCTTACAATTAATGACCAGTTTTAAAAAATCGAATATTGGTTGATTAATTATATTAATTTCAATACTGTGCATAATATAAATTTTTTGATTTATGGAAATTTCTTTCTAAAATATTTGCTTCTATCTAAATTTCCTACAGACATAGGAGCATCTCCTCCACCTGTAACTGAACATTCTGACAATCTTCTAGTAACTTTATCAAGGCATGATTTGTTGAAATTTTTTACTCTTTTCATAGAGGATGGTATAAATTGAGATCTTTCAAAAGTGTTAGGGCTACTTTTTTTAATTTCAGAACTCAATGTATCAGAAAGTCTACTTATATTTTCTAATATATCTGAAATTCAAAATGTTTTCATTATAGAATAAAATAAAATTTAAGAAAAATATACATTTATACTCACTTGTCAAATCCAGGCTTTCATTGGATGAGTTTAATTCAGTCTCTTCAAGAAAAGTGTCTCTGCTAAATAAATGTTGTCTAATACTAGCTAGATTCTTAGTTTTTAATCGGTTTTTAATAACATTATCTGATTTGCAGTCTGTAAATGGGGTCCGTGGAGTTTTGTACATTAAAGACCATTCATTACGCATAGCTTGTCCTTTTTTAATATAAGGTAATAATACTGATACGTCTGATTCATTTCTAGGTACAGCATCAGCTGGTTGAATTGTGAGGGGCTGTTTACAGTTTTTGACTAAAAATGAAAAATTATTAAAATCAATTAGTATATTTTACAACATTTTTGTAATGTCATCAATTCATCAAATAATTAAATATTACCAGAATAAGGAGTTGGAATGTAGACAGATGACTTCTGATCAAAAGGTAATTGATGAATACTGGATGGAAAATTCATTGTACTTCTACAAATCGAATCTCCTTGGCCTTTCATAGACTTATAACTACAAATTGTATGCATTGAACTTGCAAGTAATGCAACCGAGTTTTTAACAATATTAGAAAGCACTGGAAAAAGCCGTTTGATAACTTTGAGCATTATTTCACATCGATTAATTACGCGTAATTGCTCTGCTGAAGTAGCTTCATTCCCTAAAAATTTTTTTGACGCCGCATCTACTTCATATATAGCTGAAAAAAAACATTGATTTTGAATTTTTTTTTTTAAACAGTCTTTGTCATTAACATTTTAAGGTTCTCTACCAGCTTTAAATTCACGAATCGTCATATTTGCATGTTTGTCAATTGTTTGAGGTCCAATATCTTCAATGGTTGCAATTATTTGACGAGACAATGATGTAGCTCGTTGAATAATAACTCCAACTTCTGTTGAAGTGATGTTTTGTTTTTTATCTAAATTTTCAGTCATTTTATGGACTCGCTCTTGCAAATCATCATAAACAATCTAAAACATTTATCATGTATAATAAAATTATGAAATAAAATATAAATGAAATTATTTAATTTGTACTTTTACTCAACCTCACAAAATACCGCTGGATCTATAATTAAATTTACAGTGTGTTGAAATTCATTTGTAACTGACTGCCATTCAGTGGTTAATAATTTAACACTTTGTCTCATTTCAATGTTGTTAGGATGCAAGTAAAATGATGTGATTGATGGTATGACTTCCGTTTCTAATGATTCAAAGCTTGCTAAACAGTTTTTTATTTTTTGCACTCCTATTGATTAGAAAAATAAAAAATAAATGAATTTATAAAATTACATTTTTGCTTTCAAAACTTACTATTTTTATCTCTGCAACAAGATATGGCAAATTTTCCTATTTGTACACATTTATCTGTCCACTGATCAAATTCTTCTATGGCTGAATCTAAATCATTCTTAGTCCTATTATTCACATTTATAGCTATTCCACATAAATTGACTAATTTTTTTAATGGACCGACTATATCACTAAAAACTTCCATGACCAGTGTAAGTACTGCAATATTAATTTTACGTTCCAATCTGTATATAGCATCTGTTAATGTATTCATAAAAAAATTATTCATTGTTAGATCAGGAACTACAGCTTTCAATTGATTTTTTAAATTATCAAATTCTGTCAAAATTGACTGAAGAGAACCACTGATAGCTTTAAAGTTATATGGCTGACAAACTTGAGCTATAGACATTGCATGGGCAAAAATTTCCTCAATGTTAAACCATAAATCTTCACATTCTTGTACTTTTTGTTCTTGGGACTTTTTTGGTAAATTTGCTATGACATCGAGTGCCAAATCAATCCTAAGCATAATTAATTGATAATGAATCATCAATAAATAAGAACCAACATTATAAATATTACTCATACCTGTGAACAAAATTATTTTCTTCTTCAAAATACTCTTCTTCTTCAGAAGCATTTGGAGCATCAATTATATCTATAATGGCTTCAAAACAGTAACATGTTCTTTCACAAATATATTTTTTGCAACTCTGTAGAAGATAATAAAATATTTTCATTTTTCACAATTTAAAACATTTTTTTTCATGAATTACTTACATAAATAGGAGCTTTCAATCGATGTTGCTCTTTAATAACTTGTACCAACATTTTGAATGATGCACACAATTGACAGCAATAAAGTAATAATCTTTCAGATAGTAGTTTTGAGTTCAAATTCTTTCTGTAGTATTGTAAAGGCCTCAAAAGTTCAGTTATCGATAGTCCCAATTCCTATAAATTAAAAAAATTCATTTAAAAGTAATTTTATTTATGCATAAATAACATAATGATATGTATATTACTTTGATATTTTGTAAATCTTCTATTTCACAAATACCACTCATTTCTTTAATATATTCAAGACATTCTTGTAGATTCTGTTTTAGCGGAGCAGTTTCAGTTTTTTCCAAATTTTCAAGGATTTTAAGGAATTTTTCTAGTATCACCTGAAATAGGCTTTCATCCAAAAAGTTTTTTTCATTTTCAACCTGATCAAAAAATATTCATATTTATTAATAGGTATTGTAAAAAAGTAAAGATAATTTTAATAAACCTCACGTTTTTATTGAAATCCATGGTACAAAATTCTTCAATTATAGATGTGACCTTTTTCTTCATTTCTCCATAAGTGTCACAGCCTTCTTTGGATGCATTCTCCAATTTTTCGGCTAAATTGTGTAGTTGATCAATTATCAATTTCCGAAGCGTGACCATTTCCGTCGCATCGTTCTTTGTCTCATTCATCAAGCAAGACAACTTTTTTATCTAAAAAAAATTCGTAAATAAAAAATCCGTCTATTCGGTAATCCCTTGCGATTTTCTTGGTTATCGGTTACAAATGGTAGCACAGATTTCGATTGCGGCGATTGCTATACTTACTTGCTCTTCGATGGGTTGGAAAATTTTCAACATTTGTGTAGTTTTCAACGACATTTTGATGCTGTCCTATTATGCAATTGTCTGCTGAATATAGAAAGTTGAATTTCTTCCCCCGTCGCCTGGAAGAAACAACGACTGTTTGTAAACAAACAACTATCCCGGTAACAAGAGTTAAAATACTCGGCGTTTCAAAAGGATGATGGTGTAGATGACGCTGCAGGTGCAATGGAAACGTTCGAAACAATTTGAATGGAGGTTCTTGTAACGATCTTCCTCGCAGCGCCTCCTTCCCTTCTCTACCGAATTTCGTATAGGTGCATGAATGCGCAAAATTTAATAGAGAAAAATAGTTGCGCAGTTTCCTAAAGTTCTTATGGGATTGTCAATTGTTTCCTAGTTTTATTTTAAGAATCGCGTGAAATATATTTACTTGAATGCACGAGTAAAGTAGGTTTGAGTAAAAACGAGCAAATTCTTTTTTATCATTTGTGCAAAATTATTCCAGTGAGAAGTTAAACAAATACAAAAGTTATAATGAAAAAAGCATTAATTTGTAGATTAACCGTTTCAAGTTGATGAATAGAACTTTGTTTTGCGTTCGCAAAAATGCCAAGTTTCAGTGAAGCAGTAACGAATGATCGAATGGGTAAATTTCAGTGTTATTTAAAAAGTATAATTTTAATTGTTACAAGTGTTAGTGTTTTGTGTTCAAGTGTTTTTTTTTAAATCAGTTTCACAATAGTGCAGTATAAAAAGTGTATCTTGATAAAAACAGTTTTACGTGCTCAAGTGTAGTGGCCAAGCCGCGCAAAAGCGCGCGCATTCGTTTCAACGGTGTAAGGTAGGATTCGATTGTTAATAATATAAAAAATGTAATTCATTTTTCATGATTTTACCAACATTCAATTAAGTTGTCTCGAAAACATAATAAGACCCCGTGTAAACTCTGATTTTTTATAATTCTCACGAAGGCGCAGAGCAATTTAGTTGGCGGGTGCGAGGCACTTGTTTATCACTTGATAGATGCCGCATCATCCATCGATATGTATAAAGTTAAAGCCCATAATGAATACTGCGACATGACGAGTGTTTTGTTTTGTTCGAATTAACACAGTGACTAACCACATACCATACACCCGCAGCCTATATCGATGAGTACATAATAAATAAAACCTCGCTTATCCAAATTCGAACATCAAGTGCGTGGAATTTCAACTGCATAACCTATAGGTGTGCGCGTGCACGACTTTGTTTTGATTTTTCTCCCATTGTACTCGAGCGGGTATTTTTTTGCTCGAATACAAAAACGAACTTGGATTATTTTTTTCCCCCAGGGCAAGATCGGATCGACCGAGACGCGTGAAGGCGACGCGCACTCGACGTGTCTTTCAACCCATTACGAAGCGCGCGAGGACTCGCGCGGTCTTCATTTTTCTCAGCGCGCCACTATTTGTTCGATCGCACATAACAAGCGGTGCTGCTTTTTTAGGCATAGCCATTAAAATAATTGAAACATTATTATCATCGACGCGCGCGGCTGGCGCGAATTCGCACCACTCGCAGTTGAGTCCCGAAAATATCCCTGCGCGAGGCTGAATATAGAAAGTAATCGCGAATTTAGCCGCGCGCAAGAGAAACGTGGGCGGCCTCTCGTTAATGGCCTCTAGGAATGCAGCATGGTACACACGAGCTGCCGGCATGTTTACGCTGATTAAGATTTACACGTCCAAACAAATGCATAATTTTGACTCTTTGTCATCTCGAGAGCGTCGAGAGACCGTTGAAACGGGCTGGAGTTGCGCGCGCCGAGCGAGATCGCCGCCACTTTCCCGCTGTGCCGCGCCGCCGAGGTGCCGCCCGTTTGCTTGCCCCCAGCCAAAAAGCTTGAAATACAAATATTTGTTTTGATTACCTTAATCATCTTGATCGTGTCTTAAAAACGATTGTCCTCTTCTCTCGTTCTCGGGGCCAATTAATTAGATTGTCCCGCGGCATCGCGTGGAGCGCGTCGCGCGGGATGAATGCGGAATATACTAATTCTGTTCTTTCGCTATTTCCTCCTATTATTATTATCATGATTTTTATTGCCCAAGCGCTGCTCGTCATATAAAAATGATAGTAGAGATTCGTGTGAGGTCAACAACTAATATAGGTGCACAGTGCACGAGATGCGTTCTCGAGCAAGCCCGGCGCGATCATCAAAGTCAGAAGCAATTATTTACGAGCACGACTCCGTGGAGCTTTTTTATTTCCGTTTCTTTTTTGGATTCTTCTTTTGTTGCGGACGTGCGAGCGAGCAGCTATAACTATGCCGTATACGTGGGACCCTGGTGATGATTACTAACGACACAATGACCGAATGAGTCTAATCGTTGCTTTCGTCGATTTTTTATGTGTTTGTTGTTTCTTTTCGCTTTTTTTCTTCTTCGTATGTTTCTCTACTTGACGGTCTGCGTGTATGAATATATTCCGGTGCTTTATTGGAAAACGAAGTAGATATACGCGAATTGTGAGCCGAGCAATTTTGAGAATGTTGCATCAGCTACTCAGGAATTTTTGTGATTCTGCCAATGAGAGGCTGTCGTTCCTGCACTTCGGGGGCGGGACTTGATTTTCAACAAAACACACTCAAACGTTTAGCTTTTCTTTCTGTAGGGTATTTATTTTTCTATTTTATATAATTTATAAAACTCAATTTTTTTTCTACAATTTTTTCGTTTTTATAATGATTGATTTGAATAATTGATACAATAATCATTAAGCAACATGCATAACTGGAACACTTGCAATTTTTTTTCTCATAATTTTATCATATAACAATAAATTTGGACTATTCCAAGGTACTTTTTTTACAACAAGATTCATGTTACACTCTTTAACGCGCTTTAAACAAATTTTTTTTCACAAGTGCAGTGTATATTCATAGACGATTTTTCTACAGCTAATATAAAGAAAATAATACAAAACTATAATACAAAGTAGTAAACATGTACCAGGTCAGTCAGATACACATCATTATTATTCTTACATTAATTAATTATAGCCTTAATTGTAGCCGGGTAATGCTAAATTAAAAGCTAAGGAAGAAAAGTTTTCTATTTCATAAAAAAATGGTCGTCGTAAAAAAGCATCGAAATCTCACCGAGCGTTCGTTTGAAAAAGTACAAAAAATGAAGAGCATATTCAATACGAGTGCGAGTCTTCAGACGTGCTCGTGTATATAATAAGTCATCCAAGGAAATAAAAAAAGTGGTTTCAGCGACTCGACGGCGTTATATTTACCACGATTCGACGATTCGGAAAGTGGAGGTTTGTTATGCAAGTCAATTTGTTGACTTGCACTCAGACAGCTGTGTATACATAACAATACGAAATGTACAAAAGAAATATCTTACAAAATTAAGGCTACGTTAAATATTTTATAATACATTCGATTCTAACAGTTCGGTATCGGATAATTTCATAATAAGTATGTACATCGTTTGATTCGCTCCAACAAGACAAGATCTCTACAATAAAAACAGGTAATATATAAATTCATACGACTTAAACCTAGAGCGCGAAATTATAACTTAACTAAAAAATTAATATACAATTATTATCACAGATGAGTGAAATGCCGGGCAAGCGATTCTGGAGCGGCATGTGCACAATGTCACACTGCGCATACTTAACGAAAGAAAGGAAAAAGAGAGCTCGCATTTACACGGTACGTATGTTACACTCCTTTTTTTTTTGTTGTAGTCGATATAGATATATCGCACACGAGCGTGCGTTTCCTTTTATTTTCTCCTGCCGAGTCGTTCGTTCACCATAAAGCCAAGGAAGCGTCGCGAGCACATATCTAGGCGTATAATATACTGTTTTATTTTTTTATTATCTCTTCCTCGAGACTTTGGTGGGCGCGCGAAAAATTAACTGCCGTGGCAAATGCCGCGTGTACATACACCACAGATATATATACATATAGGTAGGCAACAGGTAGGCGCCGCAGCGCGGTGGCCAAGACTACGGTGACGGATGTTCGCTTCATTTTACTGCTCCTCAACAACGAGCAGAGCGCAGAGAGAAGAACAAAAAAAGGAGAGAGAAAAAAAGAGCTAAGGACCGTATCGTTGAGCTGAATTTTAGAGGTTTCGCAAGTACATATAGGACGGAACCAATGCGCGTACGTCGCTCTTCTTTTTATTTTCGAGTGAATCACCGTAGTGCGCGCGCGGGCGACGGCCGAGAGCATGTGTAGCGAATTCCTCGTATATAATGACCGATACTCGTCGTATACGCATATATATCCCTCGCACACAGCCACACACAGACACACGCAAAGACGCACTCGCTTAGCACTGACATTGCGCATGCACACGTTATAAATACATAAACAGATATGTACACAGAAAATTGGTTCTTATTATCTCGGCGTCTTTTTTCTTCGTCCTCGGAGCAAGATCAATCGGCGCGTACCGATCGTTCTCTGTTGTCCGTGCGCGTTTCGTACTGGTGCCGCTCGGAAGTCGCTCGTCGGATCCCATTAGCACAACTCGTAAACCGAGACGACGTCGACGCGTATCGGCGCGGATCGCTCAATAATCGGAATTGTGACGCAGCTGTCGGATTGCGACATAATTCAATGCCTGATCCCCATTGCAACAAGCATAATACAAAAAATCTGGCAATTCAGGAGCAGGCGCACTCGAGCACCCGCATGTCCTTCCAGTTGGACACCTTGAGCTTGGTCGAGTCGTCCTCGTCGAAGTAGAGGATCTCGAGCTCGGCCAGTTTGCTCGGGGCGCAGCAGGGCCTCGGTGCCTTGTGTCTGTCCTCCTTCCAGATGAGGCTCTGCAGCAGGGCGTGGTGGTGGGCCGGGTTGTAGCGCGGCGGGCAGCGACCCTTGCAGTAGCCCGCGTCGAAGTTCTTCGGCTGGATGATGAAGTCGAAGCCCTCGAGCTCCTTGAAGGTGACGCTCATGTGGTGGCGGCAGCAGCGCTTGGCCCCCTTGCCGTGGCACTCGGTTCGTCGGCCCCGATGCAGCGAGGGCAGCCGCGACGACTCGCCGCCGATCGAGCGCTTGCCGCGGAACACCGTCAGCCAGGACGGCGGCTGCTCGCTCGTGTGGAGATTCAGGGCGGCCTTCTCGATTCGGTGGTAGATCGCGTCGTCCTTCTGCCGATTCTGCATGAAAAAATTATTCGTGTTTAGAGACATTCTAATAGATTTTCTTTTGGTCAAAAGTATGTGAATTGACGGCTCTTTACCTTTCGCAGCACTTGGACCATCAACCTCAGCGGATCTTCCGTCAATTCGAGACCGTCTCCGAGATCAAATTCAAGCCAACGTCTTCTTATGTTGCCCGGATCGTTCGTCGATAATTGACTCAACAGATTGAACGCCTCGTCGTAGACTCGAATTTCTAACCGATCGTCTTCACGGTCGTCCTCGTTGTGATCCAGAAGTAGCCTCAACGTCGCCGAGTCCAGCTGCGGAGGTGCGTACTCGTTGATATCCAATGAAAAGTTCAGCACCGAGCCATCCTCCGTACTCGTAATCTCTGCAAATCAACAAAAGTAGATGCTTGAATCGAGAGGGTGACTGATGGAAAAATCGAGGGCACGAACAATGCACGAACGGCGTACCGGGTTCGATCCCAACATTCTGGTACGAGTACAGTTGCTATTGTTTTCTCTTACACATTGCATACAGACAAAATGCGATTGGCCGCGGTTCATCAGATTCGCGCATGTAATAATACGCATACTCTCCCTTTCTCGTTTGTTCTGAAAAGCCGTTACAGGGTTTCTCTGTTTCTGCAGTAGTCGACGAAAAAAAAAGTCCCGCCGGCCGACGTTTGCCGCGGCTCTTTCTGGGTCGCAAATTTCTTGCATTACGCGCGCCTGTGAAATACATACGGCGCGCGTGAGGTCGCGTAGGAATTTTTTCAATCGAGCGAGCATCGTCCGCGCATGGCATTGGCTTCGTCGCCGTTGTCGTCGTCGTTACTTCGCGCCGCAATGTGCATACTGCATTTTGCACGCACGCGCGCGCGCGTAATGACATGTTTACGCGGAATAATCCCAAAAGGTTCGGAAAAATTTGACCAACTGTGAAATGGAGAGAAAAGATTTTCTGAAAACCTCCAAACGTTTGGCTTATCTATTTGATTGTTAGAAGTAACGTTAAGAAATTTACATGCGCACTCGACGCTTGTATCGTTGACCGAAACTCGTCTACCTTCGTTCACGATGATACTTAAAAACACGTGTGCTTCTTGTGTTTACAATTTTTTCATCTCCGCGTATCTTTCTTTGTTTCGCAATTTGTGTGTATACCCTCGAAAGTTCAACGTAATTTCTTCATCGCATACCTGTCTATCAGTTTATATCTCTTCAAAGGTCCTCCATCAAAAAATCGCGACTGAAGTACGCGGCACATCGATACGATTCTTCGCGAAAAATTGCTGCGTCGAGTGTCCGACAACGGTGAATGATACTTGTGGCTTTTATTCGCGCGCACGACGACTCGAAATATTTTTGTTTCTTTAAATACGCAAAAATTTCGGATTACGCATTCAAAAAAGTGAAATTAAGAATGGATCCTTTTTAAAGTAAAAAAAAAAAAAGAGAAAAAAAAGCTTCGTTCGTAACCGTATTAATATGTCAAATCAGGATGAAAAAGTAAACAGTAAGACAGAAGCAATTTATGCTAATGGCTCGCGTTTATCGATCGAATAAAAGCGATTTCTCCGAACTGGCTTGCAGAAAAATAAAAGACAGCAGCGAGTGTGTGGATTTTTGTGCGAGTCGATATAGACGAAAACGATGGCAACAGCCATTCGTCATGTATACCGCGCGGCTACTATACGCGACCGATTCACTTTGCATGCGAGAGCAAACGAATGAAGCAAAAAGAGAGAGATCGATAGAAAGAGAATTTACCTCCCCAATAATTTAGAAATCGATAAAAATTATTCGAAAAGTGGAAAGCCTCGGCGATTCGATGAGTCTCGCGCGACTTCATTAAAACGTCACATATCTCGTCTTTCGCGTCAGTGGGAATAATCGGGAATTTTAGAAACGACGACAAAGCTCAGAGAGAAAAAGAGAGGGTAAGAGAGACGCTGCTCGCGATACATCACGACGAGCTTGCATCACGAGCTCAGTCAGGGCAAAGTAGGGCCATGCACTCGCGGCTAAGAACTTTTGTTCCTTTTTTTGTTGTTGCAGCGGAGCATGTAGCTCTCTACTTTGCGCGCGGGCTCTCACTTTTATGTCTCAGGTATACTTTGTAGGTATATGCGCGCACGATATCTAAGGGGAGGCTAGTTTGCGCGTCAATTAGGTCTCTGCGCTCGCGGCATAAAAGCGAATATAGTAGGTACATATTCACTTACGCTGAGCGTAGGCGCTGAAGAGCTTCCTCCTAGTGCTGTGGTAGTGGCTTGACTCTTCGCCTTCCTCTTCATTCGTTATACTGCGGCGGGAGCGCGTCAGATGGTAGTACTCCTTGTGGGCTCGTTCGTATTCTGCTTGGCTGATGTTCGCCTACAAACGGAGAAAAAAAAGTATCTCGCATGTAGCTTGTATAACGGCAGAGACTTTTAAAAGCATCGGTAATTCTCTTATTCTGCGATGTTACGTATATATTCTATGTATAAAGTAAAAAGCGAGTGCATCTATTATTAATGCACGATAAGTCAATAATCGACACGAAAACTAAAATAGCGTCGCGCATTCTGTAAATGGAATGGAGGAGGCGATCTGTACTTTCCTCGACAATCCGTTACTTTTTTTATTGGACAAAAGAGCTAAAGACCGAGTAGCGGAGGGTTTGCGAAAGGACTCGAGTGCCGTGCGCCGACGAGGGCTGCAGCTCGATGATAAATGAAAAAAAAAAGTCTTCGAGGCGGACGACACGCACGCACGTATATTACAATACGCGCAAATGCAAAGCTGCACGTCGTCTCCGGCTTCGGGGGGTGCGGTCACACGTCAGACTGCGATGCTCTCTTAACGCGAGCACGTCGCAAGTATATTTTTTGCCTCGAAAGCTCGCGAGCTCGATGTATAATATTATACACACGCACGCGTAATATTCGATCGCTTGTATAAGTTGCGCGCGAGGCGCATCTGGATCTCGTTACGGCTTTACGAGGGCTCGTCGTCGACGTCGACGACTACTACGACGCCAATGTTATGTATGTGCGAGTGCGTACCGATAAAAATAAACGCAAATTATCATCGCGTGAGCTGTTAATGGCATACATTCTAAATGAATTCACGGAGAAAGAGAGAGAGAAAGAGAGAAAGAAAGAGAGTCGAGAGCTTTATTGCGAGCTCGCCGCGCACAACAACACGTACACACACCTATATGCCCAAGCTCTCTCGCCCACGTTGCGTGATGCATTGCTCGCGAACACGAGCGAGAGTGTATTTTTGAAATAAGAGCCGGTTAGGATCCACCCGCGCGGAGAGTCGATAATGATCTATTTATAAGATTGCGCGTATTAGGTGCGAGCTGTACCGCGCTCTAATACCGACACACTTGATCATCCGCAGCGCAATTTCGCGCGGCAAGAATTCGCGCCCCCCGCGCTGATAACCGTGTATACGCATCCGGTACCACTTTATTATTAGGATCTGAACGCAGCGGTCGCTGCATCAAACGGCTATATTTAAAATCGATTCATCTGTAATGCAACCACTGCGATCTAGTGGCCTAATATGTGTAAGAGTGCAACGAAATTTTGTCGAGCGCGTCTAATTCACGCGCAAACGAAACATTTTATACGTGCGCCAGCCAGAGAGCGCAAAGCTCTACGATCAGCTGCTGCTCGCGGGAAAAATGTGCCAGTCGCGCTATTATAATCAAGCTGTTTTTTTTTTTTGACGCGCTGCACCAAGAAGAAAATATGAATATTCCTCATCTCGAACCTTCGAACAATTCATGCCGTTTAGGAGTAATCACGTGCGCGGGCTCGACGTTTCGAGCTTGATCGTTTAAATTATGAGTTCACCCATGGATCTTGTATACGAGGCGCCTATTCGGCTTCGCGTCGCTATATATGTACTCGCTACTTTGCATGCAAATAACAAATAGTTTTCTATTATGACTTTGTCGCGATAAAAAATCACCACGTTTTGCCTTCATCGAAAAAAAGCTCGCGGCGCATAATAACTTCGATAGTCATTGCATATTACGCATTCGCAATTATACTACCATTGATAAATAAACGCCGACCCATTTTAATCGGTTGAGAAAAAAAAAGTTTTCATGCACACTGCAGCGACATTGCCACACGTATTAACTTTACTACAGAAAATATTTACGCAGACTCATCTTGGTCGGTCGGTAATGCATTTGCTATCGGAATTACGTCAATCTTCGAAGTACGGATTGTCTTTGCTTGCGAAGCTGCGTACAAGTATACGCGCGCGCGTACGCACGCACATGTAATACACACTTACTCGCGCGCGTGTCCGTCTAAGTGAGTAACGACAACGATGAAAAATCCTCGATAATATACGTACTACTACCGAACGTGAGCTTTATCGAGTGACAGAGAGACACAATATGCCGAGATACTACTACTTATTCAGATGGAAATTCTCAAGCACGAGTGCGAATGCGATAACGCAATCGATTGACTCTCGTGCGCGTCTCGCAATTGTGTCACACTGTACGACGTCGCTCGTTTATTTGTTTTGGACATGAAAAGTTGTCGTGGCGATCTAATTATCGGGAATTTCAAAGTGCACCACAGCCACTCTCGAGCCTCTGACTCATCGCGTCCAACCGCGTGAATGATCCTTCGATCGTACAATAGCTACGCATACGGCGCGAAAATCAAAGTGACACGCAAGTCCGTCGCTAGTGCGCTACCTCCCTCGCACGCATACCCGCGGCACAGACACTCGCGCACACGGACATCAAAGCGGTGTACTGCGTATACCTCGTCATTGCTGCGCTCGGAGCAAAACGTATCGAAGATGATTTCGTGGAAACGCTTTGTGCGAATCTGTTCTGACCGGCTCGAGGCGCTGCAGCGCTTTATTATGTAATGTGCGATGCGTGTGTGTATATGATATTTCATCATTTAAATCTCGCGGGCACGCGGCACTGCAATCGGCGACACGCGCTGGAGCCGATTTGCCAAACGATCGCTTCTACACTCATAATACCGGCACGATTCAACGGAATTGATGTATCATGCTGAATTCATTCCTATTTTTTTTGTTAGTCTCTTTTGCCTTCGAAATATTTCGTTCACGATAATCGAATTAACCACACGTACAAATGCCATTTTCTTCTTTTTACTTTTTCCTTTAAATTTTTCTTTCTTTTTTTCGAGCATCACGCTCACCGATAAGAGCATTGAAACGTTCGATTACTGAGTAAATTTCCGGGAACGATAGTAAAAGTTAAAATTTTAATCAGTATGGCAGTGGGTCGTGCTGCTGCTTGAGTGAGCCGAGACTCGAGCCGTTTTTTGGTCATCGCAGCCATAAAAAAAGATTAATTAGCACTGCATTCCTGGATCGCCGTCGCGAAGATGATATTTTATTTCGCTTGGCGCTTTTTCTTCTTCTTCTTCGTCTCTTTTTTGTCCTCTCGTATTTGAGCAGGATTTTTATGAACTTGTCAGTGCTGATTTAATTTTGATAGATGTCACATAATTACGGAAACGAGCGGATTCAATTACAGGCGTCCAGACGTGCGAAAAATTCGATAATTTTGAGTTTTTATTGCAAATAAAAAATTCCATTTATCGACAAAGATTGTCCGAGTTGAAGGAACTCATTTCTAGTTTGGAGTTCAAAAATAGCGAAAAAATCTTTGACCAAAGATCGACTCGGGTCGAGCGTTTGGATAAAGTATACGTGCTGTTAAGAAAGCAAACGCGAAGCATGTCGTAGGTAAAGAGAGAAGTATCCGTGTGCACACAGACACACACGGGTATTATGCATGAACGTGTGCCATCGATAGACATTTAAAAGTAAACTATCCAACTACCGAACGCCTTGGCCTCAATTGCTATTATACTTGTATAAATGCATTTATGAGAAAGAAGAGAGAGAGAGAGAAAAAAAAGACGTTTCCCTTCCATAGCTCGACAGAAATATTTTCGGTTATCGATTGATTGAAACGTAACGAAGATATAATATAATATCGCGAGCAGCACTCGTGTATGTACGTGCGTATAAATATACGGCGTCCGCTGGATGGTAATTACACGTCGCGCGCTACACATGTACATTACATATCCGTGGGCGAGGCGTGCGCGGGCATTAAAATTATATACAGGCACGAACGAGAGGGAGAAATGAGGTACTTTATGCCTTCTCTATACACTACGTGAGCGCGCACGAGCGACAGGTTTGACCCAAATAAATCCTAATAGGCAAAGTCGACGACGTGAAAGATTGCACTTATCGTCCGTTCGCACTTTATGAATAAATGTTTCTGTTCCGACTCTACAGTCGTGTACCCTTGTAGCGCTACCATTGCACTGGCCGCCGCTTCGTTTTTGTTATTGAGAATTTTTTAGACATTGCATCGTTCGCTCGACAGGTCGAGTAGTTGAGTTATATAAGCGCAAAACCCGCGAGAGAGAGAGAGAGAAAAAAAGGCGAAGGTTACGCGCGTACGCGATAGTTTAATGAACCGCGCGTCGTTCACGCCGTCGCAACTATATATCTTTTGTGCGCTTACAATTATATCATAACGTAATGATCTCGAAAGAGCAGTTATGCGTTTAGGCAAAATCCTTTGACGGTTTCTCGCCGACTCTCGTTGAAATCATTGCAATTAACTTCAAGTACGCGCGAGCAATTATAAGCTCCTCGAGGATCGAACGGCGCAGTACGATTTTTTAAACTCGCGCGCGCTTTCTAACTCATCTCGTGTCACTTTCGAATTATTGCTCCTGACTTTTTTTCTCCGTCTGCTGATCGCTGAGTAAACAGAGCACTTAAAAATAAATAGCTTAAAATAATAAAATACGGTTGGCGAGGCATTAATCTCGACAGGAGTCGACAATTTGATGAGTATACGTTTTATTAAAGGTGCGCGTTTATATTTGCATACGCACATAAACGGTTTTTCTTATTCCCATACTTAATAAATCCACATTGTTCGTTTATTTACCATCTCCTCGTAATTTACCTATCCCATATATCTCGTCTCTTCAGATATTTTAAGTCGGTCGATTTTAATGAGATCTTTATGGAGTCTTCGGGAGCTCAACGATGATGAGGATAGTAACTTGATGAGTTGCGTTGCCACATCAATCCGCGCGGTGTATGCGGCACCGTAAATAATAATACGACGTCCCTCCGGGTTTTTTTAATTTATTTATTTTTATTTTAACGAGAGTTAAAATAGGTGATAATTTTTTTTCCGGGTTTGTAGATAAGTTTTTGTATTGATCAACTGCGTAGTAATGGTAATGATTATTAGGTGCAGGTTTCATAACCAATTGCTCGAATTATTTTGACAAACATATAGGATACGCGCGTGGTAAAAGCTCCGCGTTCTGTGTGCGTACGGAATTCCACGACATAATACGATCGTGATTCGGAGCGAAAAACTGGTTTTCATTTTTTTTCGCTTAGCAAAGTAATTGAGCTGAAAAATTATTATTATCCAGTTGACATTAAGTGCCTTCCGAAAAGTCAATTAAGTAATGATATTCCGAAACCGCTGGCGGTATACGTTGTGACAATTATTATTTATACTATCGTTGATAAAACATGTGCAGCAGCAAAGAGCTGCTGTGTGCGCGCGTGCACATATAATAAAATAAAGTTTCTCATTTTTCAATTTCACGGGCGCGGACCGATGAAGTTATCAATTTATGCTCGCCGAGAAAAATGATACATTACGCGCGCGCATCGAGGCAGGTTGTTACTGCAGCCGACTACGCTCGTAATTTACATGCGTCGCTGCTGCTTACTCGTTGCGTACCGCTTTCAAAAAAGTGTATTAACAGGTTGTTCGATAAAAGTACCCGGCTTGGCTTCATCAAGTTCACCGCGCGCTGCATGTATTTGTACTTTTTCTCGGAAAAAAATTCCAACGAGAGGAGAAAAAGAAAAAGTGCGTAGACGTGCATGTACGTTATTATACCTGCGCGAGCACGCGTACTTCGACTTATTGAAAATGAAATAGGCTCGAGCCTCGAGTCTTGTCGAGTGACATAAACTTTCAAATATTCAGCGTAATTATAACATTTTTGTCCAATCATTGTTGGTCCATAATTTTAGCGTACCAGTTTAATGTCCAGAGTAGCTACTGGTCGCAACTTTTAATGATAATTAATTCGTTCTAAGTTTTAAAATACACATGCCGAGTGAGATCTCGAGTGGCCTTACTTTGTATAGGTAGCGGAGAGCGAATTTTCCTTCAGGTTTCAGGAGTATGAAAAATTTGCCGGTAATCTGCGCAGTTTATCGGGTTGAGTGACATTTTTGCGAAACTACCGAGTATATAGACGATATCGGAGTGAACGTCCTATAACATATTTCGATGTGCATTCGCGAGTGAGAGATGCGTGAGGTCGAGTCCTCGTAGTGGAGCCTCTCGTACATTTACTCGTTTTATATACCCACTCGAGGTCATGCTTATACTCGTCGGCGTCGAGTCGCGCGACTTCGATTGCGGTTCTTTTTACGCCGTGGCTAGCGCGCGATGATCGATGAATGAAATGCCATCCGAGTAAATAAATTATATTCGTTTCGGATTATTTAATCGCATTCGTTCCTTTATTTTATTTATTTTTTTTTTAAATATTCTTTTTATTTTATTTTTTGCCCGTCACGATGGCGCGCGTCGAAAAATGTGGAGCTTAAACAATCGAATCAGAGCCGCTGGCCCGAGAGGCCAGATCAAGTGATTCGGATTTAACATAGCCATGCGTTATACAGAGAAATGCACACACACTTGAGCTGCGACGTACGCAAAATAACGCGGAGAAAAGAGCTCGACGCGAGCGCGAGAGCGTATGGCGCCACGAAGATGATGCTCGACAAGAGAGTGAAAAGTAACATGTTGAATAGGCTTTGTAACGCACTCGTAAGCGCAAAAAATTTCTATCTTTAACGACGCTAATTAATACATATATATATTCATCCGCAAGTGAGCAACGAGAATCTCGCAGCGACTTCGCTGAGAAAAATCTGCGGCTTTTTCAAGCGCGTATGTCCATATGCACGGGTTTGCGCGACGGGCTGGACGCGTTGGAATTTCTTCTCGAACGTCACCCGCGTGCTAAAGTAAATTGAGAGAGAGAGAGAAAAGACTCGAGATTACAATTTCAAATTGTACGTTTGTGTGTGTGCTTATACCGAAAATAAGTCGTGGAATTACGGAAAGATTCGATAAGGTCAAAAGTCGATGATCGGTAACTATACGAACACGTACGTGTATACTGCCTCTCTAGCCGTGTGCGTTGGTGTATATATATTAAAATTCTTTTGTACTCGCGCGCACTTGACGATCTCGACCTTAACGTTTTTTTTTCTTCTTCTTCGCTTTAACGGATATATGCTGCACACACGCATTTTATATATCTGCGCGTTTTGCTTTTCTCTGGCGCTTTAAGCATGTTGAGCACGTTTTTCCTCTTATTGCGCGCTTGGTTCCGGTATATGTGCACATGTGCACGTTGCGCGCTTTTGCACTGCTTGTATACAACTTGCTGCATCGGAGGCATGTCTTTAGGGATACCTGCCCGAATTGGCCGCGCGTGTGTGTGTGTGGAAATAGGGTCGCTGACTCGACCTGGCTTTGAAAATTCGAAAATTCTGGATTGCACTTGAATGCCCCCCGGAAAAGAAACCGATTTCGACCGGTTTTTCCTTTTTACCCAATAAAACGAACGATTTGGTATTCATCGAGGCGTCTTTTCCTCGCGTCTAAAAGAGAAAAAGGCTATTAAAAGTTCTATCGAGTTATTTCCGCGAAGGAATGCATAATTTCGATATACGCAATTCAGTTGCAGCGACAATCCGCGACGTCTCAGACGCCTAGTTTCTTTGAAAAATTATGCAACCAATCTCTCTCTCTCTCTCTCTCTCTCCCTCCCTCTCGGTCTCGGCAGTTTCTCTGTTTATAAAAATTAGATGCATCCGAGTGCATTGAATTGTTGTAAGTGTCGAGGCAGTGGCGGCGACAACGACGCGACGCTCGTGTGTCAGGCTCATTATACATGACAGGGAGAGCGCGTGCGTCCCCTTTTTTCCGTCTCTCTTTTTTTTCCTACGCTCGCTTCATAATGCACACAGCCCGCGAGACTTTTCTTTATCTTTCGGCTTGTATTGTCGATATCATCATCATCGTCGTCGTCGTCGTCGTCGTCATCAAATACGAGTCGTGCAGTTATTTTTTATTTCACACCAGCTCCGTCGTTCTGTCAAAAGAGGCCTACTTTGAATTTATATACCGTGGCGTACGCCCCCCTCGCGCGCACTTCACACCTTCTCGCTTTATCATTTTTCTTTTTTTTTCGCCGCCTTGGGTGCTGTGCGCACCGACGCGTAGATTTTTCGCCTCTGCAGCGCAGTCATGACTCTTCAAGTCGAGCTGCTGATTTTCCGAGCAGCACGATTCTCGTTCTCGCATGTTCGGCGAACCTTCAACTCGACTCGCCGAGCGATTTCTCGCCAAATTTAACTCGAGTTCGCGGGTGTAAAAAGGCGTGTTCGAACATCGGCATCGTCGATGTTGCGCATCGTACGTGCCATGCATTGTATATTGTTCGGCGATGAATTATTCGAGAGAGTCGCATCGATACTTGACGTACATGGAGCCGGCTTCTTATCAGCGACTGCATAATGGCCTTTTTTGGCCCAGTGAAAATTGACTGTGCCATGTATGTCGAAAAAGCGAGCTCGAAGCTCGTACTTTCACCTTTTCTGAAACGAGCTGCATTTTTCAAGCGCACAGCTGAGCTCTGCTCGGTACACATTTACTCGCGAGCGAATTAAGGCGCGCGTTGGGGATTCGATTAGACGCCACTTATCAATATAATTTTATGCCTAGACAGTTGTGCGCGTGCCTGTAATACGCGGTGATAAATAAACGTCGCGTGTTCAAGTTGATTTACAGTTACCGCAGCAGCATCAGCAGCCGATTGGCCAACTCGTGTACCATGGCTTATCGAATATTCAAGTAATTAGCGTCGACTCAGCCACCGTCGCGCCGACCCACGTTTACGTATGTATGCACGATACGATTAGCAACTCGTGTGTATATCGTATAATATATCCGAAAGCTCACCTACTTTTTTAATTTGACGCGACACGAGTTTGGCCCATTGTTCCGCGGAACGCGCGACACAATTTCCTCGATCGTAATCGTCTCGCGCACGGTTGACAGCTCCGTGACTCGGAGCTGGTTACGTTGTCGGGGATTATCGTATCGTATGTAACATGGTAGCCTCACGAAAGACATTGTGATGTGCTTGTTACTCAATTAAGTAATCGATGAACTCGTAATATATATCTCTATATAAGTTGTATTAATGTCGCGCACTGGCCAAGAAGCTTCAATCAGCCTTACTTTGTTCGTAAATATAATATGATTGAAACGATTTTGCGCGCGTACGCCTCGATCGTCCTATTAATAGCACCGTAGTACACACATGCAGGCACTAACGTATCTTCGCAGAATCGAGGCGAATATAAATCACGGCTCGCATGGAGCTCGATGAGTTTCGTCAATTAAGCTGATATTTTTCCTACATCTCCGTTTGTCATACACACTTTCATCGAGCTTGTGCCTTCTTTGCCTATATTTAAATATCGTATTCATGTCACAAGTATCATATGCGCGAAATTTCGAAAGTTCGCGATGTGTTTATGATAATGACGACGTGTTGTCTTCCCGAAATTTGCTATTGACACGCGCGTGCGAAATGTCCGCAGGTCCATGATGTATTTCTGCCTGTAAATATACGCAAGCAGCCGAGCTGACTGGAACGAGATTACCGAAAATCACCTCACACGTTTTGGCATCGGCGTCGTCGTGGTCGTCATGCAACCGAGGTACATCTGCCGCGCACACGTGAAGGAGACTTTTCGCGAGCAAAGATTTCGCAATCGCGTCTGATACGCGCCGTTATAAAATTTCCGCGTATAAAATCGCAGTGCGGCGACGAAGCCCAGGATCGTGAAAACGAGAGGGAGAGCCGCCGCTTGTAGAAAAACGCAACATAATCTTACGCAATTCAGAAAACGTACATATGGACACATTATACGGAAATGATTAATTGCAGCGCGTGTTATTTTGCATTTTTACCTCGCCTCCTTGCTCCGCGAGAGCCGAGAGTCGAGGCAGTTTCCGAATAAATATTATGGCCGCTCGATGTGTTGTACAAGACTCGCGCGGGAAGCCGTACCAGCGTGGCGCGATCCAGCCAAGGAAATCCAGCCGTACACAGCGCGGCTATGTGTATCAGCGGTAGCTCGCTTATATATCTACAATAGCGAGCGAACGCGAAGCCGCCAACGGACACCTGTTGCTCCGCGTCTATACGCCCGTCTATACACCGTCGCAGTTGTTATACGCGCGCGTTATGTATATCGTTGATTATACTACTATAGCCGCGACCCGGCTCGAAATGTTCTGCAACCGATAGCCTAATAAGGCATTGTTGTAGCTGCCCCCGCCCGAGCTCAAAAGCTCCATTCCAATTGCTTTTCTTCGTGACGCGGAAAATTAAAGGCTCGGCGAGCTTTTGTCGTCGCGGCTTGGAGACGCGATGCAGTCCTCGCAGCATATGTATATAAAACGTATACATGATCGGAAGGTCAAAAACCTTGCAACGAGCTCGCGAGCGCATTAGAACGTTCACCTCGCGACGTCGGTAAACAATTTTATTTTTACTCCTTCGAGTGGCGAGATCGATCGATCGACTGGGATTCATAAATTTCCCTTCGCAGCTTTCGCGCCGCATACTTAATGGCCGTCGCGGCGCATGGGGAGGCGAATTTCGCACGTACACGCAGGACAAATAATTCGCGCCGATGCAGTCGCGCGCGCGCCTGCACGCGCGCTCGCACACTCTTTTTCTTCGTTATTTTGCCTTTTTTTCTCTTTGTCTCGCTGAAACATCTAAATTACCACGCAAACAATGTATATCGCGGTGCAATGAATTTTCAAGAGGACAGCGATCCTCCGAGAGAGCGAGAGAGAGCATCGCTTTCAACGCTCTCGCGTGCGTAATGGATATTTAATTGTAATGTCAATACGAGATGCGCTCCAACACGTGCATCGCATTTTTCACTTTTCCGGCGCGAAACACGAGCTTTTAAAGGATGAATGCACTGCCAGACGCTCGTCGATACAATACGTATAAGTAGTCGCGCGAGCCGTGATTAAGGCCCGTCTGCGAGTCTATATATAAAGACGTATAATTTACCTCTTATAAAGTGAGGAAGTATAATAAAACTCGGAGCACGCGTTTGCACGTCCATTTTAAGCCTCGAAATACGTATTCCCATGTGTAAAATCCATTGAAAAGTGCGCAGCTGATATTTTGCGAGCACAATTTATCGTACTCTAATGAGCGTATACACGTTTCGTATTTATAGAGATGAAGCGCGGGGAGGAGTGACAATTTTAAGACAAAATATTAGCAAGACGTTTTTCTTATTTCTTTAAAAAGTTTCGAAACTTGCTTTTGCCAACGTCCCTCTCTCTCTATTACTGCCTGTGTCTGTCTCGGTCTATCTCACACTCGCCCCACGAGTTTTTCTCTCAAGAGCAGTGTAAATTAACGTTATTTAAATATTGGCATATAAATATCCATTTAATGAGACATATAAATTTCGTTCATAATTGAGAGAGAATGCGGGCGCATATAATATTCTAGAGAAAAGGTACGAGGCTTATACACGAGGCGAGCTGCAAACGATTATTACGCGTATCCTTGCGCCTGAGCTATTATCAACACCGCCCAAGAGTCGCACTCGTGCCGCTCGCCGGAGCCGGACAAGGATCATCGCGCATCTCATAGCTGACTCGTCGTCGATAATTAATTCCGCGCGCGCGTGTGCTGCGTGCGTGTCGGATTGAGCTGCTGCAAAAAAATTTCGGAAACGTCGACGCCCCTCTCTCTGGGCTCTCTCGCGCGCGCACGTCCCAGGACCGCAGGCTGTGAGCTGCTATACAAGATGCACGATATAATGAAAGGGTCTCATTTAAAGGCCCAAAATCGAATTCATCGCTCTCGTTCGGATGATTTATGATTATATGTATATTCGGCGTGTAAGTAGGCGCGCGCGCCACGCGTTCTGCGCTGCACACACTCACACACACGCAGCCGTCGTCTTTTTTTCTGCATCATGCCAAGAAGAATTTGCGGGGCCTGCCAGGCTCGCGCGAATAAAAATCACGATACATCGCCTGTGGGCCTATATGCCATGTGTGTGTGTGTGTGTGTGTGCGCGCGTGTGTGTCTCGCTCCATCGTCGACTGATTTCATTTCGTCACTCGCACAGAATCTCGCGACTTTTTATTCTTTCATATATATTATATACCCTTTCGCATTTTTATGGACTCGTAGTTGTTTTTCTTTCGGTTCTGGCCTCGTTAATAAGGTAGTTTTTTGATTGGCTTATCGCGAGATTTACAACTAGCTGCTCGATCCTTGCGATCTCTTGTAGGACGCAAATAAAAACATTTTGTTAAAACGTTGCTGGTAGTCAAAATGGCAATTGTAAAATTAAGAGCGAAAATGAAAAATATCATAAAAACTACATATTTAGTGTCGTGCATAAATAAAACGAGTCGCGCACGCCGCAGTTAAAAGAAACTCTTTCTCGTTTAATTGAACATTAATGTTCGCGCAATAGTCATGAGTAGACTGGCGTTTCAATTTTGTGTAATTAAACGCTAAAACCTGCATGTCGTAGACGTGCGCAAAGTTATATATGCACGCTATATTACGAGGAAAAAAGCTTGCGTACGAAGGTAGGACTTTTTCTCGCTGCGAATGGCAAAAAAATGCCTATTTCCAGTGCCGTCAGACGTCCAGTTTAATATAACAAATCTGACAGACAGTAATGATTTCACAGAAGGCATACATAGTTTTCTCGCAAAAAGATTATCGCGTTAGCTCCGCAGCTGCGGTCAGCCTTTGATGCACTGCGTGCACGCGCGCGCGCGTTCACCTACTAACCGATCAACTGGAAAATTGTCGTATCGCACGCGCGCGCCTTCGGTTCCTCGGAACGGACAATGGACCTTCCGCACGGCACGCTCTATCTAGGTAGAGCATTCGAATTAAAGTACGCAATAAACTCACTCTGGTCAAATCCGGTATCCTCGTGAGGCCGAGCGATTGGAAAATACTGTTCCTCAGATCGTCGATTCTCTGTCGATCGGCCGATCCTGGCGTTGCTGTAGTCGTCGTCGACGCGAGGTCGTCGGCCCCGGCGACGTTCATGATGAGCGGCAGCAGCAGCACTGCGGCGGCCAAGCCGATGCAAAATTTCAACTGACGAGGTTGTTGGGCCAGGGCAGAGACGTGAGTACGGCCGAGCGATGTTGATGATTGCCTCACGCGACAGCCCATAGCCTAATTTTGTTATCACCTTCAATCACTGTTGCAGCTTTATATCAATTATTATATCAATTACGAAACAACTTCGGCGCGCACTCTCGGAAAATTTCGACCCCGTTTACGTGCTAAATTTTTGTTTTCTTATACGCTCGGAGTACTACTAAATTGACACTATATGCAATGCGATCGGTAATATTTCGTTCGACTGTTGTCGTCGGTGGTCGATGGTCGATGAACTGGATTTTCGCAATTCACAATAATTGTCGCGTCTCTTATCACACATTTTTTCCCTCTCTTGGCTTATTCGTGAAAATGTTGTTTTTCTCTCGATTTGTCGCGCACTCTGAACTATGAATTCGTTGGGCAAATAGCGTGGGAGAGCTTGCGATTAGCAGCAACAAAAAGCAAAAAAGGACTTTTCGTTATGTTATATGTATACATCAAGTTGCGGCTCGGGCGAGTGCCGCGTGTAGACTGAATGTTTGCTTGAGTCTCGCGCGCGCGACATCGGTACATATACTATACACTCCACGCTCACGTACACAAATGTATGGATATATATGTATATAAATATACGTATATGAACGCGCGAGCCGAAGTCAGCTCTGGCGCTTCGCTCGTATCATCGTCCCTCTCTTTTTCTCAATCTGACGCCGCTCGTTGCCACTGCTGCTGCTGCTTCTGTTGCTTTTTTTATACGTGTGTACTCTATCAAGTAAATGCATAACTCCTTACCCTCATTCCTTCCTCTTGCAGTGCGGCTTTTATACGTGAGAAAAAAAAAAGAAAGTAATGACTATAGGCGCATGCGTAAACCAACCCCTTTCACGTGTACCTTGGTAATAAGCTTGGCTGCTTTCTCTCTTTCTCTCCTTCTCTCGTTTTTGCCTAGGTATGTATACGCGTATTGAGAGCAACTATACATTCAACCAGCCACACTCACACACTCACGCGCGCAGAGCACGAGCTCCATAAGGCTGTACGCGGTAGCAGTGGAAGAGAGAGAGAGAGCTTTAAAGCTCGACCGTAGCCAACGCGCGAGCGAGCGCCGGAGTGTGGATTTACCTGTGAATGCCGAGTAAAAACGAGCCAGATAGGGATGAATGACTTTTGTCGCGCTCGCGCGAATGGGGACGTGCTTGCTGAAGGAGCGTCGTCGTCGCCGCTCCGTAAGCAGAAGAGCGTGGGTTTTTCTCGCAACTGCACAGGTCGCTTTTATTTATTTTTTTTTATTCTTTTTTGTCCGCTTCTCGCGCTCACAATGGCCATTCGAAATCGTCTTTGGGGCTCGCTTCCGCGATAAGCCTCGCTCGCGCTGCACACACGCACACAAGCTCGCGCTCACGCACAACAGAAATGTACTCGTACTCTTGCGAGCTTACTATTGTGCATGATGTACGTACAGTCCAAGTTTCTTGAACTCCGCGCGGGTGCCGTACTCATGTACACACATACACGCGTACGCGGCTCTATCCAGTTGCACAGCGCTTGCACAGATTGGCTTACAATAAGTCGATTACGTTCTGTGGCATATACAGCTTGCACATAGATATAGGTATCGTGCACATGTGCGACCGCGTGTATCTATAAATGACGCGCCACCACTACCGCCGCTGCTCACGTACGAATGGTCAAAAGTGACGTATCGCTGAAATACGCTCGGATCGCGCGGGCCACCGCCAGGAGATAGGAATAGACTCGCGAGTGCGCTACGTGAACAATTGGAATCCGTAAACACGGCGAGATCGCACGCAAAATAACTATTAAAAATTACGCTATAACGCCTTAATTTATGTTTAGCGCGCGCCGCGTCTCCGCGTGTACAGCCGTAGAAAGGCTAAAAAAAGATCGATTCGCAGCGCGCGCCGACTCGTATTACTCATCGTTCGATCTCTCCCTCGCCTGGCGCGTAGATGCATCCCAAGACTCGACGCGTCAAGTATAATAGAGGCACCGCTGCGCGCTGCATCGCACGTGCGAAAAGTACATCGCATGATGCCGCGCCACCCTGCGCGACGTGATTTATCATTAACTTGCACAAGCTCGAGAATTATGCAGATATTGTTCGATTAATTAAAGTTTATAGGACAGGCGTTTGTGAAATCAAAAATGAATTATAAGCCGGCGCGCGCGCGGGCGCATTATACACTTGGGGCTTTTGAAGTGTCGAGCGAGGCCCGAAATAAATTACCAAACTTGGCTGCGTAAACAGCTCTCCTCGGTGCGCAAAAAGCAAAGCCTGGAGCTCGTGAGCCTTTTGCGCGCGCGCCTTTTGTGCGCAGTTCAATTAACTTTTGTGTCCCGTTCATGTATATATACCTCGTTGGAAGGCGAGACTTTCTAGGAAGATCCTTACATTATACGCACATACGCGCGTATAAATGCTCCGAAGTGAAAAGGTTGAAGTTCGCGGGAAAAGGCGTTGGGTGTTCTTTTTCTCGAAAGCTCAGCCTTGTTCGCGAAAATCTACGTTATATATGTATCGCTGATGTTTTGTCGTCTTACGCTACGCGCGTGCCTACGTGCAAAAAGTAAAGGATAAATTGCGCGTAGAAACGAGCGCACCTTTGGAGGCGCGTTGAAAGAACCGGTATATTATTATTGTAACGAAATGATATAGCGCTTTAACACACATTTTATTCTTTGTCTTCTCGCGCGCGCGCGTGAAAATTAATAAATGATAAATCAGCAGAGGGAAAAGGCCTCGTTTCGCGCATACGTGATCCTACGATACATTTGCATTTGTATTGTATTTTTAAGGGGTCAGTAGCTACTATTCCAAAGTAGAGCTGCAATGCGGCAGTTTTTATGCTACATTATATAGCCGGCGAGACTCTGTGCTATAGCTGTCCCAAATGCTTGGATCCCGATAAGTAGGAGGCCGAGAGCCATAAAAAATTCCCAACATTTTCCAAATGCTCGACCGTGTATAATACACGCCACTTGTTGTACGTTTCAATTAAAAGCTGTGCCTCTCGTCTCGTTGCCGCGCGTATACATTATATTATTTACGCGCGGCCGTCGTTCGTTCGTTATACCTCTTGTGTATACAGCGCCGCACACTTGCATATATACAGCGTATATAACGCATTCCGTGTACCGCCGATCACGCAGTAACTTTTGCATGTGTATACGCGTACTTACATAAACATATTACGGCGAATCCCGTGTTTCGCGACTCGCGCGAAGGCGCCCGCGTAATACCTACGTAGTATAAAATATAAAACGAAGCGAAAAAAAGGCAACACGATCGCGATGTGTATGTAGGTACGACTCTCGGCAGCTCTGCGCGCCTACATACCCACCTATACCTACGTTACAGCGATATAATGCACGTGCGGTGTATTCGTTGTCTATTATACATGCACGACCTGTACGTACGGTAAACAAACATCGGAGTATATAAGTTTTTTCGAGAGCTGCTGATCGGCGGCGTAATTCATGTGGCTTTATTATTACATACATTCGATATTGCAGTACAATACAGGTTTCGGCCGATCGGCCAGAAGGAGCTGGCAAGATATCCCGAAAGGTTATCGGCTCTTTCCTCTGTGCTCTGTTGTGAATATATTTGAGAATGTACAATACTTACACACGCACTCGTGCGTACGCGTGTACGAGCGAGGCATGTGCGCAGCTCGATTACTTCATTGTGCCAAGGTTACATACATGCACAGGCAAAAGTTGTGCGCGTGTGTGTGTGCGCGCGCGCGAGATCACCGTCGAGTTTAATTATTCGCTTCGACCATTGTATACGTACCCACACGTACACGCAGCAGACACTGAAAATGATGTTGGGTGGTCCAGGAGGAGCATGGACGGAGGATGCCGAGAGGTAGAGGGGTAAAGGTGCAGAGAGCTGGCTTCGGCCCGTCATCGCCGTCGGCGCGACTCGCTCGTATATATAGCATACCTTGCGTACAGGCTCGCGCGGCACGTATAGGCACCGAGCCGGCTCTCGAGCCTGCAGTTCCCGAGTCCCTAAGACTCTATGTGTTCGAGTCGTGCGAGTTATGGCGCCGCCGCTGTCCGCTCGAGAGTAGTCATTTCGACTTTTTATTATTCGCTTAAAAAATCAAAAAGCCTTGAGTCAGTCGAGCAACTTCTAAATTTAGAAGATTTGCTTATCTCTTGTCATTTGGCTTGGCTTTAACAGCTAGCGCGCACCTCGTAATTTAATAGAACCGCCGAGGAACTATGTCGAGTCGTTTGAGCAGCCGCGTGTGTGCGCGCGCAAAGCCAATTCCCGATGATACACGAGATTCCCGAGGAGAAGACCACTTTATACATTATTTTCCATTCCAAACGGAGTCGTAAACTAAGAGTACTTTAAAAGCAGAATCAGACTCGTGTGTATGGAAAACCGTGAATAATTCATGGTTGAGGGGGCAATTGACACAATTTTAACCGCGAGTGTGTCTAACTCTAACGAATAAGCTTTTGCGAGCGTACTAGCCGTGATCGATCCCTTGAAAAGTTTTTTTTTTTTCGAGAGCTCGACTCTTAGCGATCGTATTCGCGAACGCAAGCCTTCTTTGACAAAGATTTTTTTTGATACATTTTTTTGAATTTTCACACAGAAGCATTATGACTTTTTCAAGAGTACAACTCCTGATACGTTACACGAATAAAAGCTAGCATATCGAAGCAATTCGCAAGTAAATAACATCAATTCATGCGTGCAAAGCGTAAAAATTAATAATTAAATAATTCTGTGATCGCTAAGAATCGTCAGCAATAAATATTAAAATTTCATAACTGGCGCTATCGGTAGCCTACAATCACCGCCTCTTGCGACAATGGTAAATAAATTGTTATCATTTCTAAATTGCCGCGGGATAAAAATTTTTTCGCGCTAGATCGTTAAAACAATTATCTCGTTATCACTGCTCCAGATCTCTCAATTGCCATTACACGGACCGCGCTGGCATTTTTCCTCGACAAATCGATTTCGATATTTTTTCGCTCGTTCTGCATTGCGTTTGCATACGCGATACGCGTGAGAGTACAAATTTCATGCGTAAATCGGCTTTGCTCAAAATTTTCTTCGGAGAATTCATATTTACGTCGTGTCCAACCCCTTCACAGATAGAATTTTATGTTCTTAATCGTGTTATCACTAGGGATGAAAGCGTTATCCTGCAACTCCCACGCGGCAACGTCATAATGAATCTAGCGAAGGATACCGAGCCATGACGATTTTCTGAGAAACGTCATCGATGAATGATCGATGCACCAAGTATTTCCGGATGACTAACTTTGAGCCAGTAATTTTAAATCTTCTATATCTTATTATTGAAAGGACTTTGTTGAGATTTGTTTGGAAAAGGATCGAATTGGGGGAACAGAATGTGCTTCGTTGTGCTTAATTAACTATTAGACAAACCATCCATTGATAGCTTATTTTGGGTATAGCTTGAGTTTAATGAACTGCAATTAGCCGTTCGTTGTTATTTATGGCTCAAATGGAAATAGTACCTGATAAATAATGCAGGTTCGTGTAATCATAATCGCAGTAAACACAGAAATATTAGCAGGAAAGTGTAATCTTGAACATATTTATCGAATAGCTGTTTGAGGATATTTAATGAAAATAGCGACGTTACAGAGCGCGTAATATATTATTTAAAAATAAAAATACTCCTCGTCAAGGATACAAACAGATTATGTAGTAGTCGGAAAAATAATTTTCCTATTAGTTTTATTTCTGAAAGTGTGCTCATATGATAATAAATTTGTAACTACCCTCGCTTGAGCTGTCAGTACACATTTCAATTATTAAAAAAAAAAAAAAAACAATAACAACTAAAGCTCAAGTACATAATATCGGCTGGTACCAAGAACCACCCGCGATCCTACTTATACGCTCATCCGCCAAGTTTACATTTGCACGTTTATCTAACTGCATATACTTTCAACAATGTATGGATTACGTACCACACGAATCGATTGTAGACAGCGTATAGGCACAATATATAAGCTATTTATTCTCTCTCGCTAACGCAACACAACGAGCGAGCTTATTCTTCGTAATTCTTCTATGTTGTACGCTCGCGGGACTATTGCGTGGGTACAAGCTCGATGGGCAGAGGCACGCGATAACACTTGTACACGCACGTAATACAGCATTAGTTTGCGTTAAGGTCCGGGAATCAATTGATACAGTAATTTCTAGGTAAATTTACCTGTTTTGCGTGGGGCATTTTTTATTCCCATAAATACTTGTGTGCGTCGTGTATTGATTAAAAATGCATCGCGTATCCTTGAAATCTCTCACGGTGATGAGTGTGACGAATAATCGTACACGTATATAGAGGTAGAATGTTTAATCAAGCAATATGGGCTACGCAGGGAATCCCTCGTATTATGCGCGATCTTAATTTCAAGTCGTTGTTTCGCCGACTTGCAGCGACTCGAAGCTCCTCGTGTATGGGTACGCGTGCTTGCGTGCACTTGTTTGCGAAACTCAAGTGGATACGCAGTTTGGCATATGACGAGGGAAATCCCCAGAGGGTGTGTTATTGTGAGAAAAGACTCGATGCGCGGAGGGCTTTGCACACATAACTGTTTACATCTCGTAAATTGTTTACTTGTGAAGCTGAACGGTTTTTTTCAAGTGCGCAGGATACCTTTGGGTTTGTTTTTGTGTAGATAGACTAATATGCGCAGTTCTTCCGGGTTCACCTTTGCTATTGAGCTTGGAACCAATTGGAGCTTTATTGAATTGTCAGCAAATATTCAAAACGACGGAGTTTAGCCAAATTATTCATGAAAAAAATGGAAATTTTGAGTTTATTGTTATAATTTCTGGAGTTTACAAGAATGAGCACATGATTGGGTTTTATTGTACGCCAATGTATTCATGACGAGGTCATTACATAACTCACATGACTAATCTTCTCGGTGGACATTAGCTATTACCATTTGATAAGACAAGGAAATTTTTTATTTCAAATTCGCATCAATGGATACTCGAAAGTGAGTCACTGATGTTCACCTATCGATTGGGCAAGGTGTGAAAAAAGTGCCTCCTTTGATCATGCAGGGGCTCGCTCTTACACACATACACTCACTCAACAGCTTTCATTCAAGCGCGTGAATCACCAGTCGGTATACGTCGGAATCTCTAATCCTCTCGAGTGCATGTCGAGGAATCTCGCTGGCTATAAACAGTTTGTATGCATCTATTTTGTTCTCGACTGTAAAGAATATGATTATGACGTCAGCAATTGATTAATAGTCGTATTCGCGTCATAGATTTCCATTTTTTGCACGAAATTACATTCGATTTGAGAAATCCTCGGAACTCATTACGCCTCACGCACACGAGCTATTTTGGGTTTTATAGTTTGTTTTTAATTTCGCTTAATGATGATCTGTTGTGCTTATTATTAGAAACTACTATTTTAATGTTCGATAAGATAGATGAACGAATATCGATGTATTTGCTACGTTTTTAATGTCCTTATACTTATGATATTTATTTGTCAAAAATTATATTTGATATAAAATACTAGTTATGAATGGTTGAAAAAAGTAATTCTATCAAGAATTGAGCTGAAAGAATGAAAGCTGAAAAATCATAAGGTGCAAAGTAAATTTAGACATATGGTTTACATGATAATGCATTGTAATTTTTTATTAGAACATTTTTAAAATATTTAACATATTGTAATCGGCATTACACGTGATCAAATAATAGGCTTGAGTACAACAAGTCTTTGAGCTACAATCGCATCGGTGAAAGTAAAATAAATGTTGCGAGCTGCCATTGACAAGTCAGGCACATCACTTTGGCGTCGTCGCTTCAAGTGGTGTACCTAATTTAAAGCGCTCTTCTCATTAGTTAAGCTCTCTCTCACTCTTTTTTCTTTCATAACACACTCCGTAGAATGTGTACGTGTAGGGCTCCGCGCACAGCACTCCATTATCCGTTCTTTCTCTTGTTCTGCTCGCGTGCCTCGTACCGTGCACACAAAAAAAAAGAAAAAAAAAGAAATAAAAGGAAGCGACGAGATCAAACGTGTGTATGTGCACATAATATACTGGTGCCTTGCGACGCATGCACTCTCGGGCGTTAAAAGCTTCGAAATATTGTTCTTTCTCACGGGACCCGTTTATTCATTTGAATTTGACCGGCAACGTGTGTCCTCACTGCTACCTCATTCCAGTAGCCGAAAAAGTAAAAAAATCTCGTATCTGCGCGTACGCGTCGCACTACCGAACGCACTCACACACATAATATTGCTACATACGCCAGTAGAGGAAGGGCTTCTCCACGGCCCTATGCAAAATATATACTTTCTGCGTCTTTTTTTCTTCTCTGTCTCTGTCTCTTTCTGTCTCGCGCTCTGTGATCGTTTGTAATATGCGCGACGTATATGTATATGGTATTGACATCGTAAGAATATTGAATATTATGGTGCGTGCGTGAACGTAAGAAAGAAAGAAAGAAAGTTGTAGACACAATCCAGCTAAGGCTTCCTGTCCGTTCTTCCCTTCAACGTCACCGTTGCCGTTGCCGTTGCCGTTTTTTTTCTTATTTCTTGCATTTGTGCCTCTCGTGCATGGTATCTACTGTGCATGCATACATGCATTAAGGCCTGTTATAAAAATGCATACAATAAGAATGTACGCGACACGTTTGGATACATTATAACCCTGAATTGCAAGTGTCGGATAAAAAACAAAGTGACTCGAACCCTTAGTCGGTGAAAATAAAGTTGTATCATTTACGACATTGCCACCGAAGCGTGTAAAATGATTATCCTCGAGACACTTTAAGGATATTAAGGCTTCGTAAATCCTTGCAAAGAATTTTCTCTCGGCCGATCGAATTTTATATAAATAAATTAATGCAGACGTCGATCGCCACCGTCGTCACTTCTTCTGAATCATTTGATGATAAAATTTTTTTCTCGTTTTGAAAGTGTGAAGGAAGCTTTTTTTGCCGATTAAACAACCGAGAGGGTAGCAGTGATGTTTTCGACGTCAATTCTCCATCATCTTAACCATTAGCTTTTTCAGCTGATCGACGTCTTCAGCGTAGATTTTCTTGTAACTCGGCACGGCTACTTTAACACGATCTATCCATTTTACTGTATTTTTGTACTTATCAAGATAAAATCCAAACACCTGTGAGCAAAAGCGATTATTCGAGGCAAAAATTCACTGCGCATATTTGTATTGATTGGTTTTACCTCGGCAGTTGTTACAGAAATTATGACTGTAAAATCAGCAATAGTTAAATTACGACCAGCCACGAAATCTTGTCCATCCAAGATTTGTTCTAATATAGAAAATGATTCTTTCAGCTTCTCATATTTTTCCGGTGAATGACTTTCTTCCTGTTTTGTTAAAACTGGAAACTAAAATTGATAATTGAGCCATTAGATAAAATGTAATAAATAAGGCACACTCTCGTGCAGATCAAGCTTGTTAAATTTAAAATGATATCATCGGTGACTTTTAAAAAAAGAGAAAAAAATTGTTCTCAATAATGTGATAAATACTTTGAAGTGAATATTAATCATTATGAATCGTTAAATTATAGATTATAAGGATTGAAGACAAACTTAGTTATGAAAACAATGTGTTTTTGTTAAATGCGATTGATCATTATAAATATCCAGATTTTTCCAGTCATAGACTGTTCATTATAAGTGAAGTTTAACCATGAAATTGACATAATTACTGTGTTATTTAATTTAAAAATTTTTAAAAAAATATAAAAAACATTTGTGCTTACGTAGTACGAAGATATTGACTTATAAAGATTTCCCATATCAAAATTCATTGCTTGATTAACCAGTGCCCGTCCCATTGGATCTATTGGTAGTAATCTTGAATTTTTGCCATATTTTTCTACTAAGTAAATCATAATTGCTCGGCTAAAATCAGAAAATTAATGTCAGAATAAGCTGATCTAGTTACAGACATTGTATAGAATTAATCCCTTGAGTCCGTGGGAGAACCAGCGTTTATACACGTTCCTAATATAGAAAAAAAATATAAATCCCATGCACTGAGGTGACTTCCGAGTCAAGCGTGTCTGTGAGATGAGAAATGAATTGACAAGTATTATACCGATAAGAATGTAGTGGTCTCGTGAGTTAATAATATAGACGACTGACGCGTTTGAGCGTGAAAAAGTGCGAAAAAGTCTGCAAACCCGGAGAATGCTGACGGAAGATAAAGACAATTATGGTCTTTTTTTAGTCTGGCGAGAGCAATAATAACAAGGAAGTGCGTATTTGCAAGATAATAATTTAGTCTCGTTAGTAATATAAGAATCAGTGTGATCAATGACTTGTATACTAGCGAATTGATTTTCATTCAGCTAAACATATTTGTTTGGAAACTTATGTTCAGAAAAAAATTTCCTTGTTTTTCTTTTGGTTTTTCATAGCTTTTACCACTTTTGTTTGAGCTAAATTATAAGCTTAGTTTGCCATGTTTTCATTTTTTTTAAATTTGAATTTATACCATAAAAAAGTCATTTAAAGAATGTTTAAAATTCACTAGATAAAAAATGAAAAGCGTGACGACATCTAGGAACAGAATAACTCACAACTGGTTTTCGTATTTCCCCGATCGTTGATAAATGCGGTTTCTACTATTTCACAAAGTATTTACATGAATAAATGACCTACCTTTCACCAAGTTTAAAATCCCCATCAACAATAAATGGTATTTTCCTCTGGGGATTTAACTAAAAAATAAACATGTATAATGAACAAAATGCAACAATAAAATAGAAGAAAAAATAAACGAACCTTTTCGTATTCTTCAGCCAAATGGTCTCCTTTTGTAGTGTAGCAATCTACAAGTTCGTAAGAAACTCCAATATGTTCTGCTGTCAATTTGACAGACTGACTTGGTGGACTATAAGGTGCACAATAAAGCTTAATCATTTTGAAAAGAAAAATAATTTCGGTTTTTCGATGAGGTACTGAAGCTTTTTGTTACGACAACTACGGAATGGTAGAGTAAAGAAGTTGTGATAGACTGTTAGCTTATAGACTTTCTTGTTGTGTTTTGTCTTGTCCACCACTTGACTATATACATTAAAGTCAATAATCCAATGTCACGAAAGTGTATAGATCATTTTATTACAAAATTACTCATATCGACTTGAAGAATTGAATAAGATTAAATAATACAATCTCGTTCTTAAATAAGTAATTTTTTTATTTTGATTCTATATCCACTCAGATTAAAATCAATTGAGTTGAACGTACAATTTATCTCTGAAAATTAACATAATATCAAGGACTAACTTGAGAAATGAAAATAAAAAGGGATAATACAAATGTATTAATGTACTGAATATATGAAAATTGTACTATTCTAAAAGTTGCAACACACAAAAACAATATTCCTACATTGAAAATAATTCTATATTACAGGACATTATTACAGAATTATTTGCTTTTTTCTGCATTAAAAAATGTTGAAGAATCAGCTCAAAAACATGCGAGTTTGCGATCCATTTACGTGGATAACCGTTCACCAGTTTTGCTTCATGTAGGTATATATATTTCGTACAAAGAGAACAGATAGAGGATGAGAGAACGAGAGAGAGAGAGAGTCACGATAGGCACCTCCCAGCTGATGTCGGTACCTCCTATCACTATATCTATATAGGGTGCGCAGTAGAGTCTTGGAGCATGTCTCGGGCCGCGAATGGACGTGGTGTGCACAGCAGCAGCACGAGCTGCGAGAGCCGCCGCGGTGTGCAGAGTCAGCGAAATTGCGCGGCGCACGACTCCACGCAGTGATAGCTGCACGCGACGCCTTCGAAGGTCCAATGGGTTGCGTCGGTACGCGGCGCCGTGGTTCACACCTAACAGGCGAGCATCGCCCGATAGTAGGTAGTTTCTTTTGTGCGCGTACACACTAACGCAGCTATATATTCAAGCTGCACTCACACACGCACGTGTATATATATTTTTGCCTTTTGATACGCCGGCTCGGACTTGTTGCGTTTGCGCATTTACACTGGCGCATGCGACAAGCCGACAACGTACACATTATGAGGCGTTTAGTTTTGCAACGGCTCGGAATGTAAATGCAGCGTTGTACGGGTCGCTCCTGTATCAAAGTAAACGGCAATAATAACAATAATGTACAGGAGAGCCCCTACTTCACTGCATTAACATTTTCAGCTGGTGAAGAATTAACTATATACGTATTCTTTCTTGTGCATACTTGCTTCAACAAACGGAAGTGGCATATTTCCTTGAGCATTAGATTCTGTAAAATAACAAAGGGATTTTGGTTATTCCAAGAGTTGATAATTTCGTTACGACGGAGTAATTATTGTACAATAAATGTGTACTTGGCTTGAAGCTCTCCGAAAATTCGTTCAAGGATTTTCATTATCTAATTTTTTTTAAATTTGAAATGATATTAATTCGTAAAGATTTAAAATTTTAAAATATCTACATTGATTGAAGATAATAATCATATTTCAATTTGAACAATAGTAATTAATACAAATTTATGCAGTTCACGAGAATACTTGTGGTTGAATCTAAACACGCTCAAGTTCGTTTTTCTAATACGCCCCGTCGATGGTAGCGTAAACTGCAGACTAGTGTATATTACTCACTTTTAAAATTGGAAAAGATCTTGTTTGAAATCATTGACATTGTACTTCATTTAATTGAAAAAGAGGCGTTCCTTACGCGCGATCATGGGACTAAGTTCTTAAAGCTCTTACTGGCGAATGTGATCCTGTTGCAGATGTTGTTCGCAGGGGCTCGCCATACCTACCCATTTTCAAGGTTCTTATGATGGCCTTTTGTATTTGTATAATCTAAACATGTGGCTTATATGTACCAGTACTTTATACATGCATATATTTGTATACCCCATATACGCAAAAATGACTTTCGTTCTAAGGGGAGAACAGGATACAGGAATAATAATAAAAGCGAATACGTGTGGAAAGACAACCCATCAAAGAGAAGAGAGAGAGAGAGAGAGAGATGAAGCAACAGAGAATGAAATCAAGCTCCAGACTAACGTGTTGCCCTGATGTCGGTTTCATTCGAAAGATGCCACCCTGGGCCACGCCCCTGGATATTTCCAAAAGCCTGCGTGCTTTAATTCGTGGAAATATGTTGAATATGCGAAACCACGAGTCCTGGCGCATGACGACGCAACATGCGTAAACTGGAACACAGGACTAATGAATGATGCGCTTATACGATCTTCTATTGTATCCTCAAGAAAAATATATAACAATTAATTGTTTCAATACTTTTTTTTATATTTTTGAATTATATAATTCTAAAATATCACTGTCTCATGTTTTGTCATAAGTATTTTGTTTACCGTGGATAGAATAATTGTCACTTGAAACCGCGAACTCCAAAATGATTCAAGCTTTCTACGTTCTTGAGCTCGGACAAATTAGGTATTGATAATCAAGAGTTGGGCAAAAGGTGAAAATTGTGCTCACATCCCGCATGTATATGCCAGAGTATCAGGGAACTACGAAATTATAATCTTTCTCCTCTCACGTTCGCCAGAGCAAAATTCGCGCGGGTTGCCTCGTTCAGCCCCTCCTTTCACCAGGAGCGCAAAGCCTCAAGCAGTCTTCTTTAGTATCTCTCTCTCTTCGTATATATGTATACACTGTACACTTGCAAGTATATATGCAGTGCGCTTATTTGTTGAGCTCAATCTATCGGACAAGGCGAGACGGAGAGCTGTCAATCTCTTGCAGCGGGATGATGTTGGCTCCGGTAGAGTGTCCGTAAGAAAGAGTAACTTTTTGAGCGCTTTTAAACCACGATTGTTAATTAATTTTTTTGCCCATCGAACCGATAGCCTCGTGATTGTTTTGTCAACTTGGAGATAGCTATTGTATGCAAATTTCTCGGTTTCACGTATGATAAATTGTCAAGTTCGGTTGTAGCGCGCGGTAGAATGAAAATTTTGCATGCTTCCTCGATGGAGCGTGCGCTCGTGCAGAGCACAGAGGCAGAGAGCAGCGGCGGCGGCAGCGGCAATGTATACACACGCGCGCGGTGGATAGCGTGCGGCAGCCGTTGCCCGTTGCCGCCACGTCGGCGGCGGCGGCTTACACACATCGCTTGGCGCGCAACGTGTTTCCCCTTAACTTTTAATCACTCTACCGCGATATCTTCCGCCTTATCTGGTAACTCCTTAGCTACCATGTTCTCCATTATGTTTGCCTGATGTGAAACGCCGACTGATTAATCCTAAATGATTACGCCGTGTTAATCATCGAGACGTCTTAGCTCGCGAACAGGTGTGAAAAGTTTGTCATTCCGAGAGATAGTCCACGACGAGTTAGATTCTCGAGAAATTTCATCGAGAACGTGGAAAGCCCAAGGGTGCCTATATTCGCAATATAATGAGAGATAATGACCGATCATTTGCCCGCGATCGTTATAATAATTGCCCCATTCACGCCTCGCCAGAGTGTGATACCACCTGCATGCCATAGACTGTACTATATACCGTTTCATCGCAATAACCGCAGGCCTATATAATTAACTATGTAAGTGGAGAATTCGTATGATCTTTCCGAATTCGTGTGGAAATAAAAGTCATCATTCTAGACTGAAAGATTTCAAAGAGTGCTATTTTCAGACAAATATTCATTCTTTTTTATTCAACTTGTTCGCAACCCAATTGGTTACAGGCAAACGCAGGAAATTGTGATTGTAAATTTTCACTTTCAAAATAATTTAATTTTCATTTATAGCTGATAGTTGAAAATACTCAATATATTTTAAGACAACCAAATGGTTTTCAAAACGTGCGTGAATTTTGAGTGAAAATATGCATTGAATGGTCGATATAATTTTTAAAGAGTCGTATACAAATACTCTTATACACATGTTACTACATGTGACAAGCGCATTAAATTGTATGTTTTTGTGTCTCTTCTCCCCTCTTTTATCCTAATTTTCATGCAGCCCGCTGCGAGAATGGACATAATCAACAATTCAACTGTTTGCGTACCAGGCGAGCATCATGAGGCGTTAGTTCGCCGAGACACGAGCTTGCGTGGAATTCCCCGTGCCACCTCCTGCGACGTTCTATTTTCCGCGGTTCGGAAAGACACAATTTTGAGGAAGAGCCGCACGGGCCCTAAGTGTACGGCTGACGTCGCGACGCCCGATTGGTCCTTGGAGGACCCTTTTCGACTCTCATTGGCTCATCGAATCGCCTGTGCCGCCGAATTTTGGTAGGACCACCATCTAGATAGATACCTATGGGCTAATCAGACTACTCCCGCAGCTCCGACATGCTAGAAAACGTTCAATTTCGATGGAATAACAGCAGAAATCGTCGAGTTTGAGCATCGCTAAGGGACAGTGACACTGTTTTTCCCCAAAAATGACAAAGTGTTGGTTGCATAATAGCTCTCCCAACAGATATTATTGGTATAAAACAATATTTTTTAATTCATTTCGAGCCAAAAGTTCATACACATGGATTCGGCTGCCCGAACACTGTAAATTACAGTTAATAACAAAGCTTATCTAAGGACCTGTATCTTTTATTATGGCTTTCCCCTAAAATTTATTATCCGCATTGACGTCAAGGAGGGGATATTGTATACTTACCGTCTTACTCTACCTTGAGCGCGGTGTATATGTCTTTCAAGTTGCCAAGCTTTACTAAAGACGTGCATTGCTAAGCTCGTACATGTGTAGAGTTGTGTATGTATACATTTGTATGTATGTAGGTGTGCGTGTGTGCATCGAGTATATGCAGCGCCAGACTATAGGCCTCAACGACTACATGGCGACTGCTGTCGAAGAACACAAGGCCAATGATGCTGAATTCATCATTATTCAAAGTCACTGAATTGATACTGCATGCGTTCCTGTTGGAAAAATTCTTCCTTGAATGTCAAAGAGTGATTAAACATTATAGTTTCCGCGTAGCTTTTTGATTTAAAAAAAAACAAGACTGAACAACGCTTTGATAGACATCTTAGTCACACTGCACGCTTGGTAGCAACATCTCCATCATCATGCGCTCCTAGTCCGAGGAGGGGCGCTACGAGACAACCCGCGCGAAACTTGCTGTGGCCGGTTGGTGAACACGAACTTCTTAATTCGTCATACTCTCCAAATATTCGGCTGCTCGCATGCGGGATGTGGGCACGCACTATGTACGTGTTCTAAACTGTAAAGAGCTAAGATTTCTTTGCATATGTGAATGAGTTGTGAGTGGAGTAATGAGACAGGGTACTCTGAATATTTGTTAGATTCTTTTTATTAAATTTCAATAACATTTTATTATTTTACCTTAACTTTATTATTCAGCCTGTGTATAACTTTTAAATTAGCATTTTATATTAGAATATGTCAATTCATTACATGTTTCGACATATCATTATTTTATTTCAACGACTCCGTGGCGCAACGGTAGCGCGTCTGACTCCAGATCAGAAGGTTGCGTGTTCAAATCACGTCGGGGTCAAAACTAACTTTTGCTAGTTTTTTGATTGAAAATATAATTTTAGAAATAGTTGTGTAAAATTTTTAATAATAAAATAAATCCACGAAATATCTAATTTTACTGCAATATTTGAAACATTCATGTTATCAAATTACAAAAATTTACCAGTGTAGCCAATGGAAATATTTAATGTTGATTAGTTAAAAAATGTTATTGTTAGAAAAGTATTTTTTTACATATTATAAAATTTGATTTGTAATCGTATTATATGTAACAAGTTATGAATATTTGAGATTGGAGTTACGAATATTTGCGTCAATCTTGATAGGTTGTGACTCCAATTTGATGATTTTTGGGGCTAAATTTAAGGATTATTCGCTTTTTTTAATCCCTCTTGTAACCATATAACATGATAGTATCGCTATATAAAACCGGAGTCGCGATTGCTCCGGATTTTTGGATTAAAAACTCCGATTTCCAAGTCCTCGGTAGTATAGTGGTCAGTATCCCCGCCTGTCACGCGGGAGACCGGGGTTCGATTCCCCGCCGGGGAGTTTTTTTGCTTCTAAAAAGAAGTTTTTAAGAACAATAAATTGTTAGAAGTTTCTTATAACCTAAACTTATGGTTTTAATGCCTAAAGACATCGAAAAAAGTTTTTGAACGGTTTTTTGCCATTTTATACATACAAAACTCGCAGTAACCCCTATATTTAAATATGTAACTTCAAAGAAAACAAAATTATCTTCAATTCGGTCATCTTAAAAACTTTTTATGATCAATAGAACCGAAGATATGTCGGAAAAACGTTTTGAGGAAAAATCAAGTTAAACAATGATATAAGCTATTTTTTCGCTTTAATTAATACAATTTACACGCCGTATCCATGTTTTTTGTTTGGATTTAACTATCATCTAAGATAGGCCACGAAGCAAACTTATCAGATCTAGATTTAAAAAAATCTTTTGCTAAGTTGTAGCTGTTTATGTAGGTTGCGTATTTTATAGCTATAATTTCAATAATTCGGCTTCGATTTCTCGAAAAATTACCTTTTTCCTTACTTTTTATATCAATCCGGTAGGAGGAATCTATAAGAAAAAAATGTAAGCCTAAGCTTTGAAAAAGTTACCCCAAAAAATTTAACTTAAATTTCAACTTTAGTGACAAATCGTAACAAAAGACGTTTTCATCTTGGATTGTTTGTAGAGCGCGAATACGATATTAAAACACCATAATTTATCATTTTTGAAATTTGTTTATATAATATTTTACTACTTGGAGTTTAAATTGATCGGTATATTTGTGTGAAACAAGTTACAATCGATTGATAACACTACTGCTTGACCATCCATTCTTTATTTCAAACGGAATCTCGCCTGCTCTCGTAATAAATGACTCATATTGCATAATTTTCAATGTTATCCAAAACAACTTTCCTATCAAAATATTTGTAAATTTCAGGATATTTATTTATTTTTATTTTAAATTAAAATAAAACTGAGTAATTTTACTTATTCTACAAATACAATTATAAGATCCTACATACCATCGGCGCCGTGGCTTAGTTGGTTAAAGCGCCTGTCTAGTAAACAGGAGATCGGGAGTTCGAATCTCCCCGGAGCCTCAATGTGGTAAAATTTTTTGTCGTTTTTTAGAACTTCTTTTTGCAAGTTTTTTATAAATGAAATTAAATTTAAATTATATTTTTTGTAAACTAGCTTTATTAAGATGGGTAAAATTGTATTATTTTTATAATTAAGGTTCTCTTGATGACGTTCATCATAACTAGATTTTTCTTACAAAAATTTATTTACTCAAATGTGTTCCAAAATTAATACTCAATTAACAAGATTTAGACATCATATACATACACATATACATAATAAGTGCAAAAATCTTGTACATTTACTTTGGTAGTTAGGGATGTTTTACACAGGTTTTTCATCACTATCACGATAGACAGAACTAAAAAATTTCTTGCTGAACTATGTATATTTTTAAAGCCAAACAATACAACTTATCAATCACTGCTCGGTAATACCTGTATGAATAATAGATTGAAGAACGCGTGTGTTGAGTACCGAATGGCTTTTATTTAATATAGCTGGGTGATGATAATAATAATACTATAGATTTAGCGCATTTAAAATGGTATTTACAAGCTCCTATGTGTTGAAATCATTACAAAAATCATCTTTAACATTAAATATCTCTTTAACTAATTCGTTGAGGGATACATTAAATTATATTAATAGAAAGGTGAGGATTCAAGCTATCCACTGGTATGTTTGCGTAGATAACCAAGATACAGTTGATTCAGGTCGATTTCTGGCCGTACTCCCATAAGAGTCCATATTAACAATGTGACTTTTACATTAATAGTTCTCGAAAGTTGGTTCATCAAACGGGACAAAAATTTCGGGGAAATATCAAGGAAGTCACAAAGAACAACCCTTTAAATTTTAAAAACGATATATTCATTTTCGTTCCATCACCCAACTATCTTCAAAGAATAAAAAAAGAAACATTGTTTCGTGTACTAGTCTAGAAGCCTTACAGGTTCCCGCTTCATAATGAATCCCGTAAGATAAACCTAGGTGTTTTCCTCGTATTTTTTTACCGCTGAACACGAATTTTCGAGGTGGACATCGATCCGAGTGTCAGTATATTTGTTATTAACAATTTAATTGTTTAAACGGCTATAACTCGTAAACGATTGAATATAAATTGAAACAATTTGACGTAATTTTATTCTAAATAAAAAAACAAAGAGATTGAATTATTATAAGTTAAAATCGGTTCATTAGAAAAAAAGTTATGGACAATTTTGTGTTTTTTTTTGCCAAGTCGAACCAAATCTGCTACTTTCGAGTTTTTAAAGATTTTTAATTCGTTATGTATGCACCGGATGAAAAAATGACAAGAGAAACTTTTGGTTTAGGATTGTCCAAGGAGTCGAAAAATATTTTTTATTTTGCAAAATCAACATTTTTTTTGCAATAACAATTATTTGTTCATTTTTTTTATGCAAAAAAATAATCTTTTCCCCGTATTTTTTTCTGCTGAACACGAATTAAGAGGTTGGCAATCGATCCGAGTCGCTGTCCAATTTTTATTAACAATTTATGAAAAATTCAATTAAGAAAAACGTGTTTTTAATTATTAATAAATGAAAAGTTTATGTTATTTTTTACTTTTCCTTAATTGAGTTTTTCATAAATTGTTAATAACAATTGGAACGCGACTCGGATTATGATTATGTACCTACCTCTTAAATTTCAAACCATTGGTTTTCAAAAATTTTATACTACTTCAAAATAACTTATATCGAAGGTTTATACCTTTGCTACTTCGAATTGTATCAATAATAAGTGTTGTGTGACTTATGTGACTTTACGTCCAATAGAATACCGAGATCACGTTGCAGTAGACACTTTTGCTCAGATGTAGTTTTGTGTATGTTCGTGATTTTTCTTCTAATACACTCAAGAACTTAAAAAAAAAAGGAAGTTGAAGTATTCTTGATGAAGTTTTTGGAAGTTTATGCATCGATTTCGTGCAAAGAATTTGTAACACAAAATTACAATTAAATAAAAACCGGAGTTTTTCTGATTTGTTTGACAAAGTATCATCGTAATTAGAATAGCAATTTTTGTGGTAAAAAAAGGCTAATCTTGAAAAATCAGCAAAAATTCAAAGGGGAGGGGGGGGGGGGATTAAAAAGTTTGGTTCTCGTTTTTTTGATCATAATAAGATAGTTATGGATAGTGATATAAGAATCTGAAGTGAGCCATTTCGCAATTATGGAAATAGTAATCTGTCGAATAGTTCAAGCTAGATTTAATCTGAGATTATAACATCGTGTATTTTTCGATATTATATTTTACCTATATTGTATTGATGATCATATTAAGATTTGCAAAAAGAATTCGACGAGGATGGGATTCGAACCCACGCGTGCAGAGCACATTGGATTAGCAGTCCAACGCCTTAACCACTCGGCCACCTCGTCTTCATGTCGGGCAGAGCCAAAATATCACTCAGATCGCAAATTTTTGTCGAAAATGAGGCATATTCATTTTTTCAAATTAAATGTATTTTTTAAAAATGATTAAAAATAACATTTTAAAATTATTATATTAATCATAGACATTATTCATTTTTGCTCGATACAATATCACCTAGTATAATTCATCGTAAGGAATTAGAATTTATAAATAACTGAAACATCTTCTGATTAATCATTTAATCGTAGAAAGAAGAAATTTTGGGTATGAAATTGAACATTTTCTCTACGAAAAGAACAAGCTTATAATTAAAGTATTTCAATTACATCGAGAATAATTCCGTAAACATCGTCTATTATAAGCTTTTATATAAAATAGAAGCGACATCTGTGCCCGGTATCCGGTAGTCATTAAGCAGACGATTGCAGTGTCATGTTATTTTGCTGCAGTAAACACGCATGGTTTTATTTGCTCTTGTTTGATTAGACTCAAGTGATATGTAATTAAATAGGTTCAAGGCTGTGCGTATATCAGTGTAAATAATATCATCATTGTTTATTCTCATTTATTTGAATTTGACGTTGACTATTTATTTTCGAAATTTTTGTGTAAACCAAGTATAAATGATACCGATAATTGCCAAAATGAGACTGTACTTGTAAACTATGTATATGCCTATCGTACTTCCATACTCATAGAAAAAAGATAAGCAAGTACGGTGCATATAATCACTAGAGGGAAACAGAGTGCGTACATACATGCTAGTCAATTGACGGAGTTGAATAACAACCAGTTTGACTTACACAACATTATAAAAGTATGTACAGGCCATCTCGCTGTGTGGTAGCGTGCTTACGTTTTGGTATGCCTCGTCTTAAACACAACGCAACGAAACGTCCCCCGGGATGGACAACTTTCAAGAGCTACTTTATGCTCCGGTTTACAGCGAGAAGACCTGCAAGTTTTTGGAGCAACAGTTTTCGAGGCTTCAAGGTAAATTGCATTTTTTTATGAGGATAATGCATATCGGACAATATCAAATTATATAACTATTGTATCATTAATATCTTGTATCTTATCTCGTAAATAGGCGAATGCTATCTAGATCATGCAGGAGCTACCTTATATGCTGATAATCAAATTAAATTATCATTGAATAATCTGCTTTCCTCACTTTACACCAATCCGCATTCCAGTGGTCTCAATGCAAATCTTACAGAAGAAACCATTGATAACATCAGATATCGGTATGACGTTTCAATAGGTACAAAAATAATTTAATTTTACTCGTACGTTAATGCTAAAAATTATTTTGATTTTTAGGGTATTGGAGCATTTTCATACAACTCAAGATGAGTATAGTATTATTTTTACCTCTGGCGCAACTGCCTCATTAAAGCTTGTGGCTGAGACTTTCAATTTTCATAATGGATGTAATGAAAAGAACGATGGACAATTTGTTCATATTCAGGATAATCATACATCTGTGCTAGGAATGAGAGATCTGGTTGTTCAAAAAGGAGCTAAAGTCACTGCAATCAATTATGATGAGACATTCACAATTCTCGAGTTAAATTGCAATGAGAACCATTCTTTTCAAAATGACAAGGCGAATTCACTTTTCGTTTACTCAGCGCAGTGTAACTTTTCAGGATTCAAATATCCATTGAGCTGGATAAAAAATGTTAAGAATGGGTGTTTAAATTCTTATGTTCAAAGTGATAGCAATTGGTTTGTCATGCTGGATGCAGCTTCTTTTGCGGCAACAAATGATCTTAATCTTTCAGTGTTTAAACCAGATTTTGTCTGTATTTCATTTTATAAAATGTTTGGATATCCTACTGGATTGGGAGCTCTTTTAGTTAGAAACGAAAGTGCAGAAGTACTAAAAAAAGTTTATTATGGAGGAGGAACTGTCGATGTTGTTCTAAGTTCCAAAATGCAACATGTGAAAAAAAATTCATTGCATCAAAGGTAATAATAAAAAAATCTTTACATTAAAAGTGGGAAATTATCAATTTTTTTTATTAGAGAAAACTTGGAACTTACAAATTTTTCATTAAATATACTTCATCAATTCGTTAAAGTTATCGAGAATTCTTTATACTTGAATATTCGAAGTAATTATTTAAATATGTGTAAATAACCGAATGAGAAAAAAATAGAAGAATATTTTAATGGACATGCATAATTTTAACAATTATGAAATTTTAGGTTCGAAGATGGAACAATTTCATTTTTATCTATAGCATCTCTGCAACATGGATTAAAAATTTTATCAGATATAAGCATGTCTCAAATATCTGCACATGTATTTTCGTTAGCCAGATATTTACACCATTCTTTGTTGAGTTTGTATCATCATAATAGACAGCCACTCGTTAAATTATATTGTGATTCAGATTATGAAAATATAAATTTACAAGGTGGAATTATTTCATTTAACGTGTTCAGAGCCAATGGAGAATATGTTGGTTACACAGAAGTTTTAAATATGGCAGCGTTATATAAGATTCATTTGCGTACTGGATGTTTTTGTAATCCTGGAGCCTGTCAAAGGCATTTGCAGTTATCAAATGATGATATTTTAAACAACTACAATTCCGGCTATACTTGTGGAGGTTCAACTGATTTAATTAATGGCTATCCAACGGGAGCTGTACGTGTCTCTTTTGGATACATGTCAACAGAAAAAGATATTCAATCATTATTGCTGATGCTCGTTAAATGTTTCATTAGTGGTCCAGAAATCATAAAATATCCATTATGGAGTTCTGACTTCAAATTAAAGTTAAAGCTCAACTTAGAAAATTTAAAAAGTGTAGTAATTAGTGACGATTATAAAATTAATGATACAGACTCAAAGAATACCAAAATTAATAAATTTATAAAAATTAGAAATGAAACAGTAGAACTGATGAATAACAATACTATTGCATCAAATGTTTATAAAAAAAATCAAACCAGTTTTGAACTATTCAAAGTATTTCTCTATCCTATCAAATCTTGCGGTTCGTATGAAGTTAAAAACTCCTGGAAGTTGACGTCAAAAGGGTTGCAGTATGATAGAGAATGGATGATAGTTACTTCTACCGGTGTTTGTTTAACGCAAAAACAAGAGACAAAACTGTGCATGATTAAACCTATCATAGATTTAAATCGAAATGAATTAGTCTTGCATTATCCAAATATGCCATCAATATGTGTTCCATTAAATATTGCATCTTATGAAATTGTAAATGGTAAACTTTGCAAGGGAAAGATTTGCGGTCACAAGGTGGAAGGTATTGATTGTGGATCTGAAGTTTCAGAATGGTTAAGTTTAGCATTAGGGAGACCTAATCTCAGATTAATACGTCACAGTGAATCTTCAGAAAAAAAGAGTACGTAATAAAATATATATTCATAGATAATTTTCTAATGTTTTATAATGTAAATTTTTGTACACAGAAATAAATAAGCCAGAATTGTCATTTGCTAGTCAGAGCCAATATCTCCTTATAAATTCAGCTAGTATTTCATGGCTTGCAAATGAAATACCTAATGATTTTGATTGTATCAAGGATACAATGTTACCCAGATTTCGCGGTAATTTTGTAATTAAAGGCTGTGCTCCATTTGAAGAAATAAACTGGAAATCTGTTAAAATAGGAAACTGTACGTTCCAGGTAATTTCTAAATATTATATTATTAGTACAAGTGATGATTATTTTTGCATAATTTTGGAATTTCTTTATATTTATTCTCAATAAATATTAAATTAATTGAATTTTTGAAGGTTGAAGGGGTATGTACAAGATGTCAAATGATTTGCATTGATCAAACTACTGGAATTAAAACTGTTGAACCATTAAGAACTTTGGCGGAAAAATTTCATGGAAAACTAAGATTTGGAATTTATTTAGTTAAGAGTGGCATAGAAGATGACTTAAAAATTGGAGACAAAGTTTATTGCAATTAAAATTGAAGTTAAAAATGAATCAGCTAAAAATTGAATATGTAACGATATCTATGACAGATCGTTGTGCTTTGCACAAAAAATACTTTCATGTTCATTTCTAAATTTGATCCAAGTGATGATTATGAGGTATATTATGAATGGTTTGAAGAGAGCTGATATATTCAAAAAAGGTTATTTACTTTTCATTAGTAGTTTTTCTTGATTTCAGTATATTTTCAAAATTCACCAGCTTTGGTTTTGCACTGGATATAGTTTTTTACATGCAGAAGCTCCATCTCAACGAGTTTCGCTCGTGTTAAAATTCGTGACCTTTTACAAAGAACGAGCCTTAATTTTTTAATATTTTCACATTATGGTGTCCTTAGAACTTTCAAATCAGCTAAAAATGAATGATTGTAGAATTAGTTTAAAATATACATATCGAAATATTACGACATTATTTACTCTAAGTAACTGTGATTTGTACAATATTTTACTTTTAATATCAGACTTTAAATCAAAAGTATATTATGCATTTATATTTATATACATTTGTACACTTAAGCGTTAATTATATCTAACACTTTTATTTATTATACACATATTTTATCGTAAATTAAGATTTCAAATGCATAAATTATTTTATTTAACTAGTTGCACACGTAATTGGCTGTTCTTTTTTTATCTTAGTGGGCATTTCTCCTTGTGCAACATGTTGAACTGCTTCTGAGACTGCATTAAAGTCTGGAAAAGCCATTGTTTGCAATTTTGAGTAAACTAACTCATTGTTAATTTGTACTTCAAAAGATGCTAAAAATAAAAGATAAATCTAATTATAGTATCGGATTATTATAAATTTAAAACAATAAATTTTTGAAATATGTATCTACCTTGTCTTCCTTCTTCACCAGTTACTGTAGCTTCGGGCACTGCTTTTTGAATAATTTCGGACATCTCTAAAAATTGTTTAAAATGACCGCATGATCCACTGAAACCATAACAATAAATTGTTACATAACTCAAGAAGTTAATTCAAAGAAAAGAAATAAATTGCCCTACCAATACTCTACATTAACAAGCACTTGAGGCTTTTCCATGGTTAGATATAGAGTTTATATTTCTCGTAAATAGAAAATTATTTGCAGAATACAACAATCGCATAGCAGTATTGTGATCCTATCTAGCAGACAGTTTGCAACGATGGCATTTGTCATCTCGAATCACTTCTAACTAATAAAAAGCGGGAAATTTAAATATCATTGTTATTACTTGTTACTTTTCAAAATATAATACTCTCTTTTGAATTGTAAATATTAAATTATGTGACATTTAGATCATTAGGAAATTTTATTAACATTATTATATCTCGATTAAAATGTTCTCATCTGTCGGTAAAGGTTTACTTACTAGGCAGATAATTTCGCCAAGCTGCAAAGAGATGGCGAGATATGTTGGAAAACACTATTGGAACAAGCAGTGCTATAGGGTACTTGTATTTAGCCTACCCGTTCGCGTATACATTATTTTATCGCCTTTAGCCACGGTAACCGCATGCTGCTGCGTTATCACCACATTTACCGTAGTTCATGCGTCATCGCATTGCCAATAAAGTTTTGGAGCGCTGGACTGTACGGATGAACGATAACTGCAGTACATTTGCTTACGTGCATCGTGATGTATAATTTTTTGGCGTTACACACAATGAACTGAAAAAAAATCAGCTTTGGACAATTGTTTTTTTGTACACGAAAGTCCGCAGCGAGCAACAAACATAAAAAAATGACATAACTCGCTCGATAAATTCCATCAAGCCTCTTCTCCTCGTGCGCGAGAACACTAAACCGATTAAATCGTGTGTCGGCGCGCGCGCTCGTGAGAAAAAAAAGCAACTAAAGCGCGTTAACAGGTGAAATCGCTCCAACTCCGTTGTACATACGTATATAGCTATATATAATAATACTTTACGCGTCGCGTCCGCTTGTTGTTTTTTTTCCTCCTCGGTGCCAGTATTATCGTTGCAGCAGTGCTTGGCGCTCGCGCACACACACGCACCCGTATACACAACGCGGGCGGGCGGGCGAGCGAGAGAGAGAGAGAGAGAGTTATTTTACCCACATAGTTTTCAATTCTCGCGCGTGCTCGTGTAAAGTGTAAAAAGCTCTTCCGAGTGAACGAGAGAAAGGCTCCGAGCGTGTGTGTATTGTGTGTGTATGCACGTGAGAGAGCGAGAGAGAGAGAAAGAGCCGGAGAAATGGATTACGATTATTCGCTGAAGTTTCTCGCACTCGGCAATTCGGCAGTGGGAAAAACGAGCTTTTTGTATCGGTACGCCGAAGCTGGTAGCGGAGTAGCTTTTAATCCGTCCTACCATCCCACTGTTGGTATTGACTTCAAGGAAAAGCTAGTAGTGAGCTTTATTCTTCTTTATATTATTTTTATTTTACTTTACTCCCTCTGTCTCGGATAAAACACGTTTTCTTATCTCCACTTCTTTAATACTAGTCTTATAAAATTAATACAAAAGTAAAGTAGTGAAACACATATTTCTTCTACAAATAAAACTTTAATTGACCGCTGTCAATTTTTATATAAATATATAGGCATTATTGCTATTTTTTTTTTATTATTTCTTACTAAGCACATTAATATGCAGGTGTACGAGCCTCGGGACGGCAAACACATAAAAGTGCTGCTGCAGCTGTGGGATACAGCTGGCCAAGAAAGGTATTAAATAAAGAAACTTCCTTCAAAACTTACTCGTCCGTCTGATTTGCAATTTATTTGAAAAAAATGCGCAGTTTTTATTGGTATAAAATCGATGAGAATCGAACTTTTTGAAAAAGTTTTGACGATATTGAAAATTCACTAATATGTATAAAGTTAGAATCAAACGATGTCGTTATTATTTTTCGTCTATATACGCACCATTATCGTTGACCTCGAAAAAAAGTTCTCTCTCTCTCTTCCACAATCGCTCACCCCTCTTTTCCTCTTCATCACTCGTATCAATTTTTAACGAGTGTCTTTAAGCTGGCGACTATGTTCAGGTTCCGAAGTTTAACGACGACGTTTTACCGAGAATCGATGGGCTTTTTTCTGCTGTTCGACTTGACAAATGAACAGTCCTTTCTCGCTGTAAGAAATTGGTTGGATCAGCTTAGGGTATTGCTCTTTTATCTTAAAATAATAATGAAAAATTGCGTCGACGTACTGTGTTACTCTTCATATATTACCAAAGTAACGAGCCGTGCCGAAAAAATTCTATTTCTCTCTTTTACGAGAGCTGTTTCATATCTCGAGCAATTATGTCGCTTTTAATCTTTATTTCACACGCGGGCATGTTCAGTCTAATAAATGCAATCAAATTTTCGCGCGTCAAAAAAGGAACCAATCTTTCTTTGAGCTTTCAGTTTATTATTAATATTAAAAAAAAAAACGTCATAATAATTTCAATCTCTTCTGTGCTTGAAAATAAAACGAAAAAAATAAAATAAAAATAACACCGAGCTGTGCGCCACGCAGGACAGTATAACGATATAATACAAGATAAAAATGCTAATTACCCGAGTGTGCAATACTGCGTGGCCATGCACACAAAATATGTATATAGGTACACACGACGCGCGCGCATACATACGGCTATGGTCTAAAAAGGCTCGTTGCGGTCGCCTGGGACAATGTGCAATCTCTCTCACGAGGTCGCCGAGCGCGTCGACTTTTTAACGGAGTATTTTGATTGCTCGAGATTCTCTCTGCCTGCGCGGGCCTATATAAATAACGATATTATATATCGGCCTCTGGCGTGGTACACACGTGTTCGCGACCGTACGAGGCCAAAATGTAAACTAATTTCCCATACAGTACGTTCTCGACATTATATTTTATGTGTATTTGTACGCAGTCGCACGCCTACTGCGAGGATCCAGACGTCATTCTATGCGGGAACAAGTCCGATCTCGAGGCTGCGAGAGTTATCAGCGAGAACAATGCGCGCGAGCTCGCCGACAAGTATGGGTAAGCAGATTATATGCACGTAGATTCGGATCCGATCTACGCTCACTTGTAAATTTGATCTGTACTCTAAGATTTTCGAGCTTATCGCGAGACAATATGTTCGATGTGAATAAACACGACTTTTTCCAGTAAGAGTCCGCTGAAAGTCCATTCGCCAAACTGATTAATTTATTGATGTTACGTTTCAACAATATAATCACGCGGATCGAATCGATGCTGCTACGCGTCTCGGTTCACTCGGTCATAGCTGTTCTGTATTGACATATTCCATAGCTGATAAAGCAAATGGAAATAATAGATTATACCACTGCTATCTTTGGTGAGCGGATAGTGTAATTCAAAACACACAATGGAATTTGCACTACTGCACTGTTATAATATTATATGATGTCGAGCGCGTGCGCACACGTGTTCGATTTGTGCATTTAGTAAAAAATTGACATTTGATGATTTCAGCATGGTGTATCTGGAGACAAGTGCGGCCACCGGTCAAAATGTCGAGCGAGCTGTGGATATTTTACTGGATCGAGTGATGCGTCGAATCGATGCGGCCGTTGATCGAGCTCTATTGCCTTACGATAGATCGCCCACTGGCCTCACCAAGGATGACCCTGTCAAGAAGACTACCAAGTCCTCCTGTTACTGCTGACTTTGATAAGAAATATAATCACGTTACGGCCTCGGTCAATTCAATATTTTACACCTCCTTGAAGAACAATGAAACGAAAACAGAAAAAAAATTCGCTAAATATGTTTACGTATAACCGTGTGTTGGAAAAAAAGTCTGATTCGATTGTGGTATACCTGCACGCATGACATGAGCGCTGGATAGTCTATCGAAAGCTGCAGACACACAATTCCACTGTCGCGTCTACGCCAAATCCCGTCACACACTCACATATTACATTGTATTCGCGCGCACTGAAAATTCCACCTATATACGGAAGAAATGCAATATTGATTTTCTATTGCCTTTCAACCGCGCACACCTTGCAGCTAGCTACTACTTGCAGATGTATTATTATGAAATTCAATATAACTACCGTTTTATTGGTAATACTAGAGTTCCGAAGGAAAATATTTTTTTTTTCTTGCACGATAAGCTCGATCGCGAAGGAGTTTAGTTTATTTTAAATTTCATTTCTCTTTGATAAGAGTTTTATTTGCGGTTTATTGGGACTATATGGTCAAAATTGAGATTGGTCAATGAATCAAATTTTTTTCAATCAATGAAAGTTTCACAAATTTTGTTGGTGGAAAAACGTTGATATCAGAACGAGAATTACGCTTTTTAAAAAATGTACTTTACTACTCACATAAATCAAGCTAGCTGATGTATTTGGTCAATTTTAGACAGTAAAATGTAATATCTGAACATACGTCTTTGCATAGTTCGAGGGAGCAAAATAAAAAAAAATATATATAGATAGCAGTATGTAAATTTCGATGGATAAGAGACAATAATCATATCCATACGAACAGCTCGTGGGAATAGAAGCACATACACCATCAATTGTTTCAACCTAGATTGCCGCGTGGACGCATGGGAATGGAATATATACATACATATACGGGCTATATATACACGTAGAAATTGTCTGCCCTTTGGAGCTTTGCAGCGCTTCAAGAGCTGCGGTGAAGAGAGAAACAGCAAGTGCGCGACTGAGAATAGAAAAGAGAAAATGAGGCATGGTTTTTTCATATCTTTGTTACACAAACTGAAATCGATCCTCGGAGGAAAGAACGAGATGTTTATTACGTTCGCAGTTTTTCACTATTTTATTTTATGTGCACATTTCGGTAAGTTTATTTAAATGGATTTTTGCTTAACAGGCCTCGACGCGTGCTTCAATTTGAACTCTTCGTCTATTTTGAATGGGCTCTAGAGTTTCTAGCTTTTTCAACGAAAAAATATTTTTATTATCGGTATTTTAGTGAACATGCATTTTATGCGCTAAACCATTATGTAATTTTGCACGAATTTTGTGTATCTGAGGTTTGGTAACAATAATGGCAACAATATCTACACGAGGTACTACGGCAATGTCATCCGTTGACAACGTTGTCGAGCAAAGATAAGTCGCCACTTGCCAATTATATCTTGTAACGGGTGTTCTACTTTGGCTATTCTTGTATGTGTATATATGTGCATGTACAGTACACATTATTATGTAATGTAATAAACACGTACAAATTAACATGGATAATAGAACAAAAGGTTTCGAGTAACCTTTGTGCGTATGTAGAGATATGAATGTTCACATAATATACGTATGCCCTAAAAACCATAATCATGTCATAGCAACATTTAATGCTCGAGAAATCTTACATGGTATGCGTATAAATTATATTTCTAAATACAAAATTTTAGCTCATTGTCACGATTTGATGTTAATAAAAATATCAGACTTTCTTTTATTTTTTTCAAATAATTTATATTTTTATGCTAAATGCCTTAACTAGGAAATAATATGAATATAAAAATAACAATTGATTGAAAATAATGTCAAAAAGTTCTCTAAAATTTAAGTCTGGACAATTACATAAGTATCAGTGATTTTGCTTTTTTGTTATTACCAAAAAATATTTGTGTTTATGTTTTTTGGTCGAACATGCGCAGGATCGACCCTAAAAAAAGTAGCTTTATGAAATAAGGCATCTCATCTGAATCATCGTTAGATTTTACTTCGGTAAGTGCCTCTATATGCAAGCACTTCTCTTACATTCTCATCTAACTTGAACCTTATATCACCCCTCCCCGCACAAAGGATTAGAAGATCAAAGACAATGTTTAATCTTCATCATTGAATAGTTTTTGGGTTTGTATTCTCCTCACATCTTTTTTAACCTCCTCATCTCATTATTATGAAGTCGACATCAATTAACATATTTAACATGTTATCAATCAGTTAGAAATAAAATATAATATTCGTTAAAATTTGTAAAATGGGTAACGCGTGGGTGTAGATTGCTTAAAAGATACAATCTCAAATTTCTTATAATTGTGAGCAAGGATACTGATATTTCATTTGAGATAATTGTGTAATGCTTTTAATAAAGTAGAAATGCATATGATTGAGCTTAATGGTAATCTATTATTGTAATTCGAATGTTAAAACACACTTGTGTTAATGGCTCTTGTGTCGTCTCGTACGAAGAATACTAGAAATATTCGAAATGCTATAAGTAAAGACTATTTCAAAGCGAATTATAAGTATGCGGTTTAATGATCGAGACGTTCGTTCTAATTGAGATGTAAACCATCGTGTGAATTGTGGAAACTGATTCATTTGAAGTCATTCCTTTGACTTCCTTATGTAAGTATATGTGCACGTTCAATAAAATCGCTATTAAGTGAATTGTTTAAATTATGCGAGCATTCTAATTTTAAAATTATTCCACTAATGCTCCCCATTAACATGCACTTCATTTACAGAAGATTACTTTGCGTGTATAAGTGGCAGAACTGTCTAATCAATTTAATATACATGTAATACATTACCAATTAATCTTCAAATGTCCTTTTTTGTAGAAGGAAAAAATTATGGCATCATGAAAAACTAGAGTTGTATTTTATTAGTTTCTTCATGTCTCTATAAAGATAGACGTAGAGCGCGCGTATATATCTATAGAAATTTAAGTTTTCCGAAAGAACATGAGTGGAGCGAGAAAAACGAGAAGTTATGCTTCAGATGTAGTCGCGCACGCTTTCCTCCTTCTTTACCTTTTCCTTCTCTTTCTCGTTTTTTTATTACAAAGCAAACAGCCAAGTCGGTTGGAAGTCATTATTGATGCCCCGAAGCAGGAGTAGCAGCAGTAGCAGCAAGAGGCGAGGCTTGAAGGGGGTACAGAAACGTGACTCAGCTCCCAAAAGTAATCGCAAAATTCCTTTTATCTCGAGTATTTTATCAAGAGCCTCTTCTCTACTATCTGCTCCTAGGACAATTGAAGTATCTACGTGGTCGTTCTTTTTAAAACGTATCCCATTTTTCACACTCGATATTACAACTGACATATCGCTCTCCATTACCTCATGGAGTGAGCGTAATTCTTGCTCCGCATATAGCTCACGCGAAATCTCAGCTTCCCTCCGTAAATAAACCGAAAGCCGAGTTACCCGCCGTTACGAAGCTCGTCTATTTCATCTTTTTGCTGGAGGTACAGTCGAAAATCTCTCGATTCGGAACTAGGAGCGAAATGGGGACTGCAGCAGGCGGATCGGAAATCACGCGTATCTCCTGCGCTCGTGAAGTCCTGGAGAACCGAGAGAATGCATCTATGCATGGAGCTGTGACGGGACGTCGGATGCATCTTGTTGAGGGTATCGTGAACGTGTGCGGTGACCGTTGACGAAACGGTACGCCCGAAACTCCCAGCACTCGGCTCAACAATCGGCAAATCCGATTCCATTATTTTCTTGCGAATTTTTTTCGACGTGGATTTTCCTACTCCAATTTTATGACTTTCTGGAAGAAGGCATTTCATTGAGTACAATTATCCATGTGTTCTTCTACTATTTTCTCATTGTCGTATGTTTTTTACTGATTTAATTGGCGCAAGTATAACATGCATTCTTGGGTGGATTTTTCTCAAATTTTTGTGTATGTAGGAGAGTGTCAGTACCAGTCAAACAAAGCATTGAGTTGAAAAATTTCAAAGCACCACATACTTTTGTATACAATTTGATACAAAAAGCTCGACGCAATAAAACATAGCCGCGTTTACAAAACTGCCGAGTGACACACTCCAAGTTTTCGTATTTTAGAGAAAACTTGGTGAATTTTCCACTTCTCAAACTGCACTCGCACACACAACAACAATGTAAGAATACATATATTTTTAAGATGCTCGTGCGGAATTGCTGCTGCTGAATTTTTGTACGAAATCATAGTGGTACTTGTGCGCGCGTATAATACACAGTGTATATAACGAGAGAGAGGCTAAAGCTCGCCGGATCAAAAAGTAAATCGTGAGATGATCTTCGAAGGCTGCAATAGCGTTATAACCTTTATAAAGCGTCTCGCAGTCAGTAGTACGACTAAATTTAAGTTCAATATTCTCGAGGAAAGTCCTCCTTCATCCCGATTTACACTATCGACTATTGCGTGCGCACTGGTTTGAATTTCATTTATCCTTGTGGCTTAATTCAGCCATAAAATTTTTTCAATTTTTCCAGTTCATCTATTGCAGTTTACAATAATTGCAATCGCAAGTCAGTGTTGAGGCAATTTATTTTTTATCAGCCCAGAAGATTCGGTTTAATATGGCAAGCATCCGATCATACAGCAGATAGTTAAACATCAATTAGCTCGTCCGCGCTTCAAACGATGAAATCTCCTCGTTCTTCTTCTTCTTCGTCTTCTTCTTCTTCTTCTTCTTCTTCTCAACTTCGAAAACAAGTTAACAAGTCTCATTATATAGTTCGTATAAGTATATGCCAGGCCGTTGAAAGCGTATATATCCCCAGCAAATATCGTTCATGTGGTTTCGCCTTGAGTTTCGAGTTATATATTACATTTAATTATAATTAAATTAATTCCAACCTTGCTTGATGTTACCTTATTCACGTGTGATCTTTTTATCGTGTTACACAAGTGGTAAGCCGTTGATTGGCATTGATGGATAGTTATCGCATAGAACTTATGATACTTCATCTAGGATTCTTTGCGAAACTCTAAAAACTGAGCATTTTGTGTTGTGAATCATAAAAATCGGGACTTGTATGACATTTAACTTATGACAGCGTTGCAAGTTATTTATATACACATGTTCTTATTCGATTTCTCGTATCATTTTCTTCATCTTATATTTATAATTACGATACGTAGTTGTATTAAATATCATTATCACCGTCTCCATGACTGTGCAGTAGAAAGTAGCTAATCTCAAGAGAATCTCTAGCGTGTTTCAAATTATGCAAGAGGGAAAAGAGGAAAAAAATGTATACACAGCCGAGAAAGAGAGAGAGAGAGACGAAAAGAAATAAAAAAGAAGAGACTTGAAGCAGAGCAAAGAGAGAATAACCTTCGAGGCTAGAAGTAATTTCCCATGCTGTCAGCGCTAGAAACAAGAGAAACGGACAGTACAGTAGGACTAAGGGGTAGTAGAATCTCACCGCAAGGCTCGTGCGAGCTCTAGACACCTAAAACGTCTGTGTATTTGTGTGCGGGTCTGAGTGTACACGTATACAGGTTTTAAAGAGAAAGGAAGAGAAAGAAACAAATTACAAGGGTATACTAAAGAGCAGACAACGTAGACATTTGTTTGGCTCGTCCTTTTGGTCTTTGTGAACGCAGAGCTCTTTTATCTGCACGTATGTATGTTTAGCTGTTCTTTCACGAAAAACGTCATTACTTTATCAATATATCTTAAGCTATCTATATATGCAGCCGGAACGAAGAAATATGAAAGTCTCTTTCAAACTTACCCTGCGAACAAATCTGTGACCGCGTGCGCACAGCCATACACCCAAATTATTCGCTTTTCCCAACTTCTTGGACATTTTAAGATAAATTTCCTTCTGTCCATTAGAACATGCTAATATGCATGGAAACATAATGAACGATCGTAAATAAACTTCTCTATAATACATTACATTTTAAAATAGTATGATACAATTTTAAATCAAATGATACATATATGAAAAATTGAATAAAAATATTGTAAAATATGTGTAAACACTAAAAAAATTGAATTTATTGTATATTTGCAGGTTTTCCAATTATTTTGTAGTTTAGAACCGGTTATAATCGAACAAAGCGATCAGTTATGGTTGAACAAGAATTTGGATTGCGAACCCTTTACGTAGTAGAAAGGCTCAAGAAAAGCTCGTTTAAAAAATACATCAATATGGTACCTAAGGTTAGTATCAGGCCTCGCAAGTACATAAGATATTGCATGAAATAGCTTTTGTAAGAGCTGATCTTCATAAAATCTACATTACCATAATGCAAGGTTGATATTAGATACCCCATAAGTTTGAGATACGAAAAAAATGTTAATTAAGATTCAATAACGACTTTTTCTAAAAAATAATAAAGCAACGAAAAATCGATTAATTCAAGTAAGACGTGATTGGACACATGAAAGAAGAAACAAGGTCCTCGCGGAAAAAGAATTCTATTCAATATTATTTGATTTAATGAATAACACGAGTTCTGTAAAGTCGGATTTTTTTTCAATATTAAATGTCTATTAAGTATCGGTAGCGCGTGAAAGAACAGCAATTACGAATATACAGATACGTGGAACTTTTCGTTTGAAAGCCTCGTCGATGAGTGCGCGGTATCGGCAGATGAAAGATAAGCGAGGTGTGCAGCACCCGTCTACACGCCTGGCGAAGGACTTATTCACAAACGAGAAGTCGAAGATATATATCTATAGACCAAATTCAGCTTCGCGATACGTCGAGAACAGGGGGGCACGATATATATATAATGTACGTATACGTATAGCGCAGCGGCGAAGGTATATAATGTTTCTGCATCTCGGAAACACGCCCAGAGCGTGTTAAAGCTGCTTAACACAGAATCGCACTGCAGTGTGTCGAGGCGGCTGCTGCTGCCGCTGCGCGTCGTGTGTAAATCTATTGCAAATGACAAGGTGTAGGAAGGGGAGGAGGGGAGAGGCTCGAAGCTTTGCGGAAACGCCACCGACTGCACAGCCATTGATCGCTATTTATACCGTATGAACGGGCCGTTTGCTGCGAAACACCCACGCACTGCAAAAGGATACACCGGCATGTGCCCCTGTATTTCACTCGTCTACAAACTCACACACACACACACACACACACACACGCGCACACAGTGGCTTCTTCGATTTATCGATTTTCTGTAAGATGCACATTTAGCTCCGTGTTTCGCGGTCGTGTCTTGGAATTATCTCGGGGATTAGTGTCGATGTGTTTTTCACCAGGTTAATTGCAGTTTCGCGAAGATATTATGTATAATGCATCACGTTATTCATTCGTTAAGCTATGTGTTCTGCAATGGGGAAAAAAGTCGCCTCGCCGTATAAAGCCGATTTAATATTGTGCATCACGCACGTAGTAAATGCAAGGCATTGCTGTAAGCCTTAAGCGATCGCAGGAGTGAACTCAAATTCTATAATACTCCCGTGTCAAAGGTGTACATCCCGTGCAAATGCAAAACGCACAGCTGTAGGCATGCTACTGCGTGCACTACATTAGATCTAGAGCCAATTAATTTGGCTTTCAAACAGTGGGGCCATGCGAGTGTGCCTCTCACGCTGTACACACCAATATAGTCTGACCATGACTCGAGCATTACTACTGCCAAAAGTCTTGGCCCATGTATATGCGTGCACTGCAACGAGATTGAACTATAATATTCAGCCCTATATATTCCCTCACGTGTGAAGTGCCTCTAGGTATATAATGAAGAAAATGTGGCCGCTTCCATACTCGCGGAGCATTACATTGTCTCTTGATAGAGTGTCTATCTCTGGCACTTTGTATTCGTGTAGGCAAGTCAAGACTTGATATTGCGCAAATGCCATTCACCATACTCCATACAAAGCCCTCTAACTCGTAATACGTTTACCATTACCGCTGTAAAGCGTTAAACTACTGCGAATGAATTTTATATTGCTCTCTCAAATTTTGAGAGACGTTTTGCGAGAAAATTTTTCCATTGCACGTGTAACTGTGGACAAAAAATATAATTAATCATTTCGACAACTGTTTTGAAATCCTAACTTCTCGAGCTTCCATGTTAGTCTTCACTTTAATATTTTTCCTGACTTTCTGGATCATTATTTTAACCGCAGATGGCTTCACCACTTATCATCTGAACCATTAAAATCCAGATAGGCTTTAATTCATTTCGTTGATAACTTATAAAAGTATCAAACTTCTACTCCAACTCTTTACTAGCAAATAAAATGAGAAGTACAACTTATTTATGAAAAAAATTAATAAATTCAACATAATAAAACAAAGTTTTCCCGGAAGGTCATTTCTAACGATTGTTTTTTATTCCAACTATTGTATGCTATCATCAAAGACAAACTTGTAATAATATTTGATTTTTTACTTGAAATTATGTTCGAAAAATCTTACATAAAAATATTTGTCATTATTTGTTCAAATAATTGTGATTTTTAACAACTTTTACCACTCTGATGACCTTGCGAAAAAATTATTCTTAATCTATGCAAAATTTTCCATAAAACTGCAAATTTTCATCTTTCCATCTTGAGTTGGATACGGAAAGGTGCCCAGCTCCATGACGAAACAGCAACATCAGCTAATGTGTCGTTTTTGTTCAAATATGTGCGGCTGCGACTTATCACACTTGCTCGTTTTTAGCGAGCTGAGCACACTTTGATGCTTGTAAAAAAAGTTCCACTTCTAAAAAAATGTCAATTATATAATTAAAGTTTACGTAACACGAGTAGCTATACTGCATCTTTAAAGCGGCCTTCTCGGGATCGTCATAGTTAATTTAGCAAATGCATTTTCGCAGTCTATTCAAGTGCGAGGTTACGCTAATTATATCGTTAACGAGTACGTTCGTATGTATATACGAGGCGTACGCAAGCTCTGAAACGTCAACGTTTCAAGCTCGCTGTTTTCCGAGCTTTTATACACGATCGATAGTCGCAATTAAATCTGCAGAGTGTGCAAGTGCTAGTGAGATAGAGAGAGAGAGAGAGAGAAAGAGAGGGAGAGTATTAAGTCAAGAATACATTGTACTCGTTGTTCGAGCTCAACATCAGGAGTAACAGCAGCAGCAGCAGCACACAGCTGAAACTTGCGGCAGCTTCTTTGTGCTCAATATCATCATCTTATCTTTTTGATGTTTGCCTCTATATATAGCAACGCATGCATAGATAGATATATACTTTCCTACGCATAACAATAATAATGCACAGAGAGTGCAGAGTAGAGAAAGAGAAGCTTTATGTGCGTCGGCACAATGTTTATGAGGTATAATGTTTATAAGATCTTTAAACTTTATAATGTAGCTTACTTTGTACGTGTGTACGTGTGCGTGTACGTGCGTGTGGTTTCTCGCGCATCACACACACGTATATATAGGGACGACTGCACGAAGCTCGAGAGTATAGACGAGAGAAAGAGAGATAGAACGAGGGAGACGCGCACGTGTATAATCAAAGCTCGAGGCTTCTGGCGTGTAATATAATCAAACTTCTAGAGAGAAGAGAGCGCTTATACCACTACTGCTCTTGCGGTTTACTTTGCTTCAGAGGGCGAGAGAGAGAGAGAGAGAGAGAACTGCTGCAGCGCGCCACGGCATCGGAGCGCCGCTGTATATGTGTAAGGTATGTGTGATGCAGCTTTGCAGACCTTACTCGCGACTGAGGGAACGAGTCAGAGAGAGAGAGAGAGAGAGAGAGAGAGAGAGCGAGAGAGAGAGAGAGCCTCAAACGAGATTTCAGAAATTTATTCGACTGTGTATCATACCTACATTATAATTATATTTATAATTTAAAACGAGACCGTCACTTGGAGACGGAAAATAATTATGAATTAGCCACTTTATGAATTGTTTATGAATATTTTTTAGAGCAACTTGCTGCCTGTGAGATTTGAGAAATATTGCAATGAAAAATAGTTTATCATTGCCCAATTCGCGTGATTCAAGAAAAAGTCTAGCTGCTTTGACTTTATAGGTTATTGAACGAAAAAATGGCTATATGCGACTGTTGGGATATCAGAAAAAAAACGGATGGGATACTTTATATGTATAATCTATATGATATCATTGGCGCAAGCTTTGGCACAGACTCGACGATACTCAGTTATGCGCTCGACGGTCTGGAAAGCGCAGATATGTGCGAGCGATTTTGCCAACCCGCTGCTATAGTAACACCCCGTACTTTATATTTTTTAATCATTTTCTTGAAAAAGCAAAGTTGACTTCTTCTCTTTCTCTGTCAAAAATTCAACCGTATGAAAACTCTTACTTCAGTGCGAGTTATTTTAGACTATTAGCATTTAAAATTGCAATTACATATGAGCATGATGTCGTTATCATAGGTACTTTGAGTTAGCTCACAGCTCTTTTTGGACGTTGTTAATTTCATCATTTCACAAGTGTACACTACGAAACCATCGTTATCAGCGACTTTTCTTGCATCTAATTTCGCACACCTCCTTTTCTTTGCATACACATAAGAGCGAGTAAAGCTAACTCATGCAGATCATGAAATGTACGCAAGTATGATCTGAAACAGGCATGACGATATCAACGTTTAGTACTTGCATCTGAATTAGCATTATTGTATTTTGCGTTTTTTCCTCGTTAACGCGATATAGTTCAAATTCGTCTGCGTAATAGACTATGTAGGTAAGTTGATGATGCCATTCAGCATATAAATTCATAAATGTAAGTATGTGACCGACTCTCTGTGAAATCGAAAGGTCAAATAAAGACATAACATCGAGATAGCGAGAAAGAGTCCCGAAATTTTCAACCCTCGAATCTAGTTATGGTTAGATAAAAGGAACGACCAATGAGGACATTAACCTGCACCGATATTCCTCCTTCAATCTTTTTTTTCTTCAATAAGCTATAAATATTTGGCGACCCAGTCCTCGTCAATGATATTATTTCGTCATATCGAAGAAGAAGCTCTTAGACAATCCCAATTGAACTTCATTTGGTAAGTTCGTTTCATCGATGAATTTTTCTAAGTTTTCAAGTAAGAAATTCTATAAAAAAATAAAAGAGAGACTCTGAAAAAAGCGTAACTTATGTAACTACACATTTGATAAATGAATTTTCTTATGTCTTCGATCAAGCTTGAAGTCTGAAGTCGAGACTATAATTACATTAACACATAACATCTCTGAAGTTTTGCTCGCGCGCACCTAGTATATGGTTCCTTAATGTAATTAAATTTTTAGCGGTTCGCAAGCGAGCAGCAAAGCATTCCAAGGCCGCGTCAGGTCGCATCACGCGTAATTACTCTTCAGAGTACGTCGGCGCTCAGATAGTTGATTGTAGCACCTCGTACAAAGCTCATATCACGCGTGCACGGGTCAGATAATTTGCCGTAGACCGCAGCTGTTATAGGAGATGATCCCTCCCCCTTGATTTCTCCTTTAGTGTGTCACACTGCAGCAGCGGCGGCGGCGGCACCAGCGCCAGTGCTCCGGGAGAGCTCGCACAGAGAGTTCATCGATTAAGCGGCCAATTTGATGGATTATCATTTTAATTAGCTGACATCATGCTTGGCGTGTGAGATACCACGCGCGTAGCTGATCATAATGATAGTGTCGAAATATTCAATACGAGACTGCAGATTTCTGCCTCGAGTTCACCATATCGCCAATACAGAGCTTGCATAAAAGAAGATTAAAAAAAATATATGGGAAGGTCATCTAGTTTAAATTATCTCGAAAAAATGTCAATCTCTTACAAACGTACATTTTTACTTTTGAAGCTACTTTAAATCTACCGTGTTATTGAAGAGTAACAAGCTTGAATGTAAATAATCGAGGCTGTCGGAAAGAAGGAAGGAAGAGAAACTACGCTCCAAATAAAGAGCAGATAATTCACACGAGGTAGTAGGTTCTATTGAACGAATAAGTCAATAGTATTCTCACTTATGTTTTAGAACATTTATTGATGTCTCAAATCTTTTTGCTGTCAAACCATTCATTTTTCTTGCCACAAATACCTTTACGGCGTTGTTAGTCTTTATATGTCATAACACGATCGATTGCTGCTACGATTCCGTAAAAATAAAGTCAAATCTATTCAGTTTTTTATTCTCAAATTTTCATGTACAGTTTCTAACACATTCGTTTTAAAGTGGTTAAATTGAAGTAAAAATATATGTTAATGTCGTAGGTTCTTTTGCTTTCGGAAGCTTGCGTACGTATATAAGCAAGTAAAGACAAACTCACGAGCAAGCGTGCAATCAAGCTTCTTCTAGTAATCTTCGCGTCGATTTATAGAGCTACTTTTTGGAATGGAAGGTCGCGGGGAAAGGGGCTCTAAAGCTGCCATACGTGACCAGAATTTGGAATATTCTTTGGAAGGTTATACACGTAGAAATTCAAGTGAGTAGCTATTCTTTTGCCTTGGAAAAATCAGGTATCCGGTGGCGCAGTAATCTCGTTCTCGCGGTATGAAAGGTGGAATTTTTACTTCCAAGCGTTATCTACCACCGAGTATTATTCTTGCATGCATGTACTCAATGAAATATTTCCTTTTAAATTATTTTACGCATCCAATTTTTTTCAATAATGGAGCAGTTTTTCCCCTCCGATTGACCTAGCGAAGCTACCAAACGGTAATTATAAACGTAACAAAAATTTATTGTTGAAAAATAAATGAAATTACAAAATTGAAGCTAGCTGACTTACATTTTTATTAAATATTATAAAGCGAGCGTAACTAGGTTAGCGCTACATGTACACACATCTCGTGGATCATGAAATATAAAAAAAGGCTACAGCAGAGCACAGGAGAGATGATTTATACGTAAAACGGGTGAGTAGGACGCAAAAAAGTGAGCAGCTCTCTCTTCTCTCTTTCTCGCGCACATCCGCTGGCCTGATCTCTTTTTTTCTACAACGACTAACCACTGGTCCAGCCTTTTTCATAGCTATATGCACGTACGTATGTATGTGCGCTTGAGAGTCGGTGTCTGTATATCCTTGCGTACACATACGAGCATGGTACATATCCTTGTGTATAGTTACCTTGCCATTCTTTCTTTCTCTCCCTCTCTCTCTTTTCATTAAAAGCTCTGTCTTTCGCACGTGCGACTGCAGGCTGAGTTTCTTTTGTCTGTTTGGCTATTCTCTGCCCTATACATAATAGACTCTCTTACATTTTGTCACCCTCACCCTCTCTTCCTCTTTCTCAACTTGCGTGGATATTTTTTTCGACTGCAGCTCCGACGGAAAGCTCGTCTCTATTTATGCTTGACAATTATTGCTAAGAGCTTAATCTCGCACACACAATCGTCGTGTTAAATAAATAATCTCAATAAGATTAAGCACTTATTATTTTTCATCCAAATGCATCTGAGGATGTAATACGGCCAACTAGAAGCACGGGGGAAAAAAAGAGAAAAAAAGGGTGAAATCCGCGGAAAAACGAGCGCAAAGTTTGTGTTAGCAACAGCGGATGAAAACTAGCGTGTATAAATCTGGCCCCGGTGACGTGAAAAGAGATATCTGACGAAATACGGGATTATTTACATTGCGGTGGCGGCAGCAGGGTCGCTTGGCAGTGGGCGCGCGAACGAGACTAGTGTGGCACGTGAACTTTTAGCTATATAAACTTTGCCTCCCGTGCATGTATAGCTGTATATATACAGGCGTATAAATGAAATACGGCTCCGCTTCGGAAAGCTGAGACGGTCGTTTGCGCCTTCATTTTTATCCCGAGTGACGATTGTGCCGCTCCTTTCTTAGCCTGTATATATCGCGTGCGCAGTTTCGTTTTATTTTCATGGTATACGCCGCTCGACGTTATTCAAAAAATAATATCAAAAAATATCTCTTTATAGGGTCAGGTTGAAATTAAATGTAACAAGCCCGGCATAAAGTATTAACCTTTCGAGTAAATCTTGCGAAATAGCACGTGCAAATCACAATAATCAAATAAAAAAACTCGTACATCTTCCAAGTCAAATACTCGGAGAAAAAGTAAATTCTATGCGCTTGTGCGTGCATTTGTGTGTGTGTATGCGTGTTTGTGTGTCGGTGTGTTAGTGGGTGTGTGTGTGTGTGTTTGTTCACGGGTGCAAGCAAACCGCGAATAAATAAGCAATGACTAAAAGAAGCGCCAAATTTATCTTTGCAGTCGTTGCCGGAGTTGTTGTGTTAGCGCCGTATCGTTGTGTTTTTTCCTCCCGCTGCGCGCTGCAGCTATATGTGCATAAGACCGAAAATCCACATCTTTAAAGAATTCAATCCCAGAGATCTCCGAATAAAAAGTGAGCGAGGGCTGAGAAAAAAACGTTGCGAGCGGGATGAAAAAACGGGGCTCCGTCGCGTAAGGCTAGATGAAAAATTCGCATGTTTATTTTGCGATTACAATCGGAGCGTTGCGAGCTGCACGCCTGCGACACGTGTACATTTATTATCAGCTCGAGTAATGGAGAAAATGAAGGATAAAATATTCCATGTTATACGAACTGCAAGATGCGCATCGGTCTGGGGGCGACACACATTGTGCGAATGCGTTTCACGGCTATTCGTCTTCGTGCGCTGAGCGCGGCTGCTCTGCAGCTATACAGCACAGGATACGTACCTACAACGATACGTCGCGCGTCCATTTGCGCTCACCCTCTTGTTTCCATTAGAGTAATTGCTCGCCACTATAGGCGTAGTAGAGTGCACGTGGCAGCTCTCGCGCTCGACTCTTACCCGGTGCCGCAGCAGCACGTGCAGCTTTCTTCGCGAGCTTTTCGAGCTTTTATTCGCCCGGCTGCGATGACATATTTTTATTCCTTTCTTTTGAAATAATGCGTTACATGCAAGACGTGCGCGACGCAGGGTATCGCTGCCCGATTCAACCTGAATCAGTGGAACACGTGCACATGCAGAGTAATTAAAAGAAGCACGCAAAAATACCGACACATTTCTGCGCTTGCGACCTGCTCGTCTTTTCGCGTGTAATTACACTTTTTTCGATGGCTTGTACCAATAGATTTCAGAGAAAAAATAATAAATAAGTGAAATGCTTTGCTCAGAATGAAAGATAATAATCAATTTATTCAATTTTCTTATCAATGCTTGACAAAATTTAACAGGGCGCACCATTTATAATAATTATTCTACTCACTTAATTCTGCTATGGCAAAACGAATCGGGTAGCAAAAACAAAAAAAAATTTTAACCATGACACAAGGCAATCGAAAATCGCGCGAGAGGCTTGATATTCTACAATACAGGCCGTTCTTAAATCTTGTCCATCTTTTTATCGTGAAGGTCTGCCGCGCGTAAGTTGATGATCGATTGTAATATGACAGATATATACGTTACAGATCCTCATGATACATGTTTGTCTTTTCATGATGTAACGCATGTCGATTGTCTTTGCAGCAGACTCAAGTATAATTACGTCTAACATGTATGAGGATCTTTGTATGTGTTCGTTTGCGATGTTTACATGTCTTCATGTTCACTCTGTGCGCGCCTAATCGAAAAGTATTTGCAATGTCGATCAGGCATTGTAGTTGGTACACTAAGTGGGCCGTTGGTACAGAATGTAAGATGCGCGATAATCTTTGACTATTTATATCAAGCACGTCAAGTGATTTCATCGCGCTCATATAATAATGCTGAGAAAAAATGTAACGAACCTCATTAAATTGCAGTCGATTTTTTGAATTGTAAGGATTCGAACCAATTACCATAAGTTTGATACGAATGGAAAAATCTCTTAAGCAATTGATAAGATATCTACAAGTACAGTTCTTTCTTCGTAGGAAGAGCATTTTTCCCAGTCGTACGGACGAAAGTACCAGTCCGATCCTCTTAAAATAGCTCTATTCGTTCAAAAGACAGCAATTATTATGTTCGATGAAAGAAGAGGACGGATGATATATAGATACGTTCTGGGGGCCAATTAGGCGCTAGACGAAATCTGGAGGAAAAATTCGCCGTCATTTTCTGCAATTGTTATTACTGTTATTAGCGCAACGACGACGACGACGACGACGTACTTGAACCGCAGCCGCTGCAGATACTTTTCTCGTGAAACAAAGAATATGGAATAATCACAGTCTCGGTGTACTTATAAGGAAGCAAACTCATACATTTGGCAATGCATACATGTCCATTTGGAGTCTCGCGCATAACATACACAATAGCTGAAGTAGTGGAGAGAGAGAGAGAGAGAGAGGGTAAGCGAGAGCAAAAGAGAGAGAAAAAGAGCCGCGCTTGCATATATATGGTCGCGCAGCCTTGCGCTGTCGTCTGATTTATGGCGAAGAAATTTGTGTCGCCGCTCAAAAAAAGGAAGACTTTTTCGCTAAGGTGCCTCTCTTTCTCTCTTTCCCTCTTTCCTGTAAAGCATTGCGAAGAAGTTACGTTATATACTCCTTTTCTCTATTCTCTCTGTGTGTGTATAAGTGTGTAGTGCATACAGACTGGCGCGCGTATACACACACAGCGTCATTCTTTTTTTTTTTTCTTCAAAGGCATTGCGACGATGTGCTTTTGTTCGCGGCGTGCTGGTGTGCGCGCCTGTACGTGAGCAGTAGGTCAGCCAAGTATAAATTCGCTGGCTATATATACGTTGCATATAAGAGCGTGCAAAATACAAGCTCAAAGTTTGCGCGTCGCAAAAGCCTTTTCTCAGCTGCCTTACTTCTACTTAGTGCGAGGCGCTTCACGAGTACAAACTTGAGCCAAAAGGGCAGCAACAGCAGCACACAAACACACATGGACGACTTGTAGGGCCGTATATAAGCATGTATGTGCGCACTCAACGCTGCTGGACACAAACATTCTCTCTGATACCACACACTTGTGTGACGTCTTTTAGCTATTGTGAGATTATACAGCGCGTATAAACGTTGCGCGAGTCTGCTGCCTTGCGTTGTACAGGTGCAACACTACTACCACTACTACCGCGGGCAACTGGCTATGTCTTCGTGTATGCATGCATCGAACATCAAACTACATTTTGCGCTCCTTTTATATTCTAACTTTACTTTTATGCGCGCGATTGTTTTTTCCGAGAGCTTTGTGACGAAATTTTGCATATGTGTTGCTAGTTTCGCTTGAGAATGAAATTTCGGGTTGCTCGAGAAGCTTTTCAAAAGCTTTGGAATGGTATGTTTGCTTGCAACATTGATAAAGATAAGAAATAGAGCTTTTGAACAAACTGGAAATTCAGAGGTTTGAATTCGTATCTCTTTAAGATAATAGCTCGTATTAATTACGTCTAGAGAATGCGCGTAGAGAGAATAGCAAGCTGTAAGAAAATTTCGCTGGAAGCTCGCCTGAAATAAGAGTTAAAAATTAGGGAAAAAGTCGATGTAGTTTTCTTCTGCGTGACCGAAGCTGCACACGTACACAGACTCACACTCACACACAGTGATACTCTGGCAATGGTAGTTTTAAAAGGACAAATGTAGAGGAGGAAGTAAACACGCGGTAACGATGCACGAGGGAACGTATACTCGTCTTGTCGAGCAGCGGCTGCAGTAGTACTGACGGTAGTTTCAGTGTACCGACGACTACGACTACCCGCGAGAATTTGCTCAGCTTGCGGTTCCACATTTTTCCAACTTAATTATCCGAGAGCGAGTGAGAGAGAAAGAGAGAACGAGAGAGAGGGAGAGAGAGCAAGAGACGACGGGGCGAAAAGATCGTGTGCAAGTTGCTTCTTCCGCTTTCGCAGTATATAACAAGAGGACAAGTTAGCTCGAGCGCGGCCGCGCGTGTGTAGCACAGGGGCTGTGAGGGGAAACTTTTAGATCAGCTCTTACACGACGACGAGGACGAGGACGAGGACGACGACGCCAAAGTCCCTCCTTGCTCGTCTTATTTTTCTTTGCTCTCTCAAGCCTCTGTCTCTCTCTCTCTACACGGCTGCGGCAAACTTTTCAGCGTCGCCGCCGCATCGCGTACACCGGAAAAGAGAGTTTCATCAACGGGATGTATCTAATACTTGCAATTGATCGACAAATTTACCCCTCGCGCCTTTTCCTCTTTGCCTTATTTTTATCGTCGAGCTTCTTTTCGCGCGCTCTTTGATCTATATTGCGAGATAAGCGTGAGGTACGCGCGTAAGAAAAATAAATAGCTGGAATCGAGTTCGCCTCTCTGATGACGATGCCAAGCGCGCGAGAGCGCGTGCACCCGGCGATGATGATCGCACACTTTTCCCTCCGAGGATTCGAAGATGCTGCTGCGTACTGCCGTGCGCTACTGGCCTGTATACTTATCGCATTATAATGAGCTGTCTCCCCGTGGGTAATTGCAAGCTTGCGCTATGTACCACGAGCCAACGAAGCCTTGCTCGCTTCTTCGCTGCTTTTTTTTCGCCCTCCCCCCTTTCTTTTCTTTACTTGCTGATAAAGCGAAAAAGAGCCCAGGCAGCTATAGCGCGTAGCGTGTTGCAAGTTGCCGTTGCCGTTGCCGTCGTTAAAAAGACATTTTTCTACTTATAGAACTTGGCTTCGTCCCTTTTATAGCTTCTTTTTTGCGCGCGCGCGCGACGATACGAAATTTTTCTTCTCTCGTTCGTAATCAGCGTTTGTGCGCGCATGTGTATACCGTATACCTATTCTTTTTAAGCGAGACGTGCGCGCAACTAATGATATCTGTCTCTCGTAAATTCGTAATTCATAAGAATTTACTCGCGCTCGTTTCTTTATTTTTTACGCTTCCCGGAGATTGCGTGTACAGCCTTGAACAATCTCGTTACCCACGCCTCTCAGATCTCTTTCCTTTTTACGACCTAAACAAGTTCTGATACATTTCTCTTCCCAACCTGAGAGATATCGGTCAAACGAGAGTATCTCTCGTCCCCGCAGTCAACTTCGAGCTTCGAATTAATCCTTACAACTTTAGCGATGATTAAAAATTCTGTAAATTTTCTTGTCAGCGGTTTCTAGAAATTTGCGTGCTTATATCCTTGAGGCGCGCCGTAAGTTGAGAAAAGCCGCGAGATTTATTTTTATTTCTCTTTACGAGCTTTCATCCCAGGCAGAAATGCTGCGAACAAATTCGATTACATAAAACTTTATAAAGAAGATGTACGTACTGGCCATTGTAGCCTGGCTACCGAGATGCTATCCTGATATGGTCTTTTTGCTTTTGGTAATGAGCACAAGCTGTCAACGCGAAAATCTCGATAAATGAAATACGCAACGCAACAAATATATTATATACAAACAAAGTGTACGGCGCTGCTTGAAATTGAATTTCATTGGCTCGGCTGAGCTTAGTTTTCTATGGACATTGATTTATATTTCTCAAAATCGTAAATCCGATCGCAAACAGGAATATCTCCAACGTTTGGCCATTAGGATTTTGCTTGCGTAAACAATGTGTTCATGCTCGTTGATTTTACCAACGTGATAGAATATCAGGGCCATCTACGAAAGGGAAAAGTTTGCAGGCAGGAAAAAAGGATATCTCTCTAAAATCGAAACTTTACCTTTGACAAATTTGCCTCCGTATAATACAGCAAACAGTTCTGATAATCATTTTGAGTGCTCGAATCGCATGGAAAGTTAGCTGACATCTATATACGGAACGCACACTACACAAATCCATATTTAGATCAATTACGATTTAGAGTTTGCGCGTATAATATGCGCGAGCAAATATTAGCCGGAAATTCTGTTAGTTTGCACGAAAATCAGCAGTGCCGCGTACGATGTCAATGCGAACTATTGGACTTTTTACGCTTTTTCTTGCGGACAGATTTTCGAACCAACTGTCGAGGTCGAAAAAAACTAGGTATTATAAGCTTGCAACTGCGCACGAGTGACTTGGTCTCGCTTGTATGTATGAGATATATTTGTACTTTGCTCGTATGTGAAGTTTGTCGAACCAGTTTCATGCATAGATGCGTGACCGAATGCGTTAATTCCCACCTTTCAAACTCACACTGACCCATTAGTTAGTTTTTCTTATTTTGTCCTCAAACTTTTGTAAAAAAAAATTTTTTCGAAAATTTTTTTCACAACTTATCAATTTTTACTATATGTTACTCTTTTATCAATACTATTTTAATTTATTATTTTCTAGAACGTGTGCAATGTCAAAATCACGTGCGTTTTTTAAAATTATTCGTTATTATTTTGATTTATTTTCAGATAATTAGTGATCAATGAAATAGTAATTCATTACTTTTAGATTCATTAATGTTAGAAAATTATTTTGCAGATGTTTAGGGTAAAAGCTGTGCACGTAAAAACTCAGATTCAGGAACAACCTATTATTGTAAAAAACCAAGCAATAAATTAGAATTGTCATGCCTGCAGACAAATCGGTTAAGTGTTCTGCCGTGACCACTCTAAAAACGATGAACACAAGTATTACGTGCTATAGATGCACTTTTGATGTAAAACGAATTTTTTAACATCAAATCTATAACCAAACGAATCAAACTCTGCGAAATATGTACATTCGAAGTTTTTTATCAATGCGTGTTAGTTTGCTCAGGTGGTTTTTTCAATCTTTGAGTATAAAGGGATCTATAGTGTGTTAATCGAAGGAGCATGTCCACCGTTGTAATAGTTGAGGCTGTTTTTTTTTTAATGTATCTTTTATACAATGAAATATCCAGATGCGTCGTTTATTATTCACAATAGAAAATCTTTAGACGAATCGACTGACTTTTGGCAAAGGTAAAGTGCCAAAGCAACTAAGCTGTATTACTTGAGGTTTTTTTCTTGGTGTACATTTTTCACAGTGGGCCTAAAGCCGAGATGAGTTGCATTAAAATGCCAACGAAATCTGACTGCATCACTGTTTTCTAGGTTGATCATAGATGTAAAATCCGTTGGAATTGAAATCCTAGCTGATCCTGTTTGGAAAGTATACGTATTTTTCACTTTTTACTCGAAAAACTTGTTTCATTATAGCCAATAATAGAAGTTTCATAACCGAATATAATATACAATAAGATATACATAGTCATATGTAGGTTACATGAGTCAACACTAGGTGGTGCATTGCTATAATTTGTTTATTCGCAAAAAAAAATGCAAAGTTAAATGGTTATATCCAGCCCTCTTTTGGGGATGAGTATGAATTATTTTCTCTTTGTCATTCGCGCCGTTTCGGTCTTTGCTCCTTATCAGCAGCCTTATTTATAGTTGGCACCGCATTACCGCTTAACGTTGGAACTATTTGCGAATTTTCTTCTTGTGTTGCAATGCCCGCAAATATTTTCAAATAAATTCATTTCCCACCTGCGACGACAATGTAGGATTCGTCTGCGTCGTTTTCATTATCAGGTATGAAAGTATTAGAATGTTCAGGTGTAGACGGGTTGTCTTCATTATCATCTTCGTCACAATCACTAAGATCCTCTAATCTAATGTGATACAATTATGTTTATTATAATTACTTGAATACATTTTTTACATTATGCAATTTGTTTTACTCACGCAGTGTAACAACCTTGTGCGTATAACGTCTCCTCATCAATTAATGAATCTGGAAAAGGTGTCACGAAATCGGCTTCATCATAGGTAACCTAGAAACCTATTCCCTTACCCTGACGTACCTTGTCGGTTACGTATGTCCTTTTGGCTGCAGGTTCATTCTTTGTACGTCCAGGATCTACCTAGAAAAGGGCATGCAATCGGGAAGGGAGATAACCACACGCACATTCATTCATGAATAACGGCTCTCATTATTTTTTATTCAAACAATTAATAAACGGTTTATTGATATCCTTAAGAACTACAATAGGTCTCGGAGAGAGTGAGACCGGACCGTCGACGACCGACGCGACAACGTAGCTCTCTAGAGCGTATCAAGCACCGACAATACAATAATAATACGAAGGCCCCGCCGTGTAGCTCACCGCCGAGAACTTGTCCTCCGGGGATTGTTTGGTGGCTCGATTGGGCTGTGGCTGCTGGCTCCAGGTCCTCGCTTCCTCGGATGGTCCCTGAAACAAACCAGTCGTTGTGGCTCGTTGAGTACGGCTCCGGTCACCTCTGCAGCGGTGATCTTGTCGACTCGCTCGCACGCTCACACACACACACCAGCACGACCTCGAGCACACACTACACGCACCCCTCGACCGAGGGCTTAGAGCTCACACTCGCGATCACACATACACCTGCGGCTCGACGTAGGTAGTCTCCTGGACTACCTCGTGCTAGCACTACCCTCTCGCACCCTTGACAACGTATATACACACGCAATTCGCGACTCGCGAGAAAACAAGCTCCGTTCTCTTTCAGAGCAAATCTTAGGCGGCCTGTGCCTTCTACCAGTTCAACGGTAACTAACTGTCGTCTTCTCTTCATGCGCTGCTTCAGCTTCGCCCGTGTATTCGATCGTCCACTCTTGTTGACGTATAACATAAAAGGAAAAATCACGCAGTCTCTCGTAATATTAAACCGTTATTATTGGCCTTGACCGACAATGATTCGTCGAGCGACCTCTTATACGATAATACCGATTCGGCATTACACATATTCAACAGGTTTTGCCGCAGTACGAGTCTCTTTAACATGATACACACTTTTCTTTACTTCACAATTAATCCCGAATCCACATTTTTCAGATAAAAACGTATTAGCAGTCACAATCGGTTGCGGTAATACATATCCTCTTTCATACGCTATGCCGGAACGATTGGTCATCTGTGCCCTATATGGGATTAATAGAGGCTGCTTCCATGCACCAATGTAGGTGAGAGTGCAGAAATGATACACGGATGCACCGACGTCCCGATCATCGTCCAAACCGTAGGATTCTGGGATGGACATTAAAACCTGCAACTCCACCCGTGTCGATTGGTTTTTCAAAAGACTTCTCATTCTCTTCATTTCTCTTTTCGTGAGGCGTCGTGTTTAATCCCATTCTTCAATTTTTTTGGCGGCGTTATCGGTCAAATATCCATCATTTCCTGATTTTCGCATTATGAGGATGTGAACAATATATCCAAAATATTTTGGAGGAAGAGCAATCTCTTTCATCATGCAAAGACACGATTGTTCAATAATGCTATCTACTACCAGAGTTCAATTTAACTTCCTCCTACAATCAAATGAAGTATAATAATTTATCATAATATGTAATGAGTTGAAGCAATATGTATAATGATATAATAAAGTAGTTATCGTAAGCAATCGTAATCGCGAACTATCGTATTGGGTGGGTAACACTTTGATCTAGTAACTAGCGGAGGCTTCAGTGTTCGGTCAGAATGAAGTCACGTGACTTAAACGCATACGACTCATACTTACAATCCAGCTAACCCCACAGCTCGCAAATGCCGGGATCTTGGGTCAAACAGAACAAACAATTTGTCGACTTTTTTGCCCTTTTTTACGTAATTCCCCGGTGTTTTCCAGTTGGTAGGTCAAACGCGAGTACGTAGAACATGTACGTTGGATTCTTCAGTTTGTCGCGCTTGACCTAGCAACTGGCAAACAACGAGGTATTAGGTCAAAGGATTCTCGATTTATTAAACCAAAATGTTAATTGTTTTACATAAATAAATTGCACTTACCTCTGGCGTACGACTTTGACGATAAGATAAGGAGCAGAAAATACATAGGGCGAAATTCACGGGATATACCATCCAAGCACTCGATTGAGAAGCATTTGGATACTTTTGTTTGTTATTTTATTTAACGTTTTTCGATGGTACGTAAGAATCTTGTCACCATCTTTATGTCCCAAATTGACGTCCATCATGTCCGGCAATTTCTTGCAGTAGGCATACTTGATTGCCTCGTAATCGACTTCTTCCAATGATTTCAACACATTCTCAGTAGCGAATCGATAAGATCCTATTGTTAGTTTCAACGCATTTGCTATGCAGAAGGCTCTCAGTGGGTATCGATTCAACGTTGTTTTTCTAAAATATGGAGTAACTTTCTCCAAATTTTGAAATGTATCAATCGGTACTATAACTTTTGGACTTCTCTCTTTTACACATATTATTGTATCATCCCCCGACGAACTATCCATTCTTCACTTGTAATTATAACCTTACCGGGCGTATTTGCGGCACAACTCGTGTAATTGATGACTGAACCACACTCATCTACCACTCAAGAGAAACTGGACGAGACACATAAGGAGGTGACTAGGAGTCATCTGGCACACATAATGTATTATCTATGGTCTTTCATTCTTATAAATGCGAATAGTAGCGCAACCTTCCGCCTTCCACCGATAACACTTTCAAATCAATTGCACGTGTTCCGAAAACTAATATTTGTGTTGCAATTTGTAGAAAAAAACGCCTCCTTGTATCCACCACGGTAATTTTTACCCTGGTCATAATTGAAATAATTACCGCGGTAATTGTTATAACTACGGTAGTTATATGGGTGAAACGAGGCTGCTGGGTAAGGATACGTGGCGTATGGTATATCCAAATATGGTAAAAATTGAGGTGCATACATTAGGCCAGTAGTCCCTGCATTTGGCTGCTTAAAAGCTGCTCCTATTCCCATCGGCTGACTCAGCTGAGCTACAAGTGCCGGAGGTGGACCCAGTTGGATTATAAGAGCCGGAGGTAGACCCAGTGGCTAGACTATGGTAGCCGGAGGCAGACCCGCTGTTTAGGCAGAAACAGCACCAGTAGTCCCCACATATGGCTGCTTAAAAGCTGCTCCTATTCCCATCGGCTGACTCAGCTGAGCTACAAGTGCCGGAGGTGGACCCAGTTGGATTATAAGAGCCGGAGGTAGACCCAGTGGCTGGACTATGGTAGCCGGAGGCAGACCCACTGGTTGGGTAGAACCAGCACCAGTAGTCCCCGCACATGGCTGTTAAAAAGCAGCTCCTATTCCCATCGGCTGACTCAGCTGAGCTACAGATGCCGGAGGTGGATCCAGTTGTACTATGGTAGCCGGAGGCAGACCCACTGGTTGGGTAGAACCGGCACCAGTAGTCCCCGCATATGGCTGTTAAAAAGTAGCTCCTATTCCCATCGGCTGACTCAGCTGAGCTACAGATGCCGGAGGTGGATCCAGTTGTATTATGGTAGCCGGAGGCAGACCCTCTGGTTGGGTAGAACCAGCACCAGTAGTCCCCGCATATGGCTGTTAAAAAGCAGCTCCTATTCCCATCGGCTGACTCAGCTGAGCTACAAGTGCCGGAGGTGGACTCAGTTGGATTATGTAGTGACGCCGGTTGATCTCTTTATCTATTGGTCTAGCCACAGCCTAATAACCACTAGCCTTCGGAGTCACCGGTAAATCAATAGCGGAATCAAGGTTGAATTAGACGGGTTGCTTACGTAGAAGCGTAGCGTCGATAATGTAGATTGGTCTTGAAGGAGTTATGTTATCGACTGTAGGTCGTAATTGTCTCGAAAGCGTGAGGTTGTGTCCTCATGCTTGAGGTGACTAATGGAAGTCAAGGTAAGGGATGGTAACTATTTGTTGCTGATCGCGTACAGATAAAGTTACTTAGGGATGACCTAATCAGTGCTGCGGTAGTAGCTGTCAGCAACTGATTGATGTCAACGGAAAGGATTGCAACTATCTGTCATTTATGGCGAAAGGTGGAGTTACGTAGGATTGACTGATCTAGACTGCAGCAATGAACTGCAGTCGACAGATTGAAGTCGGAGAGAAGTAACTATCTGTTGCTTGTAGCAATAAGTAACTATTGCTTATAGCGAAAAGATAAAGTTACGAAGGAAAGGACTAATCTAAACTACAGCAATGAACTGTAGTCGACAGATTGAAGTCGGAGGAGAGTAGGATGAATAAAATATGTTACTCACTTTTGTTTATTATTTCTTTCTATTTATTTAAAATAGATGAGGTCGTTGTTGGCTGGGTTGGATAAGTTCAAATTTGAACGGAGAAGACTAGCTCTGGGAAGGAGCGATAGCCGTGATGCTCACATTTCGGAGATCGAATTTTGACTGATCGGAATGACTGAATGATTTTACTAGGCGAGCTATGGCCTATTTATACGAAAGTCCCATCAGCGAGGCGGACCCGCCGACGGACTCGTAGTGGGAGGGAGTGGAAGGAGGATTTAAATGTTTAAATTGGAGAGGCTGGAAAACCGTAGTTAGTAAAAATAAGGGAGTTGGCAATTAGGATTGTAGGGAAATTTTCCTTACCAACGATACCTCATAATACATAGTTAAATACAAAATGATTGTTAATAATAATGTTCATATACAATGTAAAATAAATACTTAGCTAGTTGTCAATTATTGATATTAATATTTTATATAATTGTTGCGCACGTATACTTAGCTATGCAAGCAATAATTAATTGTATAATTCAGGTATGAGTCGATATTAATCGTTAGCAATTTAAATTTTAAGAGTAACTCTAGTTACACTAAATATACGTATGCAACAATGTACAATAGACTGTCCGTTATTTCCCGAATTGCTCCAATCCTCGCTCTCACCCCTTGAAAGTTCATCATTTGACTCACAATGAAAGAAAATCACTGTCCGACCGCGATTAATTAACTCTAGATAGTGCCACACGCGTCAGCTTTTTTCCCATTTAAATAACATGGAAAAATTTAAAAAAAATGTAAATTGAAGTTTTAAACCACTTAAAATCGCTAAACTTTGGGTTTAGCGACGGTTTTCACTTCCTGGTACACCCATAATTAGTAACCAATACTTACGGGAACCCTCCGAAAAGAATTTTGGATTTTGCACACACGATATACTCAAAAAATAAAGAAAAACAGCATGTTGGCTTGGTTTTTCGATATTTTACAGCAAAACTATGCATGAACGATCATTTTAAATATATTCACGTCAAAGTTGAGATCAAGACCTTTAATTTGAGGGTAATAAAACCTATCTACGTTCATTAGAACCAAAGTTACAGGCGTTTGAAGTTTCATTGAAAAATCAGGTATCGATTCTCGTCCGGCCGCCCAAACGCGCGACTCGCGGCTCGCTGTAATCGCAACTCGTACAAATGACCGTGTAATTAAACTAGAAAAATAATTAAAAATAGATTTTTATGCGTTTTTTTCTCAGCTTTCACGTGGTTTAGTCGGATTTTTCGATAATTTACTAATTCACTAAGAAAAATAGGAAATAAATGTTCAAGTCCATTTTTTCGTACGAAAATGAAAATTATTAAATAATTTTTTTAGGACAGTACGGAGCCTCGAAAAATCTGAAAAAAATTTTTTCTTGTTTTTTTCATCAAAATACGTAATCTCAAATTTTTTCAGATTTTTTAATTGAAGGCGATAGCTTCTAGGGCCGAAAAATGCTATTTTTAACAAAAAATGGTTCCTAGAACCCGATGGTTCCAGTGAAAAAATTTGAAAATATTTTTTTTGAATTCCTTGTCAAATTTTAATAAATTTTGACCGTTTCAAAAGTTCGATTGAAGCTTCCTAGCTCATTTTAGAGCATCAAACGAGTTTTATCATTCCTTCATGTCTTCAGAAACGTCTTCAGATATTTTGCACTAATCTTTGTCCTGCTCTAAAATGAGCCAGGAAGCTTCAATCGAACTTTTGAAACGGTCAAAATTTATTAAAATTTGACAAGGAATTCAAAAAAAATATTTTCAAATTTTTTCACTGGAACCATCGGGTTCTAGGAACCATTTTTTGTTAAAAATAGCATTTTTCGGCCCTAGAAGCTATCGCCTTCAATTAAAAAATCTGAAAAAATTTGAGATTACGTATTTTGATGAAAAAAACAAGAAAAAAATTTTTTTCAGATTTTTCGAGGCTCCGTACTGTCCTAAAAAAATTATTTTCGTCAAAAAAATCGGTTTTTGGCTTCAAAAGGTGCGTTAGGTAATCTGAAAAAATCTGAAAAAAATTGAGGTTATGTTTTTTAATGCGAAAAATAACTGAAAAAATTTCCGAGTACTACATCGGCTCATACCGCCGTATCTCGATTTTTGAAATTTTCAATGATTTTACCTGAAGGCCTGAAGCACTCAAAAAATCTGAAAAAATTCAAGGTTGTTTGGATTGTAGAAAAGTATTTTCATGAATTTTTTCAGATTTTTTACTTGCTTCATGTCCTCAGAAAAAATATAGATCGAAAATGGACGTTTATACCGGAAGTGGGGGGTAGGAGGGGGGAGGGGGTCTAAAAATTTTTTTTTGGGACCTTTTTACCATGTACTATAACATACCAAAAGCGCGTCAAGATCGGTGACATACGTGCGCACGGTTTTGTAAAAAAGTATTATTTTGACCCATATATGTTACTATTCATGCTTATATATACATATAAAATGTTAACATATCTGTGCATATAAGAGCCATTGCAATTACAGATCGAATTAAACCCTCTTTTAGAGTCAACTTCATGTAAGTACAAGAAATCTTTTAGTGTCATCTATATACGCCCTCTAGTTAATAATCTTCATTCGTCATTAATTTCATTTGTTTGATTGTTTGATGATATATGAGCATCAGGTGTTTCTTTTTCTCTGGGGAGGTCTGAGCAAGTCGATGACGGCGAGCAAAGGAGAGCGAGGACCAATCGAGCGCGCGTAATGCCCCACCGAAGTCCCAGAGGACAAGATACACGTGTACTTGTCACAATTTACTAGTTTTTCTAAACCAAGCCCAGGTCTAATGCGGCATTAGCCAATTTTTAAGTTAGCAGGCTACTCGTACCCACAACGTCTAAGATAGAAGAAGGCAAGCTGTTAATATAGTTTCGTGTGGTGCATTTTTAATCGAAACAAATTTGAGCAATGATGGGATTACCCCAATAATTTTCCTCGTACGAATAGTTGTAGTAAGTTGCATGTGTTCTAATGAGTTGTATTTTATGATCAATGATTTATTTACTTTAATATTATTATTTGAAACTAGGTATAGTGGGAATGTTTAGAAGTAGGCCTGATCTTTTACTAGATGCTAATCCTTTTGTTCTTTTACCACCACCCCCGCAAGCTGAACCATTAAGAGTACCAAGACCTCGGGTAATACCACCCTATCAAAGACCTCAAGAGCGTCAAGAATAATTATTAAATAATTTTTTTATACCAATTTTTTTATAAATAAATAGAATACTAATCAATTATTTAGTTTGTTTTTTTCCTGCTTTCTACTCATGCTGCCTTCTATCAATTGTAATAATAATTATTTTCACTAATTAACTTATTTTATGGATATAGTATAACAGAAAATAACAAAGTTAAACAATTGAAATGGTATTAAACAGACATATACATTGTAACGGATATTATATCCGTTACTCTCTCTCTCCCGATCATGAGGCAAAAGCCCAAATATCATATATATTATAATATATATGACCGTTTTATTATTAAAAATATCATTGTTTTTTTTATTTAATCGGGGGGTTGGTGAGCGGAGCCCCCCTAGCAATTTGTATATTTATATCATAATTTGAAGTTGTATTAAAAAAAATTTTTTTTTCAGTAATATTTTGGGATTTGTCTCTATGGTTGACCGAAGTCGTAATCAGAATATGAGGCTAATTTTCAAAACTCGCTTTTACCATCTAGTCATACTCGCGGTCCTCAATCTAAATTCAATAGATTGTCTTCGGACACCCCGAGTCCAAACACAGCCGTATCTGGCTTTCAGCAAGCTGGTCTGCAACAAAAATAGCCAGCTAGTAGCAGACAGCACATCACCCCTCAAGTAACCGCGCGCTAGGAGTTGCCTCCCTCAGCAGTCAGCTCTCGAAGTCGTCAGCGCGCTAGAAGACAAATCTTCCTCAGCCGACAACTCCTCGAGCTTCGCAGCGCACTAGAAGACAAGTCCTCTTCAGCCGCGAAACCTGAGCGAGCGAGCACCTGCTACCAGCTTACAATAGAATACCATATGCCGTGAGATCGAGCTCTCCTATATTCTTAGAGCTATCATTTTTCTGATGCGCGAGCGACGATCCGCGTCGACGCCACCTAGCGGTGACTAACTCAAACAAACGTTAAATGCGAGCTGGGAAAAATTATGGCCAGAAATTGTGAGAGAGTCTCATGAACCAATTCAGCAGATTATTCAAGGGCTAGTTGCAAGCTGACACAGTATCGGATGGGAAGGATTCTTCGATGTTCAAGAATCGGAAATCGTGCAACTCATTTTACCCGGGAATGAAAAGCTCACACCTCAAGAAATCGACGAATCATTGGGAGCTGCAGAGCAAAAAGATGATGTTGATGAATCTAAGGAACCCGAATCACTTTCAGTTCAATCAGTATGTAAAATCATCAGTCTAGTTCGAGAATCTGCTGGCTTGGCTTCAGCTCAAGATCCAATCATGGCTTGGAGTTTGCAGTTTCATCGTGGATGTGAAGAACTTCTGAAAGCTTATGAAGAGGTCCGTAAGGATTTGGTGCGTCGTATGAAGCAGAGTCGCCTTGAAAATTACGGAAACCGAACCCCCTGTTTCCCATATACGCAATGCCTCCGTATCCGCGGATTCCGTATTCGCGGCACTTTTTTGGAACGTAACCCCCTCGAATAACGGGGATCGCCTGTACTCTACATTTTTATTTTTAAGGCTATTGATTTCTGTTAGATTATTCACAATAATTTTTTTTCTTCATTTGATTCTGATAAGGGTCTGATTATTCAGGGAAAATTCTTATACGAATTTTTTTATTTTCGTGTACCAAATTCTAAAATTGTTGATAGAAATTTCAATCGCGGTTTTAAATATTTTTTGTAGCATTGCTCATATAGACACGTATCGAAAGCTTTCAAAAAAGAAAGAGAAAAAGAAGCGAAAAGATGTCGATGTTAGCTTTGAGATGTATGTTGGATATGAAATACGCGTAAAAGAGTTTGAATAAAGAAAGGAAGGGGAAGAAAAAGGAGCACATAAGTCAGAGATGGCAATGTACTTTTGATAGTTTCCGTCGCATAAGTGTGCATCTGCGCCAGGTGACTCTGATTCGATAACATTTTTTTTCTCTCTCCCATTTAGCACCCAACCTATTGCTATACCAGCGATATTTTGTCGACTTCATAAAACAGGAAAATTTGATCGCAAATCTTTTTCGATATAAAGTGCCCAAATAGTCGTTTAGTTTTTTTTTTTTTTGTGAAAATTTACTTTATGCCGCAGTATACTTGATGAACTATATAAAATGATCCAGAATTAAATATAGCCGCTGAAATTTCTAACAGGCTTGTTTTTGAAAATAAAAAATGTTCCTCCGCGATATATGTGCGCTATGAAAACGAGAGAGAAAAAATAAACGAAATGCAAAAGCGCTGGTGAGTATAGAAGCATGAAATCGCTGGCCGAATCTATACACTTTAGTGCTGCTCTGTGTTCTTTAGCCACAGTGTGGATCGCAAAAATACGCTCGACTACACAATTTGAATTTTTGATTGTTCGACTTGTCAAGCATCATCAGCGTATCGAAGTGATTTGTTATACCCTTCATGTCAAGGACTTTTCGTTGGAAATCTGAATATCCCCTTGTACATTATGCAATTAAGCCATGAAACCAATGAAATTTTCGTCCAAAGCTCGGTTATTTGTTCAGAGCTCCATTATTTGGCAGCATCGGAATGTAAGCGCGGCATCGAATCGAACCAGTTAATATCGCGACTACAGCTCGCTGCGACCTGGAGTTTTCTCTTTACATTAAATATTTATACACAGGGGATATAATACATCGGTGGAAGACGAAGGAAGACTTTGTACAAGATTATACGCACACCCACACACGTGCACGCACGTGGCTGTATAATATAATATTATTTAATACAAAGCGCAGTTTGCCGCAAAAGTTTAGCCCTCCTCGCGAGTCGAGTGTTCTATGGTAGTACTACTACAAGTCCCTTATACAGAACACGAGAGAGAGAGAGAGAGAGAGAGAGAGAGAGAGAGAGAGAGAGAAGGAGCTTTATGTCGGTGTATAAGCCAAAGTTCATACGAGTAGCTTCTTACCCATATATACATAGGAAGCTGCCAGCCGCCAAGGTAGGAGCAACGTGTCGAAGCTATATAGCTGGGGAGCTTGCACGATAATTGGGTATGGGAAGCTTCTCCGTGAGAAAGAGAGACAGAGCGAGACACGGCCGAAAGGCTTTGGAGTATACAACCAATTATCGGTGAGCTCGCGCGCGAGTGGGCTGGCGGCCCGCTCCGATGTTAATATGTTGGCGAAATTTGTTTGGACAGCTTAGACTTAATGATATTAAAATTTAAATAGCTCCACTCGCAAGCTTAACGACGATCTAATTGCTTCAGCCCGGCCTAATTCGAGTACGTGCCAATATGCGTGCAAACTTGTGTTTGGATCAATCAAGCCTATAGCAGAAACCCCGCGCGCGCAACGTACATCGTTGAGTGCGGCGTTATTTTTCATGAAAAATCTCGTGACTTTGGAATCGGATTCCGAAACAAAAAAAAAAACTCGAGCTCGTGATACAGTTGAAAGGCCAACACTGCTATTAGATTTAAAAATGTCGCATATTTTCAGTTTTTATTCGATTCTCGAAATATGTATTGTTTATAAATCAAAGCACCTTTCAAAACTATATCACGTTTCAAAAAAAAATGAAAAAACTGCCTGAAAGTATTGAATATATATCGTTGTGGCTCTCCATTTGATAGATCCAAAAAAGTTCACGCAAAGAGAAAGAGAGAAAGAGAGAAAGAAAAACACCTGCTATGGAAGACTGACGCACAAACAGAGAAGAGCGAGCTAAGAGCCGCATGTGTTGGTATTCGTCGGAGAATTTTCGACTCTTCTAGTCGTCGACGCATAACATTCCCCTCGCGGCCAAGAAGAGAGTCAGAGAAAGAGAGGGAGAGAGTTAGACAGGCGGTGGGTTAATTTAAAAAAATGTCCCTAGCAATTTCAAGCTGACTTCTGGGATTCTCTCTTCCTTCCTATCTCTAGCTTATTCTCCTTTTCACAGTTCCTTTATTATGCAAATCCTGCGCCATGCTGGGCCACGAGACGAAAACGAAGCGAAAGGAAAGAAGAAAAACTATATGTATAGCCGCGCCGCGCGCCGCAAAGACGGAGCAGTACTACTGCAGCTATACGTGCAGCAGCTACACAGATACTAAGACACAGGTAAGAGTTTAATAATAAGAGATTCGGTGTGCAAAGGAGACGGTACAGTAGTAGCAGACTTTGCTGCTTTGGGAAAGAGAGAGAGAGAATGGCAAAGCACGCGCGAGTCTTGGTATGCCGCCACAGCTCACACACAGTAGCGCAGCAACGGGGCCGTACCTACGTACTGCAGAGTTGCGACGACTGCGTGTACTTGGCAAAACTATGCTACGCAAAACTCGGCTCCCCTTGCTTTGTACTACATGCATACACTGATATATACGTACATAGTCGAGCGAGTCGCAGCTGAGCCGCTACCACCACTACTGCAAAGAGAAGATTTTCCACTACTAGCCTGCTTTCCTCGCGGCTTTTTGATGTATGAAAATAACATTATATATCTTACACATTTTTTTGTATAAAGGAGAGATGAGCGGGCAAAGAATAGTTTGTGCGATACGACGAGAGGGTATATAATAACGCGAGCTATGTTACACACGCCCCGGCCCACTGCGCACAAAGTCGAGCTTGAATGCGAGCGAGCGCAAGAGAGAACCGTATACGAGAGATCTTACGACTTTTTTTCCAGCTCTCAACGCGCGGCTAATAAAATAAATCTCTAATTATACCAGGCCGAGCGTAGCCCCAGCATGAATTATTCAGTTTTCATTAGCGCGTGTGGCGCGCACCCGAGCTTCTTTTACTTTTTTCCCCCCTTTTTTTTCTACTTTTCTGCAGTTACTACCTACCTTTGCGCATTTGTTTGAGCCTTGTAAAATCCATCATTTTTGTCCGGCGACTCGCGAGCGATCGTTCGCTCGTTCGTTCGTTTCATTGCGGCATTAAAAATTCAATATCTCAAAAACGAGGCGCGTAAAACGCGTATAGTCGAATCGCGCAGAGAAGAGCGATGTTACCCGGGCGCGAACTCGTGAAAATACGACCATTCGGCCTGTTGTGCACATGGTTGTGCGCGACCGACTCGACTTTATTCTCTCTTGCGAAATTCGCTAGTGCGAGCTAGGCCGCTGCTCCATCTCTTTATCAAAATCACATTCGCACAGCGATGCGCACGCATACAAAAGCATACGTATGCGCGCGAGTATGTGTTCTCGATATGTCTATTGGTATACATACACATACAAGAGTGGTAGCTCAAAAAGAAGCTTAAAACAAATGGATGCGTATTTCCTCGTTCCTATATAGATGAGAGATCGTTGCGCACGTGTGTGGTAGTGTATAACATGCAGGAGGGAGAGTAGGAGGAGGAGGAGTAAAAAAAGAGTCAGACTCGTTTGTGTACGAGCGAGCGTACTACACCACCGCGAAAAAAGTACAGAGTGAGTCGAGCAAAATGCGATACAGCAGCAGCAGCAGCCTGGCGCTATACCTACGACTCGATACAATCTCTATGTACGTGTACGAATGTACTGGATCTCACATTCACACTGACACACAGAGAAGAGACTTGCTCTCACGCGCACACAAACACATACTCACATACACACACATACATGAACACAGCTAGAACGTATAGAAGAGCAGTCATAAATTTCAAAGCTAATCCCCGGGCGAGCAGGGTACAGATCGCGCGCTCACGCACACACGTTTTACTCTTTTGCCGTTGTGCTGCTGCTGCTGCTTGCTGCTGCCGTCCCTTCGGTGTTGAGCGAAAAATATAAAGAAAAAATAAATAACGGCGATAGCTACGATGACGACTTATGCTGCTACCGCTGTTGCTACTCCGAGAGAGGTCGACACGGCGGCCTGTGTGAGTGTATGTGCGCGAATTGCATTACAAAACGCAACCGATTTATACGCCGTGCGCACAAGATCCCGGAGAGCCGCCGCCACCGCCGCTACATCTTTTTGTCTTTTTCTTTTGATCCGCGATGTATTATACATATTCCGTACTGCTGCTTCTACTACGGCTTCTCCTATTTGCCACTGCGGATATCAGCCCAAGCTCTCGGTATTTCCTCTTGATGAAACTGTCCGAGCTTTGCGAGAGCTTTTTGATATGTGCAGCTGCGCGCGAATATGTCCATTTGAAAAACTCATATCTGCTGGCCGTGTATGTACCATTGTAATAAACGCCTCGGAATTTTCGCATACCTTTTTACCGATATAACGCGTATACGTATATAGTATGTACAGGGCTCGACTCGGCGAGAAGCAGCGCGCGAATCATTTCATTGGCACACGCGGTCGAGTGTATCGGCCCCTTATGCCTCGGCTACTATTATATAGACGCCGCAGATACATAGAATGTTAACAAATGTTCGCTGAAACGACGAGTAATTGTGCTGCGTGGGAGGCACACGCGTATAGGGAGGCGCAGCGAGTTGGGCTGAAATCGAGTCGCAATAATACAAACTGACGCAATATATATACGAGTATAATATAACAGTGTCGAGGGACGTTGAGAATCTGCGGCGCGTGAAATTGTTTGTGGCTAGCTCGCGGCACACTAGGGGCTATCTATACGTCGGGCTGCGCGCGGGTGGGAGGAGGGAGGCTAGGAGCCTCTCGACGTCCTCGCCGCCGCTGCCGCTGGCCCTTACGATTACCTCCCGTTTCTCGCCGCGTTGGAGCTCTTCGCCTAACGCGTCCATGTGTCTATATGTGCGCGCGCGTGGGCGGCACCGGCTCGGCTGTAGCACGTATAACTATATATACGGGTCCAGCTCGAGCGAGTCGAGGCAGAGAGAGGCTGATTTATCCAAGCGAGCCGAGCATCTGAAAGCAAAATCTTCTAAGCGAGAGTCCCCATTGATTCGCCCGGGCCTCCGCTGCGCGCCATATAGTGTTACACGCGTAGGTGCACACATTCGTATAGCCTGGCGCATATTATACTAATGCGAGCGCGTAAACGGCTTGCGGCTGGCATTGGACGTAATTCGAATCTCATTACGCGCCGAGACTATGTAATACAATAACAAAGTCGGGATGCAATTTCGGCTTCAACAGGTTTGGCGCGCGCTTCCGACCAGGCGCCGTTCTATATATACCTGGACGCGCCGTCGAATCTCTCGATGCGGCCTCGAGCTGTTTGTCGGCCGGGAAACGAAGAAAAAGTGTGGAAGAACTGAACGAGTCGTCAAACCGAGAGAAGAATCCTCGACACTTTCCAAACTAAATCGTCCTAGAACACTCGACCATACGTCGATCAACGATCGGTCAGCTTAACCCGCACATGTATACGTGTAAGTGTGTGTGTGTGTGTGTGTGTGTGTGTGTGTATAAGTGTCCGTATAGAGAGGCGAGTATAGTAGAGGCGACTCTTAACTTTCCATAAACTCTATCTAGCTATGAGTTTTCGCAGTGCTCGTGCCCTCGTTCGAAGGCGCACAAACACATACACAGAGAGGGAAGGAGGATGATTTCGTTATTTGCGGTCCGTGTGTGCGCGCTATGTGCCACATTGGAAAATTCAATCGAACTTGGAACTTTGTGCGCGCGGGTATATGCACGCCGCACACCATAGAACTGTCAACTTACGGCGCGGCGCACGTTACCTCTAAGTATTTCCACTGCAGCCAAGTCTCTGCGCGGCAAGTTCGCTCGTAGAATGGCAAGTTCGTATGCGATATTTTCCCTCCTTCCCCCCCCCCCCCC